>NC_137926.1:35747873-36347873 GCF_963457725.1 Sprattus sprattus
CCATAATTTGGTCTGACTTCTGGCTGTTCTAACTGTCTTTTCTGACTTGGCTGGTCTTTTAAATAATATAAAAGATTTCTCTTTTGTATATACTGTACTGCATGCTCAAAATATAATAGCATTGTTTATTTAGGCTGCTCAGATAGCATTTATCTTTTTATTTACAGGCCAAAGAAAAGGAATCACACAATTTTCTAAACATCACTTTGAACAGGTAAGATGTATTCAAAAGAATTTAACATAAAAACTTTGTGCAATAGAATTATTTGTAAATGAGAGTAGATTTATTAAAAACCATTTGAATTCTTTAAGGTAGCAAGGATGTCTCGTAAAAGACCTCTGACTGTGGGCCTCATTTATAAAACGTACTTACGCACATAATTGATCTTAGACTGTGCGTGCGATCAAATCCACGTCTAAGTACAGATTTATAAAAACCGTCTTAGACGTAGAAAAGGACGTATCTCTACGTCTGGTTTTAGTTCGTGTAAGTACATTTCCTTGTGGCAATACTGGAGTACTGCAGGAATTTAGAACTCAAAGCGCCGACACGCAGTTTCATTATCATCATCGTGCACCACCGTCACCATTAGGGCGAATGTTTCGCTCAATAAAATCAATTCAACTATTAGAACAATTCATACATGAATGAGATTCACGTCTAATAGGTATTCCGTTTTAATTTCACAAGTGTAAAACATTTCGCTCAATCTATAGCCTATAGAAAGTCTAATAGTGGCTTAGTTTTCATTAGGAGTTATAGCTGCATTGGCGTTGTTAGAGGATATTGCCAACTGCGCAATAAGGAGAGAAAGGGTTTTTTCGTGATCGCTCACACTTTTTGACACAGGATGATGTATGGCTGACAAGCAGGTAGGCCTACAGCTTGTCGAGAGCGTTGTGCCCAAAATAGCCTCTCGTCTACAGAGGCGCACCAGATGCAACCAGGCCATACACGTTCAGGTTTTGTCTGTTCTTGGATTCCTGGCTACAGGAACGTTCCGATGAGAAACTGGAATTCATTTAGCTGAATTTTGCCCGATGTTCTTTGCAGTATTATCACTTTATATGCCCGTAATTTATTAGATTTCCATACAGTGCCCAGGAACAGCAAAATGTGTAAGAGGATTTCCTGCGTAAAACAGGGTTCCCAATGTATTTTCATCCAGATTGCGCACACTCAAACAGCCTAGGAAGACCACTTTAATACATAACATGCCCGTGCGCGGTTGGTAGTGGAGCACAGCAAAGGCATGCCTAAAGATGGCGATGGCCGGCGAGACTCCGATGCTGGAGCAGCAGGTGCTGCTGCCACAGATGCACCTTCTGGTGCTTTGGAGACGTGCCTTCTACATGTCACATACTTTGCTTTTGCCATTACGCCACCAGACAGGCTTTCTAACGATGTTTTGGCCCGCATCTGCTCTTCCATCAGCAGAACGTCGATGTCAGCCTCACTTTAATTCTTCTGTTTACATGTTTCTTTCATGCTTGCCACTGTCACAGAGAGTTTGTGCATTGAGGATGCGCTCTGTTTGTGCATTAATAATATGCTGATTAGATTAAATAGGGGCGTTTTGAGGGCGGAGATTCAGTTGCGCACAATTTCACTACCATTTGTGATTTATAACCGAAGGATTGGCTTACACGTGTTTTTTGTGTGTGCGTCTGTTTACTGTGGATCTCACTTACGCTCATTTTAGGAAATGTCTTAGACAAAATGTAGGATGGTTTCTACGCAACGTTTTATAAATGAGGCCCTAAGACAGCTGACCAACAGATAGCCACTGCTTAACACACACATTGTAGCAAATTGTAGAATGTAGATCATAGGGTACATATCGTAGCGTTCCCACCCCCACGATTAAAAAATTAAAAATCTTTAATTTAGTTTATAGGCTACAGCTATTTGTTTTGTCTTTGTGAGAATTAGTAAGATCTTTATTAAGAGTCTCAACGGGCCTCATTCATAAAACGTACTTACGCACAGAATTGATCTTAGACTGTGCGTGCGATCAAATCCACGTCTAAGTACAGATTTATAAAAACCGTCTTAGACGTAGAAAAGGACGTATCTCTACGTCTGGTTTTAGTTCACGTAAGTACATTTCCTTGTGGCAATACTGGAGTACTGCAGGAATTAAGAACTCTCCGAGCGCCAACACGCAGTTTCATCATCATCATCATCATCATCATCGTCATAAGGGCTAATTGTGAAAGGCCAAAGAAATGGTTTGCTCAATAAAATCAATTAAACAATTACAATAATTCACACATGCATGAAATTCACATCTGATAGGTATTCATTTTAATTCCACACGTGTAAAACATTTCGCACAATAGCCTATAAAAACCCTGATAGTTATTTGTTTTCAGAAGGAGATATGGCTGCACTGGCTTTGTTAGAAGATGTTGCCAACCGAGCATTTAGGAGAGAGCGAGTGTTTCGTGATCGTGCCGACTTTCTGGCAGAGGAAGACTCGTGGCTGATGAGCAGGTCCCGCTTGCCAAGAACGCCTCTGTTAGAGCTGTGTGAACGAATGGGCCCTCGTCTACAGCGACGCACCGGCCGCAATCAGGCCATACCTGTTCAGGTTCAAGTGTAGGGTTCCTGGCTACAGGCACCTTCCAAAGGGAAATTGGAGACCGGTCCGGTATAGCCCAGGCAACATTCAGCCGAATTTTGCCCGATGTGCTTACCGGTCTGATCCGTCTCTGTCCGGAATACATTTCCTTCCCGTACGGTGCCCAGGAACAGCGAGCTGTCAAAGAGGTTTTCCTCCGCAAAACCCGGTTCCCAGATGGGATAGGTGCGATAGACTGCACTCATGTGGCCATACGGGCGCCATATGTGAACCAGTACATTTATATAAATCGAAAAAACATTCACACCATAAATGTACAAATCATATGTGATGCAAATATGGTCATCCTGAACGCAGTCGCACGCTGGCCAGGGTCGACACAAGACTCCTTTATCGTGCGTAACTGCAGGCAGAGACGGCTGGCTTCTAGGTAAACACTTAAAAATAAAAACAAATCATAGCCCAATTTGGTTTTCTTTTTGCTGCATAAGATGGCCTAACCTAATCATTTCTTCACCAACAGGTGACCGAGGGTATCCTCTGAAGCCATGGCTTCTCACCCCGTTTGCGGTCACTGAGACCGACGAGGAAGCCCACTACAACTCTGCCCATGCCCGTGCGCGCTCTGTAGTGGAGCGCAGCATAGGCATGCTGAAGGGAAGGTGGCGGTGTTTGGACGCATCGGGAGGGAGGCTGCTTTATGACCCCAACAAGGTTTGCAAAGTGATCCTTGCCTGTTGTGTGCTACACAACATTTGTGTAAGCCGTAGGGCTGCCAGAAGAAGACATGCGAATGGACCCTGACGACGACCCTCCCATCCCCGCTGGCGAGAACGTATATGCCTACAGATCACTGCACTGAGAAGAAGGCGGGAGCTGGTTCACCGCTTATACCAACAGGTATTTAAATGTTGATAAGAATAAATGCACACATATTCACATTTTTTTTAATGTTTTATTTCGCTAGTCTGCCCAAGGAACCGGCAATAGCGGACAGAATGTGGTTCATGTTGTCAAGAGCCTGGCGCACTTTACGCAGTTCCCCAACAACCTGACTGACAGATTGATTTAAATCGTGTTGTGATTGCAGGACGGCCTCTGATAACACTCTGGCATGATGGGCCGAAGACGAGGCTGGTGATGGCCGGCGAGGCCCCGATGCTGGTGCCGCAGATGGCTCTTCTGGTGCTGCCGCTGTTGTGGCTGCCGCAGATGGCTCTTCTGGTGCTGCGCGGCTTCCGGTGCCGCTCGTGCCGCAGGTGTGTCTGCCGCAGGTGCGGCTGCTGGCGCCTGTCTTGCCCCAGCTCTCCTCCGTATGGGTTGCTCGTCTGCACCAATAAATGTGTAGAATTACAACATTGTTTCAAGTTTCATTATTCAATAAGCAAAACTCACTTGATTTGAACTAAATGTTACATACCTTCTGGAGCACCGGCAGACAAAAGGTCTGTGTCGCCCTCATCGCACACACCTTTCACCGCTTCCTCTCCAATGATGGCGCATACTCTTTCGTCCTCTTGGCTGAGAGTGGAGGTCGCTCCACCACCCCCTGTCTCCATTACCATATGCATGGCAAGGCGCTTCTTTGAGTGCAGCTTTAGATGTGCCCATTTTTTTTTAACCTCGGGTAGGGTCCTCTGGTTTCCCCCGACCTCATTCACGGCTTGTGTTACACCTTGCCAGGCTATGTATTTAGCTTTGGGCAGTAGACTGCCAGACAGGCTTCCAAAAAGCGTGTTTGCCCGTATCTCCACCTCCCTGAGCAATAGCTACACTAATTTCGGCCTCGCTGTAGTTTTTTTTTCTTGTCTCTTTCTTTGCCATTTTTTACTCACCAGTTTGTGCCTTGAGAACGTGCTCAATTTATATGCTAATTATATTAAGTAGGGGCGTTTTGAGGGCGGAGATGTGAGAACATTCAGCTGCGCACAATTTCACGATCATTTGTGATTTATAAACGCAGGAATGACGTACACGTGTTTTTTTGGGCGTAGCCTACGTTCGTTTCGTCTGGATCACACCTACGATCATTTCCGAACAAATCTTAGATCAAATGTAGGATGGTTTCTACGCAACGTTTTATAAATGAGGCCCATATAGGATGGTTTCTACGCAACGTTTTATAAATGAGGCCCTATATGTGACAGGTGGAAGGCGTTGCCCTTAGCCATAGTACAGACAGCTGCCTGATTGTGCCTGGCTCACGTGACGTGACGTGACGTTACACAGTAGCTCACAAGTCCTTTTTCCATCAAAAAGATAATGCGCTTTAAAATGATGCGCATCAAAAGTTAGTGCGACATATGTGATGGAAAAAGGGTTATATCGCTCTAACGCCGATTTTGTCGCACTAAGTTAATTCGGTCTGCAGAGGTGGTTTTGGGGAAGTTCTAGCGACATAAAAGTAATGGAAAACGGTTGAAGCGATATAGAATGTCGCGCATGCGCATTGACAACGAGAGTTCGAACGTTGTTGAGCCGCCTTTTTGCTGTCTTCTGGCTCGCGATCATCTCAGCTCCCTTCACAAGACGGCTTTCAGCTCCCTTCACAACGGCTTTCTATCATGGCGGAGGATAAACGTCAGAACTGGAGTCGGGGGGAGACTAAAATATTTCTGAAGGCGTTGGAGGAGATGGACGTGGTTTCTGCCCTGGATGGGAAAAGGCAGAGGAATGCCACCATCTTCCAGCGCCTGTCAGAGGTACTCGCAACTAGAGGGGTACAAAAAAGTAGAGACGCACTTAGAAATAAGTGGAAATCATTGAAGGCTAGGTACCTGGCGGAGAAGAGGGACAGCGGGAGGAGTGGAGCTGGGGGGGAAAGAAATTTGAGTTTTGGGAGGAGATGGACTTTATTTTGGGCAGTCGGCCTGTGGTCACCGCCATCACCACCACCATTGACAGCAGCGCTGGTAAGTTAAGTTTGTTGCTATTCATGTGTGTGTTTGTGTGTTGCCACTACTGGAGTGTTGTATTGACTGAAGTAATGATTTGGTTTACCTAAGGAAATGATTGACTAACATGGCTAGGTCAGCTGTCAAATAAGCGGTGATGTAAGCTATTAAATAATTTACATGTGTCAGAGTTTAAGTGACTTTGTTCACCCCAGGAAAATGATTGACCAACATGGCTAAGTAGCTGTTAAGCAGTAATGTAATGTAGGCCCAACCGATCGTTCGCGGGCTGAGTGAGTTCTAGTCGATCGCGAGAAATCTTGTCATTCATGTGTTGTGTGTAGCCTACTTCTTACGTTGAGTAAAACTACATTACAACATTCAACTTCGAACATCTTAAATACGCACAATGAATTGCCGATCGGGTGAAGCAGTGTGTAGACGTGTACGTTACAATAGTAGCTATCAGGCAGGCATTATGAAAAAAAAAAAAATATGTATCTGCCATGCAAGGTATGGTGGTTGCTAAGTTGTAACTAAGGACTCGAAAGGGCGGGAGAAGCTAGACTAGGGTGAGTGGATAGGCTACTATCATGGCGGAAGCTTAAAAAGCTAAAACGTATCATTTTCATTCAAAGTGGGAGGAGGATTACTTTTTCGTTTTTTTGCGAATTCAAAGTCTATGTCTGATCTGCAATGCAAACGTGTCCAAAGAAAAGGAATTTAGAGCTGCATTTTCAAGACGGTCCACAGGAGCTACACAAACCTCCCAGCTAAATCACCTCAGTGCCCGAAAAATTAAAGGAATTTAAAAGTCAGCTAGCAGCACAATAGTCAATAGTTTTACGAGGCCCAACACCAAGAGTAAGGCTGCGACCATAGCATCTGATCGTGTCAGTCATGTTCTTGCAAAAGGGAAGAAATATTTCAAGGATGGTGAGATTGTGAAAGAAGAGTTATTTACTAGCATTATGTGGGTTGTTTGTTGGGTTGTTACAAGCCAGTCCTATGCCTACTGTATGTGCACAATACATTTTGGCTATACACAACGGCTTTTCAATAAGGCTTGGTAGATCTTGATGATTATCAACTTAAAAAGTAGATTTTGTCTCAAAAAAGGTTCCCTTTGATGGCACCCCTGATGTAGGCTATTATATTCAATTTCAATGAAATGTGTCTCGTGTTGCTGTGGTAGTGTTGAGTGAATATGGTGTTCAAACAAGTATGAAAATGAACGGGAAAATGTTAAGATTAACTGAATCTTAATATCTTTCACAGTCTCCCCAGATGAAGACCTCGACCACGACCTCGACCTCTCCGACGGAGTGGAGGACAATGATGATGGTAAGTCGAATAAATCTGCCATGCATCTAAGATTTCTACACAGTCTTATTTAACACATTTACAGTAGGCCTAGAAAAAGGCCCGGTAAATTACATTGGCCAGGGGGTTGGTCGGTACCATCCGAGGACAGCGATTAAGGCATAAAGTGATCTACTGTAATATCTGCACTTTATCTACTTTATCTACCCCCCTTCTCTCTCATTTATGCACAGGAAAAGCCTGACAACTGACACAATTTCATTTAATTCATTACAACCCAGTAACTATATGCATGTGACAAATAAACTTGTTTGTGTCCTTGGTACCGTAGAACCAAATTTGGGCGTCTGGCTCAAGGACAAATTGTACTGGTTTTGATTTTTTTTCTGAAATAATACTAATTATTTTGAACTCATTTGAGGGAGTTAAATGAATTCCACTGCAATTTCTACATTGTTGAAATGTCGGATCTTATCTTTCTTAGACTGTTTATATCCCTCTCTTTTTTCATTTTAAAGATTCTACAACTGTTGAGGAGGATGTCCCTCAAATGGACACACAGGAGACCCCAGTCACCCCAGCTGTTGTGGGAGGGAGTGGTCTCTTTAGGAGACCACTAAAGCGGAAGGTGACTCCCTCACAGCAGATAAACGAAAAGCTATCTGAGTTGTTAAAAAGGCACGAAAGACAGGACACGAGCGATAGAGAGATGCTCCAGTCGCTCGTGTCCTCAGTTATTTCTTTTTAGTCTCAGATGAGACACATAAAGATGATTACAATCAAAAGTGAGGATATTTAACAGGGGGGTTTAATTCATTTTCAGCAAGTTATATAAGTAGGCTAATGTTCCGCGTTTTCAGAAACAGTTCGTCTTTGGATAAAGGTTTTCCCATTTCAGTTCACTTCTGTTCGCCCGTAAGCTGACGATTCCCATTGACGGAAACGGAGGGAAATATTGTGTTATTATGTTTATTATTATGTCGTCGAAGTGCAGCAAAAAAGGAGCCTAGAGGCTCGCGTACATCGGTCCCTGGGCTGCTGTGACCTTCCCAGAAGGTTCTATTTCGCTACGTTGTTGATGGAAAATCATCTAGCGGGTCAGAAAAATGCGCTTCAACACGGGGCATTGTGACACAATTTTAATTCGCTATAATCATTCTGTCGATGGAAAACCGTTAGGCGCTTCTTATGTCGCTACAAATTAATTCGCTTTAAGATTTAATTCGCTTGAAAATCTGATGGAAAAAGGACTACAGACACGCACTTCCTACTTTTTAAATGTGATTCACGCGGCAAACGCAGCAGGTTTGGTTTGTCTCTGTCGACGGTGAGCAATGAGAACAATACGCTTGTTTGTTGGACTATAACGCCAGTAGGATTTTGGAGAAGAGTTTCCTCTAACAGACGAGCAGTTTCACATCTACGACGCATTCGGAACACGGAATGGCGTCTTAACATCGCATGCGGGACTTTTTATGAGGAACACTGTAATCACTGTTTTTCCCATAGTTATTTATTACATGACAAGTATTCGTATTGAGGTAGCAATAGTGTTGCTGTCCTTGTAAAACCACCTTCCATTTACTTGTTTGTGTCTTGGCGAGTTTTACTTTCTTTCCTTTTATTCTTTTGGTCAGCCGTAGCTGGGGGCTATCATACACAGCAAAAAAACTAGAGTTAAATTTCCAGTGTTAGGCAAAAGTGTTGAAGTGCAGAGTTGAAATCACACTGCAAAAAGTTGATTCAACTGTTCGAGAGTCAATTGTACGAAAGAGCCGGAGTCATTATCCAGTGTCAAGGACTGAACTCTTAACAGAGTTATGAGACCACGCCTCTCCTGACGTGTGGGAACGCCATCTTTCTCTTGCTTGAAGGGTAACCTCATGGTAAGTCACGCTTTGCTGAGCTGTTCTAAAAATACATATATTCAAGTAATTATTTCCTCTAAAATTGAAAACTTTATGTCTGCAGTTACTACTTAGCATATTAAAAGTGATAGTATACTTCAGTAAAAGTTTGATATCCAGATAGCTAGGTATAATATTTCAGCCATCTTCTCTAACGACAGGCTAGTCTTGGTTAACAGAATGTGAGTTAATTGGCAAAGGTCGGAATAGTCGATGATTTTATTAAAATATGGTGTATTGTTTCAATATTTTAGCTTTCTTGTCGATTTCAGTTTTAATGACTCCTACATGAACATACAGCATAGATGGTTACAGTCTAATTTTATTTTTTTTATTCCATGTCTGTTTGCTAGCTCTAGTTAGCTAAACCATTATAGCCATCTTCTCTTACGGCAAGCTAGTCTAGTTTAACAGAATGTGAGTAAATAAGCAAAGTTGGGAATAGTCGATGATTTTGTTAGAATATGGTGTAGTGTTTCAATAGTTTAGCGCTCTTGTGTATTTCCGTTTTAATGACTCATACATGAACATATACAACATGGATGGTTAGTCTAATTTTCAAGTTTTTATTCGAGGTCGGTTTGCTAGTCCTAGTTAGCTAACGTTAGTTGTTCGGCTAGCACATTTCTTGTAGGTATGGGCAAGGCAAAGGAATGCTTCAAAACATAGGTCTAAAATGTATGTGCCTGCATTAACATGCCAAACAAATGTCAATGTTCTGTTGGTAGAAGAGCTAGTTAGCCCAACCGTCAATAGGGGGTTGTGTTCGTCATTATAGGCCGGTAGCCGACGTAAGCAGACTAGCATACTCACTGACTTTGCAAGCAAGTAGTCACGATGTTCGTTCGTTAGTAAAAGGGTGAGAATGCGCGAGAGAGGGTGTAAAGCAAACCAGCTAATCGTGTAATTTGCAAGCAAGGAAAGTGCACTGCCTATGTCACGAAGGTTTTTAAAGGAGCCCAAATCAACGTTAGGGCATCAAAATGGAAATATCTGGATAAGACCATCTTTATGATACTGACATTTACTTCACCATATTAGCACATTTGCATCATTATTTGATACTTTGGGCGTTAAAAAGCGCGCTAAAACTAGCCGCAAGAGCGTAGCCCTTTATATATATTTGTGCCACCAAAAAAATCGGTAGGCTAAATAAATGTCTTGTATGTTGCCTGTCGAAGGGGTTCAGGAGAGAGATTATAATCGTGTGCCCGCGAGAGAAAGGGTGCCAAGTAAACCATCTGATGTAACTTTAGTGTGCAAAACTACTAGTCATACTAACTTGCATCAACACTATGAAAAGAAGGCTGTAGTGTCTGATTTTTGCCAATAGCTCGACATGTGCTTTAAGTCACAATAATTGGTTATTATAATAAGTTCCTTGATATGGATTGACAATGCATGATATGTGTGTTCTTTTTACAAAGCAGCATCAGTTCTGTTTTGCAGTAATGCAGATATGAGATCACATTTTATGTGCTTACTTTAAAATATATTTTTTTCATTTCCAGTTTGACCAGAGGGTTTTCTTGGCACTTATCTTAAGTCCTAATCCCATTGATAGTCGCCTTCGAATTTTGTGGGTGTTCTGGCCTAATTCTGAGCAGTGTTTAGATTTACAAATTATATCATTGTAATTATTATTATTGATGTTGCTTAGTATCATGCATTTATTTTTATTTATTTTTGTCCTTAGAAAATGCTTGTGAAAGTTAAATACGGTGACAAACAAAAATATGTCAAGGTTCTGGAGAAGGATTTTCACCAGTTCCACCTTTCAGGTTAAGCATGCTTTTAAACTGAACAATGAATATTGCATTTGGATTTTGCAACTTGACAACAGCCACTAATGACAAAACTTTTTTTCTGAACAGTCATTGCAAAATTTGCCTTAGATGCTGAGGCTGAGATGACTTATACAGACTCATCTGGAACTGAGGTGGACCAGGACATTTTTTCTGATCTTTTGGATAAAGGTGAAGATTTCTTCAAGGTCCATGTTAATGATGGTAAGTTATTGTCAGAATATGCACATTTGCGTATTTGTTCTACATTGAAATAGCCGTTGGAACATGATCTGCTTATTTAGGTGACTTTAACAAATCTCTTTGTTTTAATAGATTCTGCAGATGTATACTTTTCGGAAACATCGGTCCTCTCAGAAACATCGGTCCTCTCAGAAACATCAGATGCCTCCACTGTCCACTTGGATGAGAATCCAAAGAAAAAAATTTGAACTGATGACCAGTCTGACAATCAAATGGCCAAAAATGTAAGCTGTTTTAGCAAATGTTGACTTGATAAGTGTTCATTGTTGAACTGGACATGCTTTTAGTCATAGTTAGGTTTCCTCCGGTAGGAGGTAACCTATTGTTATTGTAGGCTTTCCTATTATTATTATTATTATGTTGCTGCAATGGAAGTCAATGGCAGCCCCTAGAACCATATGGTAACTTTTTGTGAAATTTGGCACACTCATTAAGGACAGTCCCTTCTTCATTCTCACCAAGTTTCATGGCTCTAATTACACCACTCTAGCGCCACCAACAGGTCAAAGTTGGACTTTTGTAACGCACACAACTTTTGAACCGTATGACCGATTTTCAAAAATTAGGTACCATTGGATTCCCTGGATCAAGACGAATTAAACCCACTCCACTGCGTCAATTTCCGGTTATATAGATTTTCCGCTATTTCCGGTTTTATCAAAAACCTTTGAAAGCCTTCATCTCCTACAATTTTTGGCAAATCTTCTTCAAAATCACCAGAGATGATCTTCAGACCTAGCCTCACAAAAGTTATCGAACAGAATTTTGATCCTCACAACCGTTTGTCCGGTACAGCAACTCAAATTCAGCACAAAAGCGGCCAAACAGGAAGTGAAGTCATATGTCAGCAAATATTTAAGTGAAATTTACGCCACAGGGTGTGTTTAATTCGTCTTAATCCAGGGAATCCAATGGTACCTCATTTCTGAAAATCGGTCATGCGGTTCAAAAGTTGCGTGTGTTAACACAAGTCCAACTTTGACCCGTTGGTGGCGCTAGAGTGGTATAATGAGAGACATGAAACTTTGTATGAATAAAGAAGAGACTGTCCTTAATGATTGTGCCAAATTTCACAAAAAGTTACCATATGGTTTGTCCGGTACAGCCACTCAAATTCAGCAGAAAAGCGGTCAAACAGGAAGTGAAGTCATATCTCAGCTAATCTTTGAGACATCAACACCAAACTGGTATATCACTTGGATGACACTACACTATGTTCCCATGTGCAAAGGCAACTTCATATCTTGAAAAATGATTGATATAAAGCAAATTGGATACATTGTTTACGCTAAAATAATGCTTTACACATCTGCAGGTCAAAAAGTGAAACTCTGATTCAATCACAAGTTCATATGAAGACACTTGAGAATGTTTAGTACACAAATCTGAAAAAAAGTTGACTGTAAGATGAAAAGTAGATTTTTGGTGAATATTTGAAACATGCATGCTTGACTACTTGCTAGGGTGGTTCTCTATGTCTCTCTGTCTCCTCATCCGCGCGGCTCCTAAATCTCACACACACAGTCTCCCCTTAACACACGCGCAGGGTTTGTTTTACGCACACACAGACACACAGACACACAGCTTGCTGTCACACACATACATTCTCACAGACACACAGGGTAAGCGCACACACACAACCTCTACTCAGTCTTAACTTCAAGGCAAAAGCATTGTAAATGTTGGATTTGAAATGTAATATCCCATTGGCAAGTCTGCAGCATGGATTTTTCTATACAGTGACAAATTGTCACAAAATTTCATTTTTCCCTGGTTCGCAATGTTTGAAGGAGGAAACCGCCATCGCTGCTTGCAGCTATATTTAGGGTTCATGCAGCGAAGCTGCAGAAACCTATTGTGTTTCTGTTTGTTCTTATTAGGTTTCCTCCGGTAGGAGGTAACCTATTGTTATTGTAGGCTTTCTTATTATGTTAGTACCATGGGAGTCAATGGCAGCCCCTAGAACCATATGGTAACTTTTTGTGAAATTTGGCACACTCATTAAGGACAGTCCCTTCTTCATTCACACCAAGTTTCATGGCTCTCATTACACCACTCTAGCGCCACCAACAGGTCAAAGTTGGACTTTTGTAACACACGCAACTTTTGAACCGTATCACCGATTTTCAAAAATGAGGTACCAATGGATTCCCTGGATCAAGACGAATTAAACACACCCTATGGCGTCAATTTCCGGTTATATAGATTTTCCGCTATTTCCGGTTTTATCAAAAACCTTTGAAAGCCTTCTCCTCCTACAATTTTTGGCAAATCTTCTTCAAAATCACCAGAGATAATCTTCAGACCTAGCCTCACAAAAGTTATGGAAAGAATTTTGATCCTCACAACCGTTTGTCCGGTACAGCCACTCAAATTCAGCTGAAAAGTCGCCAAACAGGAAGTGAAGTCATATCTTGGCAAATCTTTGTGAAATCAACACCAAACTTGATATGTCACTGGAAGACACTACAACATGTTCCCATGTGCAAAGGCAACTTCATATCTTCAAAAATGACTGATATAAAGCAAATTGGATACATTGTTAACGCTAAAATAATGCTTTACACATCAACAGGTCAAAAAGTCATACTCTGATTCAATCACAAGTTCATGTGAAGACACTTGAGAGTGTTTAGAACACAAATCTGAAAAAAAGTTGACTGTAAGATGAAAAGTAGATTTTTGGTGAATATTTGAAATACGCATGCTTGGCTAATTGCTAGGGTGTTTCTCAAGTCTGCCTCTCTGCTCCTGCCCCTCTGGTCTTGCGCGCGTGTGTGCTCCAGATTCTCTCTCTCACACACACACACACACACACACACAGGGACAGGGACAGGCTCCTTTGACACGCGCAAGCACACACACACAACGTTTAAGGAAATTTAGGGATGACCACACCCCTTCTCACTCTTAGCTTAAAGCCATGGCCCTTGAGGATCTTCAAAGTAATGCATTTGAAATATCATATCCCATTGGCAAGTCTGCAGCGTGGATTTTTCTATACAGTGACAAATTGTCACAAAAATACATTTTTCCCTGGTTCGCAATGTCTGGAGGAGGAAACCGCCATCGCTGCTTGCAGCTATATTTATATGTGGTATTGTATTGTGTGCATAGATAGTCAATGAAGTTCTTCATAGAAAGTTTGGGGGCGAGAGGATCCTACAGGAGTACGATAAAACGAAGTCACTGACGGATCAAACTAGGAGGCAATTGGTGAACACCTTAGTTGCTGACATGGTGGAGATGCATGGGTATGTTTCAAGATATTTTGACAGTTAAGAAATGCCTCAGTTGATGCGAGTCGATGTGTTTTTCTTTATCAACAGGAACATTTCTATGATCACCAGAGTGGTTCCGGCTACCTAGCGTGGAGGTTGAAAACTGTTCAGCGGAACTCTGCTCAAGACAGCAAAAAATCCAGGACCAATTTCCAAGAGGGCCCCAAGACTCCACGCACTATCCATTCAGATGAGAAGCAGTTGACTGGTGATGAATGCAGGGAAGCCATATCGGTGATGAAACACTCAAGTAATACAACCCTTGTAAAAAATAAGATGAAGGCAACATTCACGCACAGGCAAAAGGTGGTTCAAGACCCGGATACTGCCTCTACTGTCCTGGATCTCTTTCCCAGGTTCTTGGATACACCTGGCTTGGTAAACATGAAATTAATTACTGACGACTTTGCGATTGCTTTATTTTAATGACTGTTTATTAATTGACACCCATAGTGCCATTACAATGGTGTTCTCATTCACACACACAAACGTTTTCTGTTTAAGATCGACCAAGACTTCACAATGATCTTTGGTGAGGAGGTGTCTGGTAAATTCCTCTCCAAGTGGCCAACATTTTTTAAACCAAGAGTCATCGCAGATTGCTGCAAAAATCTAACCAAGAGTCTGCATGTGGATGAGCTACTTCTGTCTGCACAACAGGAGTCTGATGATAGTGGTAAGTGTTTATTGAATAGTGGACACAGATTGCACATGCCTTTAGTGTACACAACAAAAGAGGACATTGTTGTGTTCTTTCATGTTTTTAGCCCCTTTACTAATCACATACCGCACCTTACTGCTAACCATATTCAATCTATGGTGTAATTTAAGAAAACTTTACTATAACTGATGCTGTAATGCTTATAAGGAAATTAGACATTTTATAGTGTCAATTCTAATTCTGCATTGTGGCATTCTGAAGAGTGGGACTCTGAGATGGCTGCCATCCTTCTGCTGCTTCACCTCTTGCCTCCAACAGTTAAAGGCAAGAAAGACGGCAAGATGAGCGCATCGGCGGCTGCAAGACGCCTGATCAAGTTCATGAAGGTATTTTCTTGCACATTACTGATGCAAGGTTTTCATATCAGCTGATGTAAGGTTTTCAGGACCCATTATGGCTGGGTCATTGGGGGGGTGCAGTTAAATTGTTTTAAAAAAGTCATCCCTCTACTCATCACACAAAAATAAATGAATGTTTTGTACATTGATAGATCCATCCCTGATCCCTGAATTCAGTCGCACATGAATTAAAATTACTTGAGTAAAACATTCTCTCTCTCTCTCTCTCTCTCAGGTGGGGTCAAGCATGGAGACCTTCCTTAAAGAAACTGGCCCCAAACAACCCTTTCTTCTCGGTGTCGGAGAAAGAAGCAACAGCATCCAGGATTTTTATGTCATCCTGGACCAGAAGGCCATTCCCTGCAGGATGCAGACTCCAGTTGCTGCCTTTGATGAGCTCTTCAAGGCACATTATGCTTTTGCCGTGTCGTATGATGATGCGCTGTCCAGCTTTTTCATCTTCATCCAAACCACCGTGTATGGCATCGACGTCGGCAAAGTGAAAGAGACTCCTCGGGTAAAAGAAATTAGAGCAAGGGTTCTTCACTGTGAAGTTTGATGGTTGATACATTTTTACCAGAAATGTACACATGTGACATTTGCAAGGTACACCACACCAGTTGTTCCATTTTATTTAGACATTTAAAGTTTGTGCATGGACTGTATCCGGGAAGGTCTCTGCGCTTGACCTGTGGAGGCCCTGGTTGTTCATTTGTTTTTTGTACTTATTCTGGATACCAACGTCACCTATCTCGAGCACATAAAGACTGTCTTTATCCAGATCCCGTCAGCAGATTTGAGCCTGTAGCTGGAACTTCCGAAGCAGTGAATGTGGATCCTCCTGTGAGGGTCACTACACATGTTCCAGTTAAAAAGAACATACTGGACATGTGCAGCTCTGTCATTGCTCAGGTTCAAGCCTCAGGTGTTCCAGAGAGTACTGTGCAGTGTTTAGTTGGCTCCATGGAGGAACTGGTAAATGATATCCGTTCATACACACAGGAAGCGGTTGTTAATTGTTTGTCGTCTGATGCATCTAGAGAAACTTTGGATAGAGTTGAGGGTTGTTTTGATCAACTAGAAAACCCATTTTCATGTCTTAATACAGAATATAAAAGGATGAAGCATTTTGAAAAGAAATGGAATATAGTAGAACCTGTAGAGCATGTTTTGGGTGTCCGTTTTGATGTAAGAAGAGATAGAATAACAGGCACGTATAGACAAGTTCCGGTCAATGATAAGTTTATGTATGTGCCTATCCGGGGGTCTCTCTCATCTATGTTTAGTAACAGTGAACTCTGTAACAGTTTCCAAGAAGTAAAACCACACCAGGAGGGATTTTACAGAGATATAAGTGATGGGTCCTACTTTAAAAATCATAGTTTATTTTCTCAGCAAGAAACCGCTCTTCAGATCCAGCTCTACTATGACGATTTTGAAACTGCCAACCCATTGGGCTCAAAAAAGGGAGTGCACAAACTTGGATGTGTTTATTTTGTTTTGAGAAATTTATCACCAAAGCTCAATTCTGTGTTAATGAATATTCATCTTGTCGCTCTCTTTCACTCAGAGGATCTTAAGAAATATGGGTTTGAGCCAATTCTGAAGCCACTTATTGATGATCTTAAGATTTTGGAGACTGAAGGAATACAGTTGCCCCTTTCAGATACACCTGTGAAGGGTTCAGTCATTCAAGTTACAGGAGACAATTTAGCTCTACATGGACTTTTTGGTTTTGTCGAAGCATTCAGTGCGAAATACTGCTGCAGGTTATGTTTAACTGAAAAAAGTGAATACCAGTCAGTTTTCAGTGAAGATCACCCAGGTCTAACTCTACGTTCAAAAGACCTTCATGTTGAGCATGTTGGTGTCATCCAGGAAAATCCTGCTTTGAAATCAACATTTGGTGTCAAACGAGACTGTCCACTCAATTCCCTCCAGTTTTTCCATTCATCAAACAATTACGCTGTAGACATAATGCATGACCTGCTAGAAGGAGTGGTGCAATATGAGTTAAAGCTTGTGTTTCAGTATTTGATGAAGAATTCAATATCCCTGATTTCATTGTCTGAAATAATTGTTGGCTTTAATTATGGATACACACAGAGAAAGAACAGACCAGGTGGGCTTAAGCTGGATGACAACAGCAAAGATCTTGGACTTAATGCTATCCAGTCTTGGTGCCTCCTACGCAATGTCCCGCTGATATTTGGAGATTTAGTTCAAAGAGAGGATACCTGTTGGCAATTGTTACTCCTTTTCATTCAAATTGTAAACATTGTGTTTTCACCAACTGTAACTCATGGTATGACTTGTTATTTGAAACATTTAATTTTTGAACATCACAAACTTTTTAAATCCATCTTCCCAGAGCAAAATCTCATTCCAAAACATCACCATATGATCCACTACCCAAGCTGTATTAGAAGAATTGGACCACTCATACACATTTGGTGCATGCGATTTGAAGGAAAACACAATTTCTTCAAGAAATCTGTGAAAAACTTTAAAAATATTGCTAAGACTCTGGTTAAGAAACATCAGGCTCAGTTGGCATTTCATTTTGAGAACTTTTATTTTCAAAGATTACAGTTTGGTCCGATCTCCGAAGTCCTGGTCAGCAGTATAGAGGGTGGAGAGGTGCTGAATGAAGCTTTTGATGCGTCATCAGTTTCCACCACTTCCTGGGTCAAAAACTATGGCACAGAGTATCAAGTTGGGATGTATGTGGTTACTGGAGTTGAAAATGAGATGCCTTTGTTCAACAGGATTGACAGTATAATTGTTAAAGACAACAATGCCTATCTTTTGATTTGTAAAGTCTTGAATATTTTTTTTGATGATCATTTAAATGCATTTGGTATTGAGGAGAAATTAGGTTTTCATAGTGATCTGTGTAAATGACCTGGTATATTACAGACCTTGTGATAGGCAATTTTCATATGACGCAGGTGACCAAGTGTACCTGGTTCCATACTGTAATTACATGTGAATCCATGCACTGCTAATTGTTAATGTGGTGTAGTGGCCATTTAATAAGACTATTTTTCTAATGAAGTGTTTGCCTTGTGTATTTTTTGTGATGGTTTAATGGGTGGTTGTGGTGGTTAAGGGTGGGGGGAGTTTATTGGTAATCAAATTTTACACCCATTGGTCTGAATGCATTGGTAGTCAGTGTAGCATTTTCAACCACAGTCAGTGTAACGTTTTATTATAATGACACTAGTGTAGAGTACTATTGACACTACACGTATTAGCTAGTGTTAATTTTGAACTCCCTACAGTGTTAGAATAACTATAGCTGAGTGTAAAAACACTAACACTGACACTATACATGTGTTACTTTTGAACTCGCTACAGTGTCAAAATGACTAGATCTAAGTGTAAAAATATACACTGACACTAGTGTAGAGTGCTATTGACACTTCACAAGTGTTGACCAGTGTTAATTTTGAACTCCCGACAGTGTTGAAATAACTATAGCTGAGTGTAAAAACATTAACACTAACACTAGGGTTAAATTAACACTGAAAAGGGTGGACGCATATAGACACTTTCTTTGAGTTAAATTTAACACTCTCAGAGTTGATTTAACACCAGCTTTTTAGCTGTGTAGAGGGAAGTTCTTATCCTCTCTTACTCTTACAACTTTTGTGTGCTGTGCAACGCCCGCTACTAGGGGCCGTAGTGTGACGTTTGTGGTGTAGTGGATAGCCATTGTGACTTGCAGTTTGTGTGGTGTGTAGTGGTGTAGTATCAAGGTTGGCTACTTGGTACAAACCCTTAAGTCTTACCTCTAGTGTAGGCTTTAGCCGCGGTTGACCTATTCTTACTCGCCCTTAAATGTACTTCTTGCCTTTTATGATTTGGATTATCAGTGTATAGCATTCCTAGTCTGGGAAGTCCCGCCCCACTTCTTCCGGCCAAATTGATTTTGCCTCTGCAGTGGGTCTGGCCAACTTCGGATAGCCGTTCATTTCAAGATTTCCAGAATCCTTGGAGCCAATCACAAACTGGCTTTTGGCTATCTGGCGCGCCATTGGCGGATTTAAACTTACCACGGCTACGTTACAAAATCTACTGCACGGAGAGTTTTTAAACATTGGACATGGTGTGGCCGCCGATGCACCGCAAAACTTCGATAAGGCAAGTTTTCTTTGAAAACAGAACAGAAACTTGCCCTGGAACAATTCATACAGAAAAAATATGTGTTTGCTTTATTACCGATCGTTGTATTGTTGTATAGTATCGTTGGTCTGATTGGTTAAAGGCGTGTCCAATTACGTGAGTGAAGTGGATCGCTAATGAGTAGTTGGCCAGACTAACTGAGCAAATGGAATGCAGTGAAGGGGCAGGGAATTCCCAGACAATAGCATTCCGTCATTATCAATTACAGGCATTCGCCTAGTCATATTTATTCTGTCTTGTGTAGAAATACCATTTTACTCAATTAGGAACTTATTAAAGACATTTATTGTGGTACACATGCAGTCTCCTTCACTCATTTTTCCTTTGGAACCTGAACACACACCTTAGTGGTGTTACATATATGCCCGCATCAATTAGAATTCCATACAGTGCCCAGGAACAGCAAATTGTAAAACAGGGTTGTCAATGTATTCTCATCCAGATTGTGCACACTCAAACAGCCTAGGAAGCCCACTTGTCTTCAATACAGCACATGCCCGTGCGCGGTCGGTAGTAGAGCGCACCAAAGCCATGGTGCTGCTGCCGTAGATGCGGCTACTGGTGCTTCGGAGACGTTTCTAATACATTTCACATACTTTGCTTTGGCCATTACGCCACCAGACAGGCTTTCTAACGATGTTTTGGCCCGCATCTGCTGTTCCATCAGCAGAACGTCGATGTCAGCCTCACTTTAATTCTTCTGTTTACATGTTTCTTTCTTGCTTGCCACTGTCACAGAGAGTTTGTGCATTGAGGATGCGCTCTGTTTGTGCATTGATAATATGCTGATTAGATTAAATAGGGGCGTTTTGAGGGCAGAGATTCAGTTGCGCACAATTTCACGACCATTTGTGATTTATAACCGAAGGATTGGCGTACACGTGTTTTTTGTGTGTACGTCTGTTTACTGTGGATCTCACTACGCTCATTTCAGGAAATGTCTTAGACAAAATGTAGGATGGTTTTTACGCAACGTTTTATAAATGAGGCCCAACAACGTATATGTCTCATATGCGACCGTCTCTGTGCAATTCAGATCTCATCCTAAGTGAAGCGCGCTTCATTCACAAAGTGGTATATAGTAGGCCAAGATCTTTAAGAGTCTCAACAACGTATATGTCTCATATGCGACCGTCTCTGTGCAATTCAGATCGCGTCCTACACTGTAAAATATTTCACCGTAATTTTACAGTAAACTCCTGGCTACTCGTTGCATTAATTTCACGGTAATTTTACAGTAATTTACTGTAAATATTTCACAGTAATGTACTGCACATGTTTTACAGTAATGAACTGTAAAAAATTCACAGTAAAATGCAATGTAACTACAGCGGTATATTGTTATTTCACAGTTGTCATGCCATTGGATTACTGTGATTTTGCAGTAGCCTATGTAGCTGTGGAATTACATCGTCTTGCTGTAGGCCTATATCATTTACAGTATTTTTACTTTAAAAGTAATGCAACTAGTACATTATACTGTACATTTACAATTTAAGTACTGCACATTTGACTTGTTAACTGTGATTTTACCACACAAATGTGCTTTGGATATGCTAAATTAAAAGTCAAAGCAAGAACAAAGACAATACTAATTTTTACTTTTTAAATTCATTACTCAATACCCAAATACATACAAATTCATGAAGGTTTAAAACACGTCATATTTATTATTCAATACCTAAATAGATTACAATAAAAAAGGTTTAAAAACAAATCAATTTTGATTTATAAATCAAAATCAATACCCAATTACATAACAATTACTGAAGGTTTGACACATGTGAAATTCATTACTCAATACCCTTACCCTAGAACTCAAAACCCAAATACAAATAGCAAAGGTTAAAGACACGTCAAATTCATTAATCAATATCCTAATACACAATGAAAAAAGCCCCGGCAAACAGATCACAACAAAAAACAAAATGCTCAATGCCAGGAAAACTAAACATATCTAAGTACCGCAATATGCAACAGGCAAACCGACACACAGGTGACATGTCCCTGGTTGGTGAAATGATTCATCTGTGTGTTTGTTTGTGCTGATTCCCGACTGACAGACCTGCAGACTGATTTGTCATTTCCTGTTTGTTAGATGGATCAGGAGGAGCCTCCTGGGCCTGATCACTCCCCTCCTCAGCCCGCCCCGAAACGCCCCTGCAGACCGGCTCCAGAGCAACACCAGCATCGCCCACAACGCCCACACAGCATCGCCCTGCTCCCCATCCTGGGCCCTCAACACAGTCATCATCCCCTCGACGACTTCTCCCGCTGGATGTGACGACCACCACTCTGGTCATCGGCAGCTCCCCGGAGCCAGGCGTGTTCCAATCGCTGACTGAAGTGGAACTATCCCTCCCCACCCCCTCCACTCTGCACGTAGTCTCTCTACCTGGTCTACCTAGAGAAACCCTCGGCCATCCGCACCCACCGCCACTGCTTTGCCGTACACCTTCTCTACCCAATACCCTATGCTAGCCTTTATATACAATATACATTATTGCCTCCACCGAAATGTTTCTCTGTCCCTACATCCCTTACCCCTGTAACAGTAACCCTATTGGCACAGTAATCTGGTCTTGTCTGTATCATGTATTTACCACCAGATGTATGTATACATATGTCCAGTGACCAAATGCTGGCTGTGTATTGCCCCGGTTGCTTCCTTTCCCCTTCTGCCACACAACCCTTCCCCTTCCCCCCTTCCCCCCGTCCCACCTTCCTGTCTCCACCCGGCCGACCTCAAGCAGATGGGTCCCCCCTTATGTGCCGTGGTTCTGCTTAAGGTTTCTTCCTGCCTAACAGGGAGTTTTTCCTTGCCCCTGTTGCCGTTGTGCATGCACTAAGGGGGTTCAGGCTCTGGGCTCTGTTAAGCGCCGAGAGGCAATTGTATTGTTATGGCGCTATACAAATAAAATTGAATTGAATTGAAAAAGTTTAAAACCCGTCAAATTACACACAACACTCCAGAACGTAGACTCTCCTAAATAACTCTGTCTGTCTTCAGACCATATAACATATAAACAAAACTTCGGAACATATACAATATAAACAAAAATGAAATGCAATTACCAAAAAAAAAATGCAAAAACAATTACAAATTTACAATGACCACTCGAAGTCGACAAGCTTTCTCTGGAGTTTGCTGACATTTGCATTTATCCACGCCTCCTCTTCGAGCCTTGCTCTGGGTTGATGCCCAAGGAGCACCTGTAAACGATAAGCAAAGACAACTTTCAGTTTTACAGATTTAATATGGCATTGTTTATCCAAGGCACATGCACCAAATAAATTAGTATTGAAAGTCAAGCAAGATTGATATAAGCAACGCAAATCAGGAGGCTAAAATTAGCTCCTTTGAAATAACATGACCTAGTTGCTGCATCTGGAGGCTATCGTTAGCTTACTTTAAATGCACGCTAATTTGTGTATTCTCAGTCGAATGACACACTCTATACCTAGACATGTGGACAACATTAAATGAGAACACATCATTTGAGCTTTCCAAAACAACTACACATCCAAAACAACTATACATTACTTGTATGTGAGGAAAATCTTCGCGGGGAAAAATGGTTTAAAATGACTTAGCTGGTTGCTGTAGCTGGAGGCTAACGTTAGCTTCAGTGGCGGCGCCAGAGATTTTTTTCTGGTGGTGCTATGGGGGTGCTCGGCGTTTTACTGAGGGTGCTATGAAATTAGGGTGATAGCATATGAGTCTCATTTTTCTCTACTACAACACCTCCCCACCATATCGTCACATATGTTTACACGTTTGATCTCTAACGCGTCTTTGGGGTACATAAAAAGCGTCATTCAAATCGATCGTATTATTATTATCATTAGGCTACTTCTGACGGACGCGCACAAAGCCGCGTTCATCTCCGACGGTCAAAATGGATGCAGCATGTTATAGATAACGTAATCCCAAATACTTCACTTACTTCAGTGTGTAGATTAAAGTTTGCGCCAGATGACTAACAGGTCACCACTACCATGTGCGACCAATTAAACTAAACATACCAAGTTCAATACACTTCTAACTAAAGACGGCAGATTAGAATATCAGATAGAATTAACTTAAACAGGCAAAGAGTCAGAAATGCTTTCAAAAAGGGTATATTATTTTAAGTCACAATAAAAAAAAACATGAATGAGACCAAACAGTAGGCACTCAAAACCACAATAATAAGATATCAAAAAGTGCACACAAAACTATGCTTAAAACATCCCTTAATTGTTTCCTAATCATTTCTGCCATTACATTGATGATCTCATTCTGCACGTCATGGTGCACATACTTTGCATTTGACGGGTTGTTATCTAACTTTTTCTGAACGGTTTTATCAAATTTTCCAATTACAGATAGCAACTCGCGGGCATTACCCCTGTTTGCTGAATCCTCATCTTCAATGTGGCCTCGCTGTGAGATCCCCTGACAAGCAGTGTAGCGCAAGCTTTCCACAACATTTTTGTAATATTGGTCTTTTCGGACCATCCTGGGCGTTCATGCTTAAGTCACCCAGGGTGCTAGCAGCATAGCTAGCAGCGCCCTCAGTGGAGGTGAGGGTTAACTTGGACCAGGACGTTCCTCTTCTTCTACATCAGAATCAGAATTCAATACCTCTTGCATTTTTTCTTCCTCTTGAACATCTTATTCAACTCGAGGAAATTTGCGGATCAAATACCGATCCATTTTCGTGATTTTGTGAACGCTTGACTTAGAATTGACCTATCGCGAGGATTACTGTTACTTAGCCTACTACTCATTGAACAATCACGTTCACGCGCAACGTGTCTGTGTCGTGCTACGTGAACAATCTGTTTATTTCAATCTGTTATTTTCTGTTATTTTCTTTAGTGATTAAAATATTATTATCACACAATACATTTTATTAAGAACTCAGAATGAAATTAAATAACAATAATAGGCCTAAATAAACCATTATTTTCTTGGGGGTGCTATGGGGGTGCTATGGCCAATCTAGGGGGTGCTCTAGCACCCCCTAGCCCCCCCCTGGCGCCGCCACTGGTTAGCTTACTTAAACTTTCACGCTAATTCGCGTATTCTCCGTCAAATAACTAACACACTATGACTAAAATTGACATGTGGAGACCATGAACGTTAAATGGCAACTCAAAATTAGAATTTTACAAAGATACGTTTCTTCTCTGTGAGGCAAACTGCCCTACAAAGCAAGAAGGTAGTAACTGCACAGAGCACTAAACTGAGAAAAATGACCTTAAAGTTAGTTGTCCAGTCCAAGTAGTTGTAGGTAGATTATTGGACATGAGGCAGTATTGTTACTCCATACCTTATTCTTTTCAGATATTAGTAATTTTATTATTTTTTGTATTTTACCCCCTTACAGTAATGGCGTTTACTGCCTTTTTGCTTTGCTTTACTAGCAGTTTTTGTAGTTACTGTACAAACACCCAACAATTTTCTCCAAAACGACAATAACTAATTTTCGCCAAAAAATGCAGTTACTGCCTTTTTGCTTTGAAGGGCAGCAAAGCTTCAAGGAGAAAACAGCTTTTGGAATTTCTTAAAAAGTTTGAGTTTGAGTTTGTTTATTTATTGAAGAGGGACAGTGTACATTAATAAACATTAAAATGTAAATGCACCCAATTGTAGCCAAAAGGCTAGTTTCCATTGGCAGTCCCCCTGCCAGAGTGTTAATGGCTAATCAACTTAAAAAGGCATTAACATATAATATACAGTACCTTGCGCAAGTATTCACCCCCTTGGATGTTTTACCCTTTTATGGCTTTTATAAATCAGTCATGGTCAATATAAGTTGGCTTTTTGGACAAAAAAATTCACAAAATAGCTCTCTTTAATGTCAAAGTGAAAATATATTTCTACACAGTCATGTAAATTAAATACAAATATGTAATGAAAATAAGTGATTGCATAAGTATTCACCCCCTTTATCACCCCCTTTATATAGACTGACCTAATTCAACAGAGGTCCAGCCAATTGGTGCTAGAAGTCTCACAATTAGTGATATGGGGATCAGTGTGCAGTAAATGTGTCTCAAGTGATTGTAGTATGACGACACCTGTGTCTGGAAGGTCTATTCACTGGTCAGTATTCAGTAATCAGTATTCCTGGCTACTGTTACAACATGAAGACCACAGATCACAAACTCAGAGAAAAGGTTATTGAAAAGTACAGGTCAGGGGAAGGATACAAAAAAATGTCCAAGGCACTTAACATCCCCTGAAATTCTGTTCAATCCATCATCAAGAAATGGAAGGAATATGGCACATGTGTAAATCTGCCTAGATCAGGCCGTCCTTACAAACTGAGTGACCATGCAAGAAGGAAACTAGTAAGAGAGGCCACCAAGACACCTATGACTACTCTGAAGAAGTTTCAAGCTTCAGCAGCTGGTATGGGAGAGACTCTGCATACCACCACTGTTGCCTTGGTTCTTCACAAATCAAAGCTTCATTGAAGAGAGCCACTGTTGAGAAAATGCTCCACTTTGGTCTCATCAAACCACAGAACCTTCTTCCACTTGACCATGGAGACTTCCACCTGCCTTTTGGCGAACTGTAGTCGATCCTTTTTTTCAACAGTGGCTCTCTTCCATAAAGCTTAGATTGGTGAAAAACCAAGGCAACAGTGGTGGTATGCAGAGTTTCTCCAATCTCAACTGCTGAAGCTTGAAACTTCTTCAGAGTAGTCATAGGTCTATTGGTGGCCTATCTTACTAGTCTCCTTCTTGAACGGCCCCTCAGTTTGTGAAGACGGCCTGATCTAGGCAGATTTACACATGTGCCACAATCCATCCATTTCTTGATGATGGATTTAACAGAATTTCAGGGGATGTTTAGTGCCATGGACATTTTTTTGTATCCTTCCCCTGACTTATACTTTTCAACAACCTTTTCTCTGAGTTGCTTAGAGTGATCTTGGGTCTTAATGGTTTAACAATAGCCAGTAATACTGATTACTGAATACTGACCAGTGAATGGACCTTCCAGACACAGGTGTCGTTATACTACAATCACTTGAGACACATTCACTGCACACTGACCCCCATTACACAAATTGTGAGACTTCTAGCACCAATTGGCTGGACCTCTGTTGAATTAGGTCAGTCTATACAAAGAGGGTGATAAAGGGGGTGAATACTTATGCAAGCACTTATTTTCATTACATATTTGTATTTAATTTACATAACTGTGTAGAAATATATTTTCACTTTGACATTAAAGAGAGCTATTTTGTGAATTTTTTTGTCCAAAAAGCCAACTTATATTGACCATGACTGATTTATAAAAGCCATAAAAGGGTAAAACATCCAAGGGGGTGAATACTTACGCAAGGTACTGTATATACACATAAACATATACAAACATAACATTGACAAGATAAAAAAAAAATTAAAGATAAAAATGAAATGAAATGAAATATATAAGTTCTACTGACCCACTAATGCTCACATTTTTGGTTATTTATTAACCATTTTTTAAGATTTATTTTAAAGCTGTTAAAAGAGGTTGATTCTCTAATGTTCTGTGGGAGATGGTTCCATTCCTGGGCTGACCTAACTGAGAAAACCGAAGGTCCAAATAAACTTTTTTTTAAAGGAATATCACAGTCTCCTCTTGCTGCCCCTCGAGTAGCACTGGTTGCTGATGTTCTAAACTTGACTAGGCTGCATAGTGGTGGGGGGGGCAGGTTAAACCGGATTTAGAACATTAAACAGCAGTTCTTAAATGTGATCAGATTGTCCCAACTTAAAAGTCTGTATTTTTGGAGGACAGAACAGTGATGGTGTGAATTAGGTTTTTTATCAAGTATTTTGAGAGCCTGTTTGTAAAGAGACATGACTGGTTTAAGAGTAGTGGAGTTTGCAGTAGACCAGGTGGGTAAGCAGTAGTTAATGTGAGATAAAATCAATGAGAACATATACATTTTAGCAGCCTCAGTGGACATGTGATTTCTAAGATGCCTAAAGTTGGCCAAGGTGAATTTTAAATTTTTGCATATTTTTCTTACATGTTTTTTAAAAGTAAGCTGATTATCAATCAAGATACCAAGATATTTGTATTCCTTCACATTCTTGATTCATTGATCAGAAATAAACACATCGGGTTCAGTGTGAGACTTGCTGGTTTTAGAAAAAAACATAGCAACGGTTTTGGAATTGTTAAGCTGAAGACAACATTTGTTTAACCAGTCAGACACATCAACCATGACCTTTGTAAGCCTAGCAGCGACCTCTACGTTATTCTTACCCCATCCAAAGATCACAGTGTCGTCTGCGTACATCAGAACCTCACAATCTTGGCAGACAGATGGAAGATCGTTAATGTAAAGACTGAAAAGAAGTGGACCCAGGATTGAACCTTGGGGAATACCTGTAGACAGATTTTTGAAGTTGGATAATACATTGTTTATTTTAACACACTTGAGTTCGCGTTGATAAGTATGATTTGAACCAGTTGGATGCAGAAGAAGAGATGTTAAACTGATCAAACTTAGACTGAAGTATGTTGTGGTTGACCGTGTCAAACGCTTTCCGGAGATCTAGAAAAACTGCACCCACAACTCTTCTATCCATAAGGGATTTGACCCTTTCAATAAAATAGACTGTTGCAGTCTCGGTGGAGTGATTTGATCTAAAACCATGCTGCATAGGGTGTAAAAGCTGATTAGAGTTAACCTCTTAAACTCTGTTGGCCCGCCGGCGGGCCGAGATTCTATTTAAATCTTCATGCTATTACTGTCAAGCTAGCGTAATATCAATGTTCACTAAAGTAAACAAACTATATGTCAAACGAACGACAAGACCACTGGCTTTACGATCGTGCATGTCAAAAGTATGTATAATGAACCTAAATCGACTAAACGTGGACACAAGTAGCAGAATTCAAAAAAAAAAAAAAAAACATATTCTTCAGTTTTCAAAAGTTTATAGCGTAATGTATCTTCATGTGCAGTCTAATAAGTTCGGTGGAAATAAACGGTAGAATCACTTACCCTAAAGTACAAACTGTAAAACAACACCATAATTATCCACATTAATCCATGTTTTTATTCATAATTTCCATGATAAACCCACACAACTACAAATGTACAGGTACATTTACGATTAAATGGAAACTACTTCCGGTTCAGGCAAGTCTTGTGTTGTACCCGCGCTATGTTCCATTTTCCCTACCTACCGTACCTACCGTACCTATACTTATACGCAGTACACAGTACACACTCACTAGGTACGCAGATTCTCAGCAGGTGAGTGCTGTTCCAAATCTAATACTCTGTGGTGCACTTACCGGAAATTACGATCGCGACAAGCCCCGCGTTCGTCTTTTTCGAGCTGAGCGGCTCTGCCTGGGTCCGCCTCTTCCGCTACGTTGACAAGATGGCGGCCGTTGAGTGTGGAAAGTGTACCCTGGTTCCACACTCAGCGTTTTGACCGTTATGAGTACAGATACGGGTCCTTTGGGTATACTTCTTTTCGACGCGGAAATGGGAAATCGGAAAACGGAACACCCTACATACTCAAACTAAGGATGGTAGGTACGGAGGGTATAGACAACGGAACAGAGCGACGGTTAAAAGCTGTATATCTACGGTTGAAAGGCCATCATCTAAGCTCTTCAATGACCCCTTGCTTATCAGGATAACCCAATCAGCCAGCAAGATACGCGAACCTGTAACTAATATCATAGGTTGACTGACCTGTCAGTCTGACACAACGCGTGCACCCAAGACTAGTTAGGTTTCCTCCGGTAGGAGGTAACCTATTGTTATTAGGTTTCGTCCGGTAGGAGGTAACCTATTGTTTCTGTTAGTTAGGTTTCCTCCGGTAGGAGGTAACCTATTGTTATCGTAGGTATTATTATTCTCCTGCCATGGGAGTCAATGGCAGCCCCTAGAACCATATGGTAACTTTTTGTGAAATTTGGCACACTCTTTAAGGACAGTCCCTTCTTCATTCTCACCAAGTTTCATGGCTCTCATTACACCACTCTAGCGCCACCAACAGGTCAAAGTTGGACTTTTGTAACACACACAACTCTTGAACCGTATGACCGATTTTCATAAATTAGGTACCATTGGATTCCCTGGATCAAGACGAATTAAACCCACCCCATGCCGTCAATTTCCGGTTATATAGATTTTCCGCTATTTCCGGTTTTATCAAAAACCCTTGAAAGCCTTCTCCTCCTACAATTTTTGGCAAATCTTCTTCAAAATCACCAGAGATGATCTTCAGACCTAGCCTCACAAAAGTAATGGAAAGAATTTTGATCCTCACAACCGTTTGTCCGGTACAGCCACTCAAATTCAGCTGAAAAGTCGCCAAACAGGAAGTGAAGTCATATCTTGGCAAATCTTTGTGAAATCAACACCAAACTTGATATGTCACTGGAAGACACTACAACATGTTCCCATGTGCAAAGGCAACTTCATATCTTAAAAAATGATTGATATAAAGCAAATTGGATACATTGTTAACGCTAAAATAATGCTTTACACATCAACAGGTCAAAAAGTGATACTCTTATTCAATCACAAGTTCATGTGAAGACACTTGAGAGTGTTAAGTACGCAAATCTGAAAAAAAGTTGACTGTAAGATGAAAAGTGGATTTTTGGTGAATATTTGAAACATGCATGCTTGGCTAATTTCTAGGGTGATTTTCAGTAGAAGGTCTCTCTCTCTCTGCTCCTTTGCGCGTGTGTGCTCCAGATTCTCTCTCTCTCACACACACACACACACACACACACAGACAGGCTCCTTTGACACGCGCAAGCACACACACACAACATTAAAGGAAATGTAGGGATGACCACACCCCTTCTCACTCTTAGCTTGAAGCCATGGCCCTTGAGGATCTTCAAAGTAATGCATTTGAAATGTAATATCCCATTGGCAAGTCTGCAGCATGGATCTTTCTATACAATGACAAATTGTCACAAAAATACATTTTTCCCTGGTTCGCAATGTCTGGAGGAGGAAACCGCCATCGCTGCTTGCAGCTATATTATTAGGTTTCCTCCGGTAGGAGGTAACCTTTTGTTATTGTAGGCTTTCTTCTGTTAGTACCATGGGAGTCAATGGCAGCCCCTAGAACCATATGGTAACTTTTTGTGAAATTTGGCACACTCATTAAGGACAGTCCCTTCTTCATTCACACCAAGTTTCATGGCTCTCATGACACCACTCTAGCGCCACCAACAGGTCAAAGTTGGACTTTTGTAACACACGCAACTTTTGAACCGTATGACCGATTTTCAAAAATTAGGTACAATTGGATTCCCTGGATCAAGACGAATTAAACCCACCCATTGGCGTCAATATCAGGTTTATAGATTTTCTGCAATTTCCGGTTGTATAAAAAAACCTTTGAAAGCCTACTCCTCCTACAATTTTTGGCAAATCTTCATCAAAGTCACCAGAGATGATCTTCGGACCTAGCCTCACAAAAGTTACCAACAGAATTTTGATCCTCACAACCGTTTGTCCGGTACAGCCACTCAAATTCAGCAGAAAAGCAGCCAAACAGGAAGTGAAGTCATATGTTGGCAAATCTTTGATAAATCAACACCAAACTTTATATGTCACTGGAAGACACTACAACATGTTCCCGTGTGCAAAGGCAACTTCATATCTTCAAAAATGATTGATATAAAGCAAATTGGATACACTGTTAACGGTAAAATAATGCTTTTCACATCAGCAGGTCAAAAAGTGATACTCTGATTCAATCACAAGTTCATGTGAAGACACTTGAGAATGTTAAGTACGCAAATCTGAAAATAACTTGACTGTAAGATGAAAAGTAGATTTTTGGTGAATATTTGAAATACGCATGGTTGAATAAGAGCTAGGGTGATTCTCAAAGGAATGTGTGCCTTTGCGCCCCGTGGTTTAGACACAGTGACGACACATGGTACCCATAACAACGTTGGAAGGTGAACAGACAACCATTTTGTCACTGAGTGAGGTACACGATTTTTTTGGAGTTTAGAAGATTGTCATTTACATTTGACCGTAAGTAATGGAAGCATGTCTACTACTGTTTAATTTGTATGTTAACCTCAATACAATTGTATTGTGTTTGTATTATCGGTTGCTGTGTAAAGTTGGGGTGCTGAATTAATGTGTGTTCGTAAGCAATGGGCTATGTCTTTTAGCATAGCAAGGTATAAAACATTTTGACTTGTGGTACGGCGAGTGAAGTTAATGTAATGTATGTGCATGTACGGTTAGGTTATTTTTTCGTCATGTAGCTAATTGTGTTGTTTACATTTTTGATTTCCAAGTGTTTGTGACTGTTCTTGCAGCGCACTTGTTTTTGGTCGAAATGGTAGCCTGCTAGCAGAGATAGTTTGTCCACACATGGTGTGTAGTTACTGTATTGTGGACTTAGTATTGCATGTTTTTAACTTCGCGGTTCATGTCTTTCCTTCCAGTATGCTGGTGGTTAGTAAATAAATGGCGACTGTATTTTTTTATGTGTTTTTGACACACGTGTACAGCACATACGTTTTTTGGCTCCCTTCTCAACATCCAAACTATCTTAAGCATCACTGTTGTCTCTATGTAGCTTTACCATACTCTCTTGAAGGAGCCGCGCCATTTTAAAAGACGTTCTTGTTCCCATTTCAATATGCTACTTAGCGTTTTGTGCAGGCATGTGCGTTTAACAGATCTTGTTTTGATGAGTGAGCATTTATCTGTTGATGCCCGAGTGTCACAAAGCCAGGCTATTCATATGAAACGTACGTTAATATGGCATTACTATAAACAATTGAAGCTATAAAAAATGTTGACTTGTGTGAGACGGCGTATGAAATGAATGTACTGTATGTGTATGTACGGTTGGGTTATTTGTTCGTCAAGTAGCTATAGTAACGCGACCTATTCCCGCGGGCCACCAAAATATCCGCTTAACAAATATGTTTTTTATCAATATAAATATGGTTTAATGAATCAACCTTACATATTTCAGAAGTGACAAGTGTGTAGAACATGCACGAAGTCTTGTTTGACTCTCAGCAGGAACATTTCTTAACGTATTTTCCGATTTGTTTTGTACAGTCGCGAAATGGCAGCAAAGTTGGCGACGACCTATTATCCCGCATTGATGTAAAATGCCGTTGGGAATCAAGCTCAACAAGAAAAAGAATTTACACCGAACGTCGCGAAATCAAAATTCTACTATTTGTATCAGGCTGGTTTGTACACGCAGTATTACAACACTATCTTATACACTTCAATACGCTGTATATGTGCAATTTTTGCTACAAAGCTAATTTAAATACCATGTTTTGGGCAGGGACTTAAGTTTTCCGAAATCTGCGATCCTGGATGACACCGAAATCAATATTAAGTAACGTGTACCAGCGCTTGCGGGATAATAGGTCGGGCTACGATAATTGTGTTGTTTAAATGTCTGATTTCCAAGTGGTTTGATGTTCTAACAGCGCCAGTGTTGTTGGTCAAAATGGTAGCTAGCTAGTAGATAGTTGGTCGACACATGGTTGGTGTTGTGTTTGTAGGTTCTTCAATAAACAGACATACTTGAAGAGAATGTTCTTTATAAATTAGTCTAGTGTGCAACAGGCTTACAACGTAAAACATGCGACTGTATCACTTAACGTCTGGTATCACTCTGCGCATGCGCCATCTACCTGATGGTTACATGTTCATATCATTACATCTCCCTTTCTTAACATAAAGTATACTTTTATCAAGACAGCACTCAAATCTCAATTAACGAGTACCTTACCTTTAACTGTAACTCTTAATGCATTCCAGCTTAAACTCTGAACTCTAAAATGCTGAAAGACATTATCTCATATTACTCATAACTTTATTACTAAACAAGGATTGTCTAAATCTGTTCAATAAGTCTCTGAGGTGGCTTCACATTCCTAGAGGGTCTTGTAACAGCTGGTTCCTGAACAGGAACTGGTGCTTCAGATGGTGGCTTCTCTGCGTGTTGAGGTTGATCAGCAGCATCATCATTCCTCTGATCTGCTGTAGCTGGTGCCATGATATCTCTGCGATTCCGTCTTAGCACAGCGCCATCTTCTGTCTGTATGTTGTATGACCTTGGTTGAACTTCATTGAGGATGGTTGCTTTCTGTGCCCATGTATTACTTTTGTCTTTCAGTCTCACATGGTCACCAGTGTGCAGCTCAGGTAAGTCCTGTGTTCCTCTGTCGTAATAGAACTTCTGCTTCGCTTTTTGTTGTTCCTTGAACCTCTTTACCTTCTCCCCCTCTTTTGATTTCAGAAGACTTTCTTGAATGGGCAGGTTTGATCTCAGCCTACGTCCCATGAGCAGTTGCGCTGGTGGCATACCACACTCAAGTGGTGTTGTGCGGTATACCAGCAAGCTCTGGTAAAAGTCTGTCCCATCATCCTTAGCTTTGTACAGAAGTCTTTTCACCGTCTGAACAGATTTTTCCACTAACCCATTAGACTGTGGGTAGTGAGGACTTGATGTTGTGTGCACAAAATTCCAATCATCTGCAAAGCGCCTAAAGCTGGCATTGGAAAACTGAGGACCATTGTCTGTAAACACTTCATTTGGCACCCCATGTCTGGAAAACACGGCCTTCATGGCTGTTATCAAGGCCTCCGCTGTCGTGGAGCTCAGTCTACATACCTCTGGATACAGCGAATAGTAATCAGTCACGACAATGTAGTCTTTCCCAGAGCATACAAAAAGATCTGCGCCCACCTTCATGTATGGCCTGTCGGGCACTGGGTAGCGGCTCAGCAGGTTGCTTGCTTGATATTTCAGGCATGTTGAGCAGTTTGACACCTCATTTGCCACATCTTGATTGATTCGCGGCCAGTACATTACTTCACGTGCCCTTTTCCTACATTTTTCAATCCCAAGGTGCCCTGCGTGTATCTTCTTGAGCATATCTTTTCTCAAACATTTTGGCATTACAATCTTGCTACCCTTGTAGATGATGTCGTCCACTACCGACAACTCTGCTCTGCAGTTCCAGTACTCTGTTATATCCGTCGAACAACCTTGTTTAGTGCTAGGCCATCCATCAATGATGACATGACGCAATCTTTTCAGTGTTTCATCCTTGCTAGTCTCTGATCTTATTTGTTTCATTCTCACATCTGCCACAGGCATTGCGCTTGTTATCATGTCCGCATAAGTGTCCACATCATCTGACATAGTGACGTTTGCTGGCTCTTTTGGATCTACTGCTCTTGACAATGTGTCTGCAGTGTACATAAGCTTCCCTGGTGTGTACATCACAGTCAATGAGTAGCGTTGCAGCCGGATCATCATCCGCTGGATTCTTAGTGGGCAGTCATTCAGGGGTTTCTGAAACAATGCAATCAGTGGCTTATGGTCTGTTTCAACAGATATGTCCTGTCCTGACACAAATTGATGAAAGCGCTCACAGGCGTATGTTATGCTCAGCAGCTCTTTTTCTATTTGCGCATAGCGCGTCTCTGCATCCGTCATTGAACGTGATTCATATGCAACTGGTTGCCAATCTTCATATTTTTGCAACAAGACAGCTCCAAGTCTGCTCTGTGACGCATCAGATGAGATCTTGATGGGCTTCGATGGGTCATAAAACTTCAGCACTGGTTCCAATGTGAGCTGTGTCTTTAAGTCTCTCCATGACTTTTCATGTTCGTGGTCCCATTCCCATTCCGTTCTCTTTTCAGTTAATTGTCTCAGAGGTGCCATGCGTCCTGAAAGGTGAGGTATGAACTTTGCCATGTAGTTAATCATTCCATTAAATCTCTGTACATCCTCCTTACATTGCGGCCTTGGCATGTTCTCAATGGCTGACACTTTCCTGGGATCTGGTCTAATTCCTTTGCTACTCAGAATGTCCCCAACATGTCAGTTCACTCACCCCAAGCTGGCATTTCTCTTTGTTCAACCTCAGATTTGCTTTTCTTGTTGCCTCCAGTACATTTCTCAGTCTCCCATCATGTTCAGCTTTGGTACTTCCCCATACGATGATATCGTCCATCGATGTATCCACCCCGTCCAGATGCTCATAAATCATATGGATGGTCTTATGATACACCTCGGGTGCTGATGCTATACCAAATGGTAATCGCAGGAATCGATATCTGCCAAACGGACTGTTGAACGTGCACAGCTTTGAACTTGCAGTGTCCAGCTTCATCTGCCAAAATCCGGAAGACGCATCCAACTTGCTGAAGTATTTCGCGTTAGCAAACTGTGACATAATTTCCTCTCTGGTGGGAAGTTTAAAATGTTCTCTCTTAATTGCTCTGTTCAGATTCCTCGGATCCATGCAAACTCTTGGTTTTCCATTCTTTTTATTCACTATGACAAGCGAACTCACCCAGTCAGTCGGCTCGTCAATCTTTTCAATCACCTGAAGTCCTTCCATTCTGTCTAACTCCTCTTTCAGTTGAAGAGCAAATGGCACTTTCCGACATGGATTGATCACTGGTGGCACGTCCTTGGCCACTCTGATTGTGTGCTCACCAGGTAGGCATCCTAGGCCCTTGAACAGGTCACTGTACTCTTTCATGAGTTCATCATAATCCATTTCTTGGTCAGGCCTAAAAAAAAAAAAAGTTTGGTTCCTGTTGGTAGTCAGTTGAGGTCATGGGTAGGTAGGGAATTTTTTTTTTTTTTTTTTTTTTTTTTTTTTTCCTCAGTGGCAGCGAGTGATAGGTAGATTTTTTTTTTCAGCAGCAATGGATTCTCCCAGCATGTTAAATTACACATTTTTATATGAACAAAATATGTAGTCAATACAACCTGGACCATTGCCATTGAAGACATCTCAAGCAATATTTCATTAATACATTTAATAGTATCAACTCTTACAATACTCTGTACAATTTACAAACCTACAAAACGTTGAACAAACGTTAAAAAAGGTAGCGGGACAACATCCAATCAACCCCGAAAATGTTTTAGAACACCTGTTGTACGAGGTCACCATGTGCTGTCCGTAGGAAAAACAATGAGAAAATGTGGTACAATATAGAGCGAAAAGTGACCTGGAAGCTAAAGCTTGCCTAATGGGCCAGTTGGCTTTTGTTTCAATTTCAGTTTTAATGTAGTGTAGCTTTAGCTGCCAGACCTCTATTTGCTCTGAGTTGTACCAAATGTTCTCATTGTTTTTCCTCCAATAGCAGGCAGTAATGTCGGACAAGAGGGCTATGAGTCGCAGAACACCCAAGTTAAACAGCTTCATGTGGTAACTATCGTTGCCTTTGTTTTTTATGAATTGCTTTTGATTTAATGAAGTTTTTTAATTTTTTTACTTGTAAATAGAAAAATCAAGTATATGAATTGCTTTTGATTAAATGAAGTTTTTAAAGCTTCATTAAATCAAAAGCAATTCATATACTTGATTTTTCTATTTACAAGTAAAAAAAAAAAAAAAAAAAAAGGGAACGATAGTTACCACATGAAGCTACATGAAGAAAAAGGAAAATACAACTCTATGAACCACATGAACACTGCTCATTTCTGCTTGCCATAAGGTCTGGCCACAATGTGCTTTTTCCCAGCCCCAATACAAATGTGGCAGCAGGGCAAGACCGTCTTAAACCTCAATAACAGGGCTGGGCAGGTGTTGCCTTGAGGCCCGCCACAGTGGGCACAGAGATCTTGCCTCCCAAAAGGTGCCCGGTAGTAGGCCAGCTCTATGGGATCACCACACGAGAGAGACAGCCTGACCTGCACAGTAGATGTTAGTGGATGTTTGGGCTCCAGGATGTAACTCCCACATGTATAATCCATACCATCATCTGACAGGGCCTCGGCCAGTGTGGCCTGGTGGCGAGAGGAGAGGAGGCGCATGGAGTAGATCACTCTGGGTTTAGAGCATTCCATGCAGCCAACTACTGCCCGTGCATGTTGGGCAGTAAACAGCCCAGACTCTTTCTGCTGCTTCTCCACTGCGTCCGACAAGAAGTAGTCAACGCACGCAGCTTGTTTGTGTTTGTGTGACTGTTGAGCAGAAGGTCGATGGGCGTCATCTGTGTCTTTGCCCATAACCTCAGCCAGAGTCAAGTAATGGTCACCTATTTCAATACAAGCACAACACAAATGTATTCAAGTATTTTGCTTTCAGCTTTGGGCGTCATATGAATATGTGAACAGTCTGTAATATTAGGCTAAAGCATGTTATAAGTGGATAATCCACAAAAATATTCTTACCTTACAATGATTGAATGTTAAAGTAAAATTCTTACCAGAAGCATCAGGCATTGGGTCAGGAAGCCAGATCATCCTGTCAGACGGGAGGGCTGGTACGGAACAGCATTCAGTTTCGTCACATTTGCGTATCTGAAAGAAAGACTTATTTAAGCATCTTTCATACATGGACTGCAGCTCAACGTCCTATACAGTCAATACATAATTAAAAATAATCATTATGCATCATACATACAAACATAAAAACACAGGGAAACTAAGCTCATTACCTGAAACAGATACTGGCGTTGCCGGCAGTGTTTCTGCACCCACTCAGTGAATGCTGGATCCTTGTCTGCTTGTTGCTTGGTCACTGTTGCAGGATTGATGGAAGGGAAGAGTGTGGTGATAACCTGCATGACCGAATCTTCCTCTGCATCTGTGACTGCATCTATGATCGTCATTGGCTCTCCCTTCAACTTCAGCCGACTGTAGCGTCCTGCCACTGTGTCCATCACTGGCGCAACTGAAGTGCTCCAAGCCTCAGCAAGCTGTGGGTTTTTCTCGCCTGCTTTGCGGATCTCTGCCATTGAGCTGCACCTCTTCAGCAGGTGTTCCATGTCCTCTGCTGTCTTGTCTCTCTCCAATGCACAGTTCTGCAGGCCGATGTTGAGTATAGCCATCACTCTCTCAACTGGATTCTGCCAGCTCTGGCCTGGAGCTGCTCTACAGGCAATGAGCATGTCCAGCCCTAGCATCTTAAATATTGCAATCAGACTGAGCTGAACTTTGACCAGTAGGGTGCGATGTTCTGTGCCACCATCACTGTACTTGACATGTATTGGTTTCCATTCAGAAGGGTCTTCCTGTGCGAGCCTAACTGTTGCTGCTGCATTTCTGTATGCTGTAGACTTTTGGAACACGGAGTCCTGAACCATGATCTTTACCTTGCCACTGTACCATGAACCCTCTGGCTGACAAGGGACATTGGGTTGCATGTACACTGTGGATGTGATTGATCCCTTGCTTGTCATGTCATGGTCCAGTGCTGCCAGTTGGCTGGTTGAAGGCACAATTGATTGTCGACCTCGAACACCGGTGGAAACGGGCTCCCCTGGTTCTCCAACCGGGATCTTGGCCTTATCGTCCACAAATAAGACAAATATTTCTGAACTCAGCTGATGCATGCGTAGACGCAATAACTTGAAGAGTGCAGCACAGAAGTGTGCATCAGGGTGAGATGCTCGGAGCTGTCTTCGCTGGATCTTGTACTTGAGCTCAAAGCGTGAAGTGAAGTTCAAAGCACTCTGGGTGTAGGGATTCTTTGGCGCAAATTGCAATCTCACAAGGGCTTTGCTGGGCACCCTGGTTCCTTCAGGGCATTTGGACTTCACCTGTTCAATGAGGTCCTCTAGCGACAACCACTGTGACAGGTGGGCAGTACCATGTCTCCTTTCATCAGCTGCAGTGACTTCATTGACTGCTTCTTCCATCTTAGAGAAGAATTCCTCAAAGTTGTCACCAGGACGACCACTGTTAAGGGTGCGCAAGTCGACAATAATGCCAGGCTCTCCTTGGAGAGCCACTTGGATGCGCTGGTTCATGAGAGGATTTGATGGGGCTGAAGAATCATGGGAGATTTCCTGATAGATTGCCTCTACGATGCTTGGTGTCACCCTAGCCACGTTTGCTACCTTCCTCTTGAAATCTTTCTTCATGTACCTTGTGTGGTACTGTGGGAGACGTGGCTGCAGAGAACTGACAACTCGAGTGGTCTGGGTCAGCTGCTCATCCTGTGTTCTGTTCCTATCCACTTTCCACAGAAAGGTGATGCCAGTCTTGCTGCCCCCAGGTTGGTATTTCAGCACATCGACAGGTACAGACAGCTGGATTCTGTTGATGAAGTCAAATCTGTGCCATGAACTGGCAAACGGTTCCTCCAGGTGTACAGTGTCATCCAGGAGCACAGGAGTTGGAGCATCTGTTTGACACATAACATTGTCCAGCAACCGGTACCTTGCAGCCACCTCAGGGGTGATCTTGTGGTGTGTCACGGAAATGTTCTCTGATAAAACTCTGACAGGTTGACTCGAGCTATGATTTGTTAATGTAGTATCCCTTTTCCTCTTCAGGTACTCCACATAGTTGCGAAGGCAAGTGGCAAGACTTAAAATGTCCTCCTTCAGTGTTCTCCAAGCAGCAGTTGAGGACATGTATGGTCGGTCACACAAAGACAACAGGGCTTGGGAGTGACTGTCAAGAAAGGCAGCACACATGGGTTGCTCCTTCATTTTTTTTCTCTTCACCTCATTGTAACCTTCAAAGCTCCAGCATGATGGAACAGGAATCACAAATCTGTCTTGGTGAGACGCATCACGTATCACAGTGTGCTGGTTTGTGATGTACCAAAGACAGTTTGTTAGTGTCTGAAAATACACACAAACAAAAAAAATGGTGTCAGGTATTTAATATTAAAGTTGTTTAATATTTTATATAACTCCTTTATAAATTTGTATACATTTAATTTTAGTACAAATATACAACAAAGTATATGTTGCACTGACATGTTTAATAAATGTCTCAAAAGTGAAGTAAGCCTACTGTAGGCCTAGAAGGATTAGACAGTGCTATTCAAGTTAACATTGTGACTAACATGTAGCTTCTACTATTCTACCTACACAAAACAATTGGAATATTTTGTATATTATGCCTATATATATATATATATTCATAAAAATGATAATGATAGTATTATATATATGATATGAAACATATCTTATGAGAGCCAAAAATATTTTTCGTAACATATAATCATTATTATTTTTAGATCATTATCATAGATCTATCTATAATAGGATAATTCCAGCCATGTTTAACCCATATCGTTCTCCTAAGGGTCTCCCAGTGTTGGGGTGACCTTTAACCTGATTTAAAATCTATCTGACCAAACCGCGGTCTAGATCTCCACAGAACGTCACAAGTAGCCTATAGGGATACGCAAAACTGGCTTTCACTGTTGATGTAGCCTAGATGAAGAAAGCTGCTAGCTGCTATGCAAGCAACCAATGCTATGTTGTTACATAGTCATAAATATGGACAGGACATCTAAACACGGAGATAATATCGACATTAGGTCTGCACAGCTCGATCGTTGCTTTTTGTAAACAAAACAACAAGAAAAAAGTTGTCACGTCTGTGGCTATAGTGGGATCTCAGCCGCTCCATCTTAGGCTAAAGGATTTTCCAGAAATAAACAGAGGTGAGTGGCTGCCTGCGGAAATATAAACGGCTATATATACTGCTTTTCCACACTATTTGGGTTAAACACGCACTGTGGGTTAAACACGCACGGTGGTCTCTTGTTTAGTAGCCTAACCAAGTCGCATTCAATAGGCCTAGGTCTTGGAATTAATCAAAAAGTGGTTAAAACGACTGTCTGTAGGTTAGCGTTGTGGCAAGGGTAGAGCTACGGTGATCATTTCTTCAAATGCAATAGCCTACAATAATTCAAATATTATAGTTCACTTACCGTCAGAAAAAGTGAGCCTTGGGTTGTGCTCTCTGGAATTGAAAAGCCCACTCCCCTGGTCTGCAGATTCTTCAGAATATCAGAATTCAGCTGGTCTTTTTTGTTCTGCACAACTTTCGGCGGGGGCAAGTGTGTAAGTTGCTGTGCTCGAAACAGCATTTCAAAGGCGGACGGGTTTGTGGTACTCGTGGAGGACACAGACATGTTCTCTGGTACGCACTTAAGTGCTAAATATTTAAATTGAAATAAAGAAACGACGCTACTGACAGGCGAGTTCGACAATACATCGCTGGCGATGTCGGTCCACCTGTCAGCTCGGTCCACTTTGCCGGCTGCTGACACAAATGAGCAGGTGCACTGCTTGACCTCTTCAAGTAAGTTTTCGACAGATTTCATAGCCAATCTTACAATTTTGTTGGTCATGCTATTGCATGGGCAAACAATTGAGACTACGCACATATCCATCTTTCTCTAATAGCTAATTAAACTAGATGCTAAATATCCCAAGAATCCGCTAGCTTCCTGTCATTAGGTGGGTTTCCATCTCATGTTTTAATGCACATTTCTCTATGTGGGTTTCTTGTATACAAACATTGAAGGATGCGCGCGCAAATCCGCGGCAGAAAGCCATCTACCCTAATACAAATGAATACAGAAAGCCCAGTTTAAATGTATTGTTTATTACTTATTTAGCCTACTGATCCCTATTCTGTTGCCATGAATGCTTGCACACACCCTCAACATATTCCCAAACGTAACCTTGTACATTGTTGAGCCTTTTTCTATATTTTATTTGACGTTAAGATGCTTCGGTTCCTGGCAAACGGATGCTTCCTCCTAGGTATACTGAACATCTTACCAACTCTGTTAGAGCAGTTCACCACACAACGACTCCCTGTCATAGTCATCTGACGTAGCCGAGAAACCCATGTATAACACGCGCTACCTATCCAGATGTCTGCATGCAGATCTCACGTGAAGTCGTTGCTTTCACGAGAGAATGCGCTCATCCTTGTACAGGATGAAGAGGTGCTGTACACAAACGTAATTTTAGTCTGCCTAAAAAAATATATATTTGTGTTTTTTTTTTTTCTTTTTTTTTTCTCCAAGCTCATAAAATAATTTGGGTCGCACATAAATTGACAGGGTCGGTCGGAAACCGGAACCAAAACAAATTTTTTTTTAGGCCTCACTCTACTACCAGCACTCTCTTGACAAGGTTCAGTCTCTCACAAGCAGATAATCCTAATATGGTCTGTACATCCTTTGGTACCACAATGAAGGCCAGTGTATGTTCTCTGTACTTGTGTGTCACTTTAACCATGCATTTTCCTTTTACAGGTATTGCTGCTCCTGAGTATCCACTTACTTTCACTTTTGTTGCATGCAATTTAGGTCTGGGTCTAATTTTGTTGACACAGTCTCTGAAATTACATTTGCTTGAGCTCCAGTGTCCAATTTCATTGCGATGTTTGTATCATTCACTTTCAATGTCATTATCCAGTTCTTTTTATCTCCATTCTGCTCAGTTACTACATCCACATAGACTTCCTCTGAGTCACTCTCATCCACTGCATGGACTTTGCTCTGCTCTGCTTGATTTTTACAATTTCGTGCATAATGGTTCTTTCTATTGCAGTTGTGACATACCTTACCATACGCTGGGCATCTTGCAGGAGGATGTTGCGTGCCACATCTTCCACATTTCTTTCCCTGTTCGTCTCTTTACTTGTTTCGTTTCATTTTTTGCGTCGGGGCCGATTCTCTTTTTGAAGGTTCTGTGTGCATCTCGCTTGACTGCATCCACGTTGCAGCTCTCACTGAAAAGTTCCTTAGCTTGCGTTTTCACAGTCTCCGCTGCTCTACACATTCTAACCGCCTTTTCTAGGTTTAAATCTTGTTCTCTCAACAGCCTTTCCCGTACACCATTATCCGGAATCCCGCACACGAGTCGGTCCTTTATCAGCGAGTCAGTAAGCCCTCCAAACTCGCACGTCTTACTTTGTTTCCTCAGTTCGGTCACATATTGATCAATCGTTTCTCCAGTTTTCTGAACACATGTGAAAAATCTGTGTCTCTCAAACGTGACATTTGTTTTCGGAATACAGTAATCCTCAAACTTTTCCAGTATTTTATCAAACTTCATTTTGTCTTCTTCAACAGTGAATTGAAAGTTATTATAAACTTCGAGTGCTTCCTCACCCACAAGGTGCAAGAATACTGATGCTTTCGTTCTAGCATTCTTCTCGTCAGCGCCAATTGCTGATAAATGCAACTCAAACCGTTGCTTAAATCTTCGCCAGTTCTCAGCCACATTACCTGTCAGCTGTAGATTGGGTGGTGGTTGTAACGCTTGCATGTTCACTTCGTTTAGTCCCCTTCTCCCTCGGAAAGCAGGCTAACGATGTCCTCTGGCACAATTGACGTTCACTCTGCTAGCATCCAGCTCGTTGCTTGTTTCGCTCAGCAAAGTTGTGCTCTCTCTCCAAGACCAACTTCTGACACCATGTTGTGTTTGTAGGTTCTTCAATAAACAGACATACTTGAAGAGAATGTTCTTTATAACTTAGTCTAGTGTGCAACAGGCTTACAACGTAAAACATGCGACTGTATCACTTAACGTCTGGTATCACTCTGCGCATGCGCCATCTACCTGATGGTTACATGTTCATATCATTACAGTTGGTAGTTACTGTATGGTGGACTTAGTAATGCATGTTTTTAACTTCGCGGTTCATGTCTTTCCTTCCACTCTGCTGCTGGTCTTGCAATGTGATTGTTTACATTTCAATATGCTTCTTGGCGTTTTTGTGCACGCTTGTGCGTTTAACAGGTCTTGTTTTAGCATTTATCTGTTGAAGCCCGAGTTTCACAAAGCCAGGCTATTCATAAGAAACGCTCATAAATATGGCATTAGTATATAGGGATGGGCATAATTAATCGACGATCGATTAATTGATCATTAAGAATTTCGTCAATGACATTATTTTTTCATCGATAAAACTAATGCACGTTCTGTTGCGTAGTGTGAGTCTTGAAGGAATGCAATGGATTTCGCTATGTGGCAGCAATTAAAATGTAACCAAACAAGGGCAATGTTTGAAAAATAGCCACAGGCCTACTCAGTTACCTGCAAGTTTCCGTGTCTTTCAAAAGTAAACATGAAGAGGTCACGGCGTGTAGCGTGGGACCATTTTGATAAAAAAAAATGACTTAGTTCATTGACAACAATGCGAAGCTGTGTATAAGTACAACTCGGCCACAACTCAAATGATGTACCACTTGAACAACGTACATCCGACCATGGTTAGTAACAGTACACAACTAAGTAAAGTTTTAAACATTTGGAACCTACCATATTTATCAGCACTGTTGGAAGTAGCTTGCCATCCAGCCTCCATCACTTAGCTTACCGTGGCTAAGTTAGCATCCCTACCTAACCTAGGATTGCTGGCGAACTTGGCTTGAAGGATTCCAAAAGGTAGCCAAGCTAGCTAACTGGTTGTTTTAAAAACGTGTGCTTTAACAGTTAGTTACTAGTTTTCAATACCTTCCAGGATTATTGTTTCTGGTTAGAAACTCGGGGAATGACATAGCTTGAAATTGGCACTGCTCAAGAATAATCTTTAAAGTTGACGTTTACTATCAGCTGTTATTCTAAGCACCTGGACTTGTAGGTTTAGGGCTTAACTATTAATATTCTCTTTACCGGTGAATTGAATGGCTTGTCGATAATATTGTTACTGGTTGTTTTAATGGAGCTTTGTTAATTAGCCTAATTCTTTGTTAGGTAGGCTAACCGAGTAAGTTGTGTTTATGAGCACCGGCTTCTAGCTGTCGGCGCCGCTGAGAACAGCAGCGCATATTTTTTCAAGTGTAACCATTAAACGGATCCGGTTTAACTGCCACAAGAGTTGTCAATCTTGTAATAAAGATCTCATTGAGGAACACGCTGTGTTGTATCTTTTTTAACTACATTTTAATATAGCCTTTAAATAGTGCATTTTTGATATATTTTTTTTAATGATTAATCGAAAATCGATCGTTAATTCTCCCGACGATCGATTAAGACAATTTAATCGAATGCCCATCCCTATTAGTATATAGTTGAGATGGATTCCTTGGGGCTCTGTCGGGAAGATAATATTTGAGTGGCTGTGGGACTTGGGCAGGGCCCGGTTATTGCTCTGTTGGACGCTGGTCGGGCTTGGACAGAAAAGTTCGGGCACATTTACGCTGTGATGTGCATGTGTTTGCACAGGTAATTGTGTAGGCTTTAAATTTTAGCATAGTCTTGCAGTATTTATTTGCGGTAGTTTTTACAGCGCATGTGTTTTTGGTCGAAGTGGTAGCTAGCTAGCACAGACAGTCTTTCGACATGCGGTTAGTAGTTACTGTTAGCACATGTATGTGTGTACATTCATGTGAGATGTTATTGTTAGTATTGTTCGTAGTAATTATTGTTTTCACTTGGTGATGGCGTGTGTAATGTGTAGGCTATTTCATTCTGTTTGTTAACATTTCCTGGCGTCTAGTCGGAGATAGCAGTGGAGTATTTGTGACCTCGCGGTTAATTGCTTTCCTTCCCGTCTGTTGCTGGTTAGTAAATAAATGGCGACTGTATTCTTCCTGAGGATGTATTCTTGACACACTTGTACAGCACGTTTTTGGCTCCATTCGCAACATCAAAACTATAAGCATCACTGTTATCTATCTGTTGCTGTACCATTGGCATGTGTTTGCACAGGTAATTGTGTAAGCTTTAAATATTAGCAAAGTTGCAGGGCTCGACTAGAAGAGTCTCTATAAAGAGAGCCGATAGCTAGATGTGTAATGAATTGTGTTCAGAAAGTGATTTAACCAAAGGATAGAACTTTGACACAGTTCGTCTGCGTTGATGAATAAAAAGTAAGTGTTTTATTGACATCTTCCAGCATTGCTTTGTGGTTCCGTATTGTGTTGTGGATGTTAGCCTATAATTTATATCTTGCAAAGCAGAGATAGGCCTAATCTTTGGACATGCGGTTGGTGGTTGCTATAAGTACATTTATTTGCGTTAGTGTTTGGTTACATTGGCTTCGACAGATGTGTGTAAATTGGTGTGCAATATTATAGTTACTAATGCTCGTGTTAATTATTGTTTTCAGTTGGTTATAGGCAAGTGATGATGTGTCTTGAGCATTCAGTACGTTTACATGAAGGCATAAACCCCATATTGGCGAAAGTCCAGGTTCTCTATCCATGGGGGAAACTGCTCTATCTCAGGGTATATGGCAGTCATAAATCTAGATCTTGACGTAGTGAGTTGAAATTGAATGTGGAATGTTGACAAGCGGGTATGTGCTACCGTTGATTAAACAGTAAATGACATGTGAAATGAAACTATAACACATCACAGTTAACCCCTTAAAGCCTAGTGTCACAAATATGCAACAAACTGTTTTAGTCAGTCAACCAGCCGAAATAGCATCTGCATTCCCCCAATGACGGTTAGTGCATATTCGCTACGGACCTAGGAACCTTCGAAAAGCAGTTGTTTCCCGTGGGACCGCAAAGTGACGGACTTGTTAACTCTTTACGCACAAGGATAAATCCGGTTATGCGGCTCGCGATAGGAGGTGGGGAAGTTCAATCCTGTGATAATTTTAGCCTAAGTTGTGGTTAGATAAAAATACTCACATGCTTATTGTGTGCTTATACACTTGACGTAATGAGGTGAAATGTGTGTGATTCGTATTTTTGAAGTTATATTCATATTTAGCTTTGTAGCATATAAGCGACAGTAGGCCGTTAGCCTAATGCTAACCACTAACCAGCGCTATGTAGTAAAACTCTTTTTGGGCGGCTTATCTAGGGAATCCACTGTATTTTTGCTAAGTTATTTCAGATAATCATTATACTGACACTACGCTGGGATGTGAATACAACTGCCATTTATTTTTATGTAGACCTGAATGAAACCCTCAGTGTGTGTGTGGATTGGGGGTGGGTTAGGAAGAAGGATATGCATTGAAAAGGGGTGTGTCTGTGTCTGTGTGTTTGTGTGTGTGTGTGTGTGTGTGTGTGTGTGTGTGTGTGTGTGTGTGTGTGCGTGTGCGTGTGCGTGTGCGTGTGCGTGTGCGTGTGCGTGTGCGTGTGCGTGTGCGTGTGCGTGTGCGTGTGCGTGTGCGCGCGCGCGTGCATTGGAATAGAAAATAATTGCTTCAAATGAATGAAATGCTGTAGGCCTACCTGCCGTTGCAGGTTTATATAAATAAAGTAAATAAAGGATGATAGGATGAAATAAAACATTGAAACATTGAAAAGGATTAAATAAAATATAGTTTTTTTCACTGTTATATCACTGTGTTATTGTTATGTTACTATTGACCATTATGCCTGCTGTAGCAAATTTGCAACATACCAAATTGACCCCAAATTGACCATTATGCCTGTTGTCGCAAATTTGCAACATACCAAAATTTCTATTTATTTTTTGTGCAAAAGTGAAAATAATAATCTCAGCATTATTTACCATCTACTTTAAGGTAAAAACACAAATAAAATATTTTTTTATATGCAGCTATATAAATTCAGGCGTTAAGGGGTTAAAGATGTATTAATATTGATTGAGTCACAGCTAGGGATGCAAATTATCGATTAATTCATTAATCATTAGTTGATAATCTTATCGATCGACTTTCGATTAATTGATAAGCGGCGTTTTTCACCTGAGTTTCAGTGCTTCAATAGGGCCTTTACAAATATCAGCTAAATAGTTGAGTTATTATATTACATTATGATAATTATATTCTATTCTATTCTATTATACATTCCTCAAGTAATTATGCATTAGGAAAAGAAAGCAGAAAAGTTTTTTTATGGTATAACAAAATACATTCTTTAATTTAAAACAAAGGAATAAATTATGGACTGGCTCAGTTCTTGCATTTGAAACAGACATAAAAAAAAAACAATAGAAGAAATTAAATAGAGAGCCAAACAGAATATTATTGAGCCTATAGATTATGAAGAAACTGCATCTAGGCTATTACAAGCTAAATAGCCAACACAACTCTCTGAAGTTTAACTCGCGCTCACGGTAGTGAGGGATAGAGTAGTTGCATTCTTAATGGCAAGCCATCAGGCAAAGGTAAGCTAGCCCGCTAACGAGCTAGGTATATAATATCATTAAGCCTGAGTGAGCTAGTCCGCTATCAAGCTAAATAGCCAACTCAACTCTTACTTACTTACTTACTTACTTACTTACTTACTTACTCACTCACTCGCGGGCACACGTTAGCGCGGGAGTAGACAGAGATATTCATATTCATAGCAAGGTGAGCTAGCCTGCTAACGAGCTAGGTAGCTAACCAGGGCTCTACGCTAAGGTTTTTCCCAAGGAGCACATGTGCTCCTAAATGAAAAAATTTAGGAGCACACAAAGAAATTTAGGAGCACAGCAGGGTTTTTTTTACGCGGAAGCAAAGCATGTCATACTCATTTGCGACCTATAGTTCCAAACATTGTATTTTCCAACGTTTAACCCCATTCATGTTCAGTTATTCCAAAGCAATTTAGCTGGTAAATTGATCAAATTACTGCATTTGTTCATACAACGCTTTGGTTGACCTCTTATCAATTGTTATTAGTAGTATCTTACATAGCCAGCTTAACTTAAAGTTTATTGTAAGATATAGCTTGTTAGACTTAATGCAGTTAGTTAGACTGTAGGTATCACATTGGTTTATAGTCTGTCAAATTAGTTCTAGTTATTGGTGTTCGTTGGCATACAAAGTTAGTCTTCCCTTATAAGCCTAGTTAGTACATCTGATTAGAGCTAGCAACAATTAATTGCAGATGAAGGGGTCCCCTATCTCCGTGTTCATTTTGGCATATATTTTAGATTCAGTCTTAAGACAAAAATGCATATTACTTTTAGTCACATTTAGTCATAGTTATCCTTCTTAGTTTCAGTCTAGTTTTCGAAAACTCATTACAATTTTGTCTAGTTTTAGGCACATTTAAAATTCCATATTATAGCCACATTAAACTCCTTCACTTCTCAGGCCAAGGGACCTCCTGTTGTGTCTACTACATAGTAGTCTAGCTTGCAGTACTTAAATTGTGGATGCAATTAGTCTCCAAGATACAGATCTCATGCCTACAGCTGAATTCCAATTAAATCAATGTAAATAATAATTTAAGGCAATACTTTATTAACAGAATTATCATTCAAATATATGAGAATACATGTTCTCCTCATGTTTAATATTTATATTATATAATATTGTTGGCTTATCTCATGGGCTGTTTGCAATAAAAAAAGAAATTTCCCCACGTAGGACTACTAGGCGAATGTTTAGCCTAAATGCACGTATCGTATAGCCTACTGTTGTTTATCTGTAACGTTTTAGTTGGCTAGGTTACTTTTTCCAGAGGGGATCATAAAGCAGTAGTAGACTTACCTAACTTTGATATTAAATTAAAAGAGATGGTGATTGCTGAAGAACATTCGGGAGAAAAAGCAGCAAAGAAGTTTGACATTGACCCGAGAGGAATGCTATAGGCTACGACTAGCAGGTGGAGGTAGAAAGAAAGTTAGGCTGGATATCAAACCAGCTCGTTGAATAAATGTTTTCAGTCCAGGATAAGTATAATAGTGTCTAGAAAAACGATTAAATTCAAGGCTTTGGAAATCTTTTCCTCCGTGACTGACAGTGGAGACCATAACTCCGATGTTTATTTTTTACGTTGACACCCCGACCTAAAGCGCAACGCGATGTGCAGCCAGGAAGTGTTGAACGCATATGCAATGAATTCCAAAGCCTACTGCAATTATGCTCATTATTTAAATAATTCAATTCTATAACAGAAGATAAGTAAGAAATAAAGGCCTGCCCTTAATACAAGCCTGCCCCAAATAAAGGCCGGTGCGCTGTGCAGCCTAAGTAAATACAAGCCCCGGCCACTATTTGAGGATTTACGGTACTCTCTTTTTATATGGCTCTGGCCCATTGGTTGCGAATCGTCGTTCTCATTTGCAGGAAGTTCAGCGCGTCATCTTGATATGTTCACATCAGTCGCAACACTGTCACTTGTTTCCATGTGAAATCAATGGAATGCTTCACTTTTTGGCGCTGTATTGACAACTGTCTGTCACTCGCACACTGTGCTAGTAAATCATTTTTCAAGTTCGCACGTACCTATTTTTAGGCGCATATGCGAGTGAAATACTCGCACTGTAGAGCCCTGAGCTAACTCTATGAAGTCTCAGTGAGCTAGCCCGCTAACGAACTAATAGCTAACCTGAGTTTTAAGACAAGCCTTAACTCGCGGCAGTAAGCGAGAGAAGGCATAATACAGTGTAGCTGTGATTTTAGGTTGACCAGGTGAACTGGTGGTGCCATGCAGGACAGCAGCATGCACGGTGTTCAAATGATAACTGAGTGAGCTAGTGGAACTATTGTATTTCAATACCGCATTACACAGAGAACATTTGACTTCTTTGCCTGAATTAACAATGTTGAAGTGGTCCCACACCGCACTTCTCTTCGCTCGCTTCATTTTGTTTTCAACCGGTCTCTCGCGCTAGCGCCCTCTAGCGATTAATCGTGATTAATATATTTTGATCGAGCAACCTCTTAATCTAGCCTGGTGACACCAGCCTACGTATTTCCGCCTGAATTGATTTCAAGCTCATACTCAGTCTGGCCCAACCCCATTGACAATCGTCTCCAAAACTCAAAATTTTGCAGGACCAATCAGCGAACAGTTCAGAGCTGTGACGCAAAACTCGCCTTGGAGGAAAAGACACGAAAAGCTATCGGAAAAGTTGTCTCAACTCTCGAGAACATCAGAAAATTAAAAGGAGAACAAGAGTATTTTCTTGTAAGTTTTATGATTGGAAAGGACGTCGTAGCTCTTCTCCCAACTGGCTTTGGGAAGAGTTTAATCTACCGAATGCTTACTAAACGTTGCTGATTGGTTAAGGGAACTCCAATGATTTTAAACCTCAAGATAAGCACCCGCCGATCTCGGAAACCAAAATGCATTGGGTTGGCCCAGACTGAAAGACGGAATGAAATGGAGTCACAGGCTGGTAATGGCCAGGCTACTCTTAATCGACAATTAATCTAAAGTCGATTAATCATTTGCATCCCTAGTCACAGCTATATGAATGGATTACATGATTAACAATTGGCTGAAGAATAATTTGAAAGTATTTGTTCAGTGAATTGACGCGTTCTGCCAAACAATCGCAGTTACCGTTTTTCTAATGTTTACACATTGGTGTAGGCAGGCTTCCAGACAACTTTCATCTGAAATAGCATGGTATGTCGCAACATTTTTGGATCTTGACAGAATATTCATTATGGAATGGCAATAGATGAGAGCTGTATCTTTTTTAGCAGTTGACATATTACGCTTTGTTTACTTTTTTGGGACAAGTGTTTTTTTTTAGGCCAAGTGGAAAAGACATGGTCTTTGCTCACTTAGATAAGGTAAAACTCAAACAAAATAAAATGCCATGTTGGTTTTATGGTCAGCTTGAAGGTTGTTACGACGGCCCATCAATGCTCAATGCTGTAGGTAACTAACGTCAGTTAGCGATATTTAACATTTCACTGGGTATTGCAGCTGTTTAATTAACTGATATAATTATGAAATGTTATGTTGTATTTGCCATTCACTTAAGCAAGTCACAGTATTGCTTAGCATTGATAGTGTAACTGAGATGACATACTAAAGTATTCCTGTTTTTATACAAACTTTAAAAGTTTGTATATTTGTTTTGTTTTATACCACAGACAAACAAACATATAGACATCCAAAGTTATTTTAGTAAAATACATGAAAAATGCCTGTGACTTGCTTTTGTGTTCTTATCAACATTCCATGGTGACAACAAAATTAATCTTGTGCCAACACCCAACCTCTTCACATGTGGTGTGTTACATTATATAGTGTCTGATGTTTTTTTATGTACTTTAGATGCCACAACCCAGCAAGCGATCAATAGCAGCCAAGAACAGGAACGCTGCACGGCCACTGTCAAGGTTTGAGTTCCTTGTGAAAATAGCACAACCAGTTTGTTTAAGTAATAGGATTAATTGAGAAAAATGAATGTGTATGAACTTACTTAACAATGTCGTGGTTACACACCCATGTGTGTTATTTTCCTAATTTAGTCTGTGTGTGTATAGTTGTGGTTGTGTTTTTTTCCTTTTCTATTGTGCCCTCTTTTTTCGTATGAGCTACATGTTGGTATGGTGTTGTTGTTGTTGGTGTTTCCCAATCTTGTGACTGGCAAGCAGCTGCCCTCTTCCAATCAGCTGTGTAGTTTCACATGAAATTCACAGAGTTGTCTGGTGTTTGGCCAGACATTTGTTTCTGTACAGTTTTTCACAGAGACTGCTAGTTGAAATCATTGTTAATGTTGTAAATATTTTGGTAGAATGGTTTGTTTCATAGTGTAATGCCTTATATCAGTTATTTTGTTCATGTTGATACACAGATTGTGCCTTGTTAGTGTGTATTACAGCAAACCTCTGGTAACGCAGGATGGAAGGAATGAGTGACACCCCATGTATGTTTAGTCTTGCCTAATGCGTTTACTACATCAGATAGATTTTTTGCCATTTGCTTTTCTTTGGTATTGTTAAGCACTCCATTGTTTTTGTCTTGTGACAATTGTATCATGAACATGTCTTTTAGGTACACAATTATCAATTCATGTGTCACTCATTGACATTCCCTCTGTGTAAGCCAAATAGGGTCATAACAGATACTGAGTAATGTGTGCAGTGAGGGTTGGGGTTACTGATGTATGATCTAAAGTGAACTGTAGGTTCCATAAAAGTAAACAAACTACACTTTGTCATTTAGCTGTGTGCAGACATTTCACTTAATGTCCTTAACACTTGTTTTTGTGCATGTGTAATTTGTATATCATGGGGAAATGAATTTTTATGGCTACAGTCACTGTCTGAATCATGTATAAATAAATGGCACGGTCCAGCAAGGGATCGACAGCAGCGAAGAACAGGAACGCTGCACAAGCCACTGTTAAGGTTTGACTTCCTTGTGAAAATAGCTAAACCAGCTGCTTTAAGTAATAAGATGAATTGAGGAATGTGAATGAATTTTTTTTTAAATGTCTTTGTTACAGATCCATAGGTGTAATTTTCCTACTTTAATCAGTGTTGGTATAGTTGTGGTTGTGTGTTGTTTTTCTTTCCTATTGTCCCCTTTTTCTTCCTATGTGCTACATGTTGGTAAGGTGTGGTTGGTGGTTCCCAATTTTGTGACCAGCAATCAGCTGCCCTCTACCCATCAGCTGTGTTGTTCCACATGAAATTCTCAGTTGTCTGGTGTTTGGGCAGACATTTGGTTCTTTACAGTTTTCCACAGAGACTGCACGTTCAAATCATTGTTAATGTTGTAAATATTTTGTTAAAATGGTTTGCTTCATAGTGCACTCCCTTACTACATTAGGTATTTTGTTCATGTTGATACACGGATTGTGCTCTTTGTTTGTAGTTTGTTCACTTGCACATGTGCATTTTGAAATGTGTAAACTGATTAACATACACTTGATGACACAGCAAACCTCTGGTAACACAAAAGGGAAGGAATGGGTGACACCCCATGTATGTTTAGTCTTGCAGAGTGCATGTGTTCACTACATCGGATACATTTTTTGCCATTTGCTATTGTTTAGCACTCCACTCTCACCATCTGTCTAGCTGAAATAAAATCATGGATGCAAAAAAAATTCCTCAAACTCAACTGCAACAAATCAGAAATAAGGCCTTAATATACTTCTGCATCCTCTCTCTGTCCTCGAAAAAAAAATGGGCGGGCGGGGGCAGGCGGTTGATTCAGAAAAAATTGAACGTACTGGTCGTCCTAAAGCCTATTCAACGCCGGACCGCTGGGTGGGGTAACGACGAGCCCGTAGTCGAGCCCGTAGCTACCACATAACCTCTTTATTGGAAGTCATTGATTGATTTCCTCCCAACTGTCACTGACATGACACGGATGCTGCTTCTGGACCTGTCGGGCAGGTGTCGTCACATGGGCCTTGTAGACATGTAGCTCAGTCAACACTAGCATGTCTAATGCTATATATTCACTTGAGTAGGCAAATGTATCTCCATCGTGGTGGTCATTTTTTTGTGACAAACATAGTAGCGATTTATAACAAAACGATATGCTTATCTTACATACAATACAGAAACTATTATAAAACGATCCAATAAAATGAATACGTTCTTATTTTCTTATGGTATTTTTGTCACATTCATATTTGCAATGATCGCTGGGTAACCTTAACGCTATGACAATGCACTCATTGGCCACGAGACGGTTGCCCTTTTCAAAAAGTGGTAACGTGAATGTGTCACTATGAAACAAAGCATGCACACTTCGAACAAAATTACCCCCCGAACTCTGAGGACAGGGCCAGAAAAATAAACCCACGGTATTCATCATACATCATACATCATGCAGTGTTATAGTTATATCAGACACACAGCAAGAACATGCATACCTCAACATACAGTTGTGGGACTGCGATTTCAACCATGAATATGTTGAAAAACATACATTAGCACACTTACTAATGATCCTCTGCCAGGCTCTCTCACACGAAAAGTTGATTCCAAAACTCTCGAATTTAAGACAGAGTGGACTGACAAGTAGGCTATGCATTTGTGCTGCTTGTGGGCAGGACCAAACCGATGTATTTAATCTGCAACGAGACGGTTGCCCTTGTCAAAAGTGTTAGCGTTAAACGTCACTATAAAACAAAGCATGCACACTTCGAACAGAAATACCCGTAGAACTATGAAGTAAGGGGCAGAAAAATAAACCCACTGCAGTCTACATACCAATCCGCATGCAGTGTTATAGTTATATCAGAAACACAACAAGAGAATGCATACACATACATGCCAATAAACATGATTCTGATTCTGATACCTCAACATACAGTTGTGAGACTGCCTTTTCAACCATGAATATGATGAAAAACACATACAGGAGCACACTCACTTATTATCCTCTGCCTGGACACCTTTTAATGCCCAATTTTCAAGAAGACGATCTTAGAGAAATCGTTGTGTGTGTGGTAGTCGTTTATTGTATAAATTCCTCCTCCCGGGAATCCTCACAACAGCGAATGATGGCAACTAACAGACAATGGTTGATGGTGGAGCTGGACTAGTTTGAGTTATAAGCAGAGGACGTGCTTGTAGCGATTTGAGCGACAACTACAACAACAACAGAACAGGAGACAGGTGGTACGTACGTTTACCAGATTTTCCGCTAAATCAAGCGTTAGCGTATTCACAATAACTCTCAAAAGTGTGCTGCTAATGTAGCTAGCCTCGCTGCTAATATGTACAACGTTGTCGTGCCGATTAGGCTCTCACACGCCACCCTCATTGAGGCAAAAGTAATGTTTGACTCAAATGTCTTTCACTGCTGTTTTATGTAAAGTCAGTCATTCTAAATAGGTTCTACACATACATGAAATACATTTCCTATTTAATAGATGCAAAGTAATGCTGCCAGCATTACTCCGTAGCAAATTACGTTAGATGTCAGTTGAAGCTGGTTGGAGAAGGCACTTTCAACACCCACCAGCCAAGAGACCAACAGTGGTCGGGAGAAATGTACTTTTCGAGGGTTTATATAAAATACGGTAGCCTAATGCTGCATGCTGTGCAGCTTTGTAGTTTACCAAAGTCGTACTAAAACATTTTGACAGAAAACAGGAAATGTGAGGTCCTGACATGTGTGATTCCGGAAATGATGTTGTTTGGAAATGATGTCGTAAGCTCGCCAATCACAGCCAAGGGGGTCTCCGACTCTCTCCGTCTCTTTAAGAAAAGTTAGAAAAAAGCGTTTGTCTCCGACCAGCTCTCCGACGGGTCGGATGGGCGGCAACACCTGGGTGAAGGTGTTACCAAGGCGTGCCAAGGCGTGCCAAAGTGTCCCTCTACGACCAAATCGGAGAGAATCGTAGAAGTGTAAAAATGCCTATACTTATCGGCCCTAAACACCTCAACCACTCAACCCAGTCTTTCTCCCTCAACATTGACGGCTCCATCATCACCCCCTCCACACAAGTCTGTAACCTTGGTGTCATCCTAAATCCCACCCTCTCTTTCTTACCCCACGCCAATCACATCACCAAAACCGCCTTCTTCCACCTCAAGAACATTGCACGCCTGACCCTTCCTGTCCTTTGCCACCACCCAAACTCTCATTCATGCCCTCATAACCTCCAGACTGGAGCACTGCAACAGCATCCTTTATGGCTCCCCAACCTCTGTCCTCAATAAACTTCAATATGTCCAGAACTCTGCTGCTCATCGTCTCACCTCCACCCGTTGTTATGAACACATCACCCTGGTCCTCCGAAACCTTCACTGGGTCCCGATCAAACACAGGATCATCTTGAAAACACTGCTCACCACCTTCAAAGCCCTAAATAACCTGGCCCCTCCCTACCTCTCAGACTTCCTCCCCCTACACGCCTTTACCTGTTGCCTCAGGTCCGCCAGCGCAACCACTCTCAAGACCATCAGGACTAAGCGCCGGACCTGTGGTGACAGGGCTTTCTCTCCTGCTGCTCCCTCTCTCTGGAATGACCTCCCCATCCACATCCGTCAGGCTCCCAACATAACACTGTTTAAACAGTCCCTCAACTCACCTTTTCAACCTCGCCTTCACCTGATTTCCCCTGCTCCCTCCCCTCCTCTACTGACATGTCCAGTTTTCTTTTTTCTGACTTGTAGTTGTCTGTTTGTTTTTTGGTTTGATCTGTTGTTTTTCTTATTTTCCAGTTGTGTTGTCTTGTTTGCTTGCCTTGTCTTGTCCTGTTTGCTTGCCATTGTTAAGCGTCTTTGAGTGTTTGGAAAAGCGCTGTATAAAATTGAATTATTATTGTTTTCTCTTGTGACATAAACATGTCTTAGGTACACAGCTAATTCATGCGTCACGCATTGACATGTGTTAGGAAAAGAGGGTCATAACAGGTACTGACTAATGTCTGGAGTAAGGGTTGGGGTTACAGATGTATTTTCTAATGTCAACTGTAGAGTCCATAAAAGTACACAAACTACACTTGGTCATTTAACTGTGGGCAGAGAGTTCACTTGAATTCCTTAACGCTTGGTTTTTGCATGTGTAAATTGTATTTCATGGGGAAAATGTATTTGTATTGGTCACCTAACTGTCTGAATCATGTTTTAATACATGTGTCCTATTTCATATAACATGCTTATCACTGAAATTGTCTTTAATGATCTATTTGGAGGACTGTGTTCCTGTATGGATATAAAATAGGGGATGTAGATTAAATCCCAAAAATAACTGTATTGCTGGGTACTGATGTGATGAGTTACAATCGCCACAGGTCTGTCTGGTTAGAACAAGAATTGATGATACCAAAGTTCCAATGATGACTGGTTTATTTCCACACACACACATGAGACATGACTTGAACGTTGCTGATGAATGAATAATGCCACTGAATACAATTATCATTGTAAGGGACTTGTATACAACTGGATGACATTGAATGATTGAAGACGACCCCCCACAATGTCCCGTGAGTGGCCTACAGCGCCGCTGGCTGCATCGCTGGATGCAGTTGGTGGAGCACTCTTCTTACCAATGGACACAATACAGACCATGACTCTACATTGCATTCCATATGTTTCTGTTTTGTATTGTTGAAAATGGAATTGTCTTCAGGTTGCTGTTACTTATTTAAACACTACCATGTGTATGGAATATTTGTACCTTTTATCTGCCCCATAGTAAAGAACCATGTATTGTTGATCACCAATATGAAAAACAAAATTGCTATGAGTGCCTATAGCACTTCGGACACTTCAGAAACATACCAATGTTGTTTTATGAAGACTTGTCCAGAAGATGTGTTGTTATTGTTTCTTGATATTGTTTTCCTGTTTTTCAGACACCCAGGCCGAAAGGGCGTGAGAAGACTGATGCTGCCTTATCTGATTTTTCCCTATCCACTGATCCCCCTTCTTCCCCTTGTCATATCCCATCTTCATCTTCATCCCCCACCCCAAACTTCACCTACTCTGATTTTCCTCCTCTTCCGACATCTCAGTCATCTGTCTTTTGGCGCTGTGACACTCACTCACAGTCTCTGCCTCTTCTGTCGAGCTGTCAGACAGACATCTGCCAGTCTCATTCAAAGGCCACCACACCGCCTCTGCAAACGAGATCTGTAAGGTGTGCGACACAAGCACACTGTTCTTTTGGTGATTCTCATCATCCAAAATCCCATGGTGAAAACCATGCACTATTACAATCTGAAATACCCTCTGAAATACTCTCTGAAACACTCTCTGAAACACTCTCTGAACAAAACTCTGAAATGCACTGTGAGCTGAGCCCTGAACTAAACTTTGAGAATATTGAAGCAATACCTTGTGCTGTGTTATGCAACACCATGTATCCAAAGTTTAATAAAAGATATGTACAAGGATCTTTTCATCAAGCACATGTGATGTTTGGAGAAAATGCAGGTGCACAATGTGTAACAAACAGTTTAACAGCAATTTTGATGAATGAATTAAAAGGTGTGTACGTGGCAATCTAGTGACGTTGATAATATTCTTGTGAATGGAAACAAGCTTTACACGTCAGTGCAAAACTGCAATCAGGTAAATCATACTCATCTTTTGGTAAGTGATTTGCCAACATCCCATGTGCTGTATCATGTTGATTTTACAATTAATATTGGGCAAGCATTCAGTGGCATAATAGGACTACATGATTATGATCCAGAATTGGCAGATTTGTCAATAAGCCTTTATGAAGCACTGCAGAGGGTACTACTAGGACATAACGGCTGCTTTCTGACAATGTATAAAAGTAGCCTACTTGTGCTATTATTAAACACACCAGTGGTTACGCAGTCTTTGATTCCCACGCACGCAGCAATGATGGCCTTGTTCTTCCAACAGGAAAAAGTATTGTGTGTTTCTTTCAGACTTTTGACGATATGTACAATCATCACATTAACAGGCTTGCAAGTTCAATGAATGCCTTTGGAAAACCTTTTGAGGTAACTGGAATCAGCGTAACAATGCCATATGAACACGGAGCCAACGTAAACACCACACCAGTACACAGGTCTGGACGGAAACGCAAATTCGATGCTTTGAAACCACAAGTAACAACGGGGGTATTTCTTGATGAAAGTATTCATGTTCCCGAGAGCACTTTTGTATGTACAGACACAATGAAAAACTGCCACGAATGAAAACACTGCCTACAATGTTGGTGAACCGAGTAACAATACTGATGATGTTGTTGTTGGTCATGTGACACTGCCATCATGGACGTTTTCACCCTTTACATTTACCAATCAAACTGAGGTATGTTTATCTCCATTTTCTGGCTCATCGGCCACGCTCAAGGACCAAGCTGCTATTGGTCATTCTGCGATTTGGACTTCCGGGTCCAAAAAATATGCGCATTTTCAGCGCTTGCATGTCAAGAAACAAAATGAGTAGGTTTCACTCGATAAAATCACTCGATAAAATGGTAAAATTAGTAGATTTCACTCGATAAAATGGTACACAATTAGAGGTTACACAAATAGAGGTTAGGTAGCAGTCGATAAAATAAGAAATAAATATATTCATTTCGCATGGAAATGGGAAGTGTCAGTCGTCTTACCAGACGCTTCAGCAGGGGGACGAACCTACAATCTTCTCATCACTATACTGCTTCGCCTTGCTAAACTGCTTCTCTACCTCCTACACCACTGTCGGCTTATAGTGAGAAGTTTAATTTTTAGGTATTTCCGCGCCCCTTACAATTAATTATTATTTATTAGTATTAGTTAAGGCACTCTACAGGTAATATTGGCATGGCCTTTACATACACGGACCAGTTTAGGCATTGTAGAGGAAATATTGGCATGGTCCTTACATCTACCGACCAGTTAAGGCACTTTACAGGTAATATTGGCATGGCCCTTACATCTACCGACCAGTTAAGGCACTGACTGTACAGGTAATATTGGCATGGCCCTTACATCTACGGAGCAGTTAAAGCACCGAACAGGTAATATTGGCATGGCCCTTACATCTACCGACCAGTTAAGGCACTCTACAGGTAATATTGGCATGGCCCTTATATCTACCGACCAGTTAAGGCACTTTACAGGTAATATTGGCATGGCCCTTACATCTACCGACCAGTTAAGGCACTTTACAGGTAATATTGGCATGGCCCTTACATCTACCGACCAGTTAAGGCACTTTACAGGTAATATTGGCATGACCCTTACATCTACGGAGCCGTTAAGGCACTGTACAGGTACAGGTATTGGCATTGGCCACGCTCAAGGGCCACGCTGCTATTGGTCAATCTGCGATTTCGACTTCCGGGTCCAAAAAATATGCGCATTTTCAGCGCTTGCATGTCAAGAAACAAAATGAGTAGGTTTCACTCGATAAAATGGTACACAATTAGAGGTTAGGTTTCAGTCGATAAAATAAGAAATAAATATATTGTTTTGCACATTTATTCTTTAAGGAGACGTATCAGCAGGGAGATGGGAAGTGTCAGTCGTCTTACCAGACGCTTCAGCAGGGAGATGAACCTACAATCTTCTCATCACTACACTGCTTCGCCTTACTAAACTGCTTCTCTACCTCCTACACCACTGTCGGCTGATAGTGAGAAGTTTATTTATTAGGTATTTGTGCGTCCTATAAAATTAATTATTATTTATTATTATTAGTTAAGGCACTGTATAGTTAATATTGGCATGGCCCTTACATACACGGACCAGTTTAGGCATTATACAGGAAATATTGGCATGGCCCTTACATCTACGGACCAGTTAAAGCACCATACAGGTAATATTGGCATGGCCCTTACATGTACGGAGCAGTTTAGGCACCGTACAGGTAATATTGGAATGGCCCTTACATGAACGGACCAGTTTAGGCATTGTACAGGTAATATTGGCATGGCCCTTACATCTACCGACCAGTTAAGGCACTTTACAGGTAATATTGGCATCATACCTGCCAACATTTGAGTAGCAAAATCCGGGAGATTTCGGCGGGGCTGGGGGGCAAATGTTGGTTTTAACTGGGATGTTGTGCATATAGTCAACTTATTTGTTCTCATATTTTATTTTATTGAGATTAAATTAAACTGCACTTTGATCAGCGTTAGCTGTTTTTGAATGTAATGTGAAGAATTTAATATAATATCTGGGATGCCAACTCTCACGCTTTTGTCGTGAAACGCTTTTATGTCCTGTCTCACGCTAGCATGTCATACAAATCCATTGACTTCAATGCATCTCACGGCAAAAAAATACACCTGTTTTGGTCAATCTTACCGATTCTCATGCCAGGTCCGTCTTGAAAGTTGGCAACTCTATATTAAATATGTATAATATAATATGTGCGTTGGAATGCGTTGATCCGTCAAGGTTGACGGATCCCCATTCAAAGTGAATGATAGCAACCTCAGACACCTCGCAAATCCTCTCAGACGTATTTTTCAGTTACAATAATGTTTTTTTTTTTTACATTGTTCTGTGTCTATTTCTCGGTAACTTTATACAAATATAAGTAAAACAAACAACTTTTAGGTACAAATTCGACCATCTACGGAGTTTGGTAAGCCAGCTTTTTTTTTTTAGCTTCGGTCTCTTGAGACGTGACCATAAACGTGATCTGATTGGCTAGAGCCTGTGTTGTCTTTGCATTAAAGGCAATTTGATTGGCTGACGCTTGCTTTGCCTCTCACGCTTGCGTTTCATAGATGATATGGCAACTTTATAACATTGACACACATTTTGATTTGATTATTAATAAAATACATTTGTAACTCGTGAAATTCGGGAGATTACCGGGAGAAATGACAAAACGGGAAGGCGGCGGGAGATGGATCAGAAAACGGGAGAAACCCGGGAAAAACGGGAGGGTTGGCAGCTCAGATTGGCATGGCCCTTACATCTACCGACCAGTTAAGGCACTTTACAGGTAATATTGGCATGGCCCTTACATCTACGGTCCAGTTAAACCACTGTACAGGTAATATTGGCATGGCCCTTACATCTACGGAGCCGTTAAGGCACTGTACAGGTACAGGTATTGGCATTGGCCACGCTCAAGGGCCACGCTGCTATTGGTCAATCTGCGATTTCGACTTCCGGGTCCAAAAAATATGCGCATTTTCAGCGCTTGCAAGTCAAGAAACAAAATTAGTAGGTTTCACTCGATAAAATGGTACACAATCAGAGGTTAGGTTTCAGTCGATAAAGTAAGAAATAAATACATTGTTTTTCACATTTATTCTTTTAGGAGACGTAGCAGCAGGGAGATTGGAAGTGTCAGTTGTCAGTCGATAAAGTAAGAAATAAATACATTGTTTTTCACATTTATTCTTTTAGGAGACGTAGCAGCAGGGAGTTTGGAAGTTGTCAGACGCTTCAGCAGGGAGACGAACCTACAATCTTCTCATCACTACACTGCTTCTCCTTACTAACCTGCTTCTCTACCCCCTACACCACTGTCAGTTGATAGTGAGAGGTTTATTTATTAGGTATTTGTGCGTCCCATACAATTAATTATTATTTATTATTATTAGTTAAGGCACTGTCTAGGTAATATTGGCATGGCCCTTACATACACGGACCAGTTTAGGCATTATACAGGAAATATTAGCATGGCCCTTACATCTACGGACCAGTTAAAGCACCATACAGGTAATATTGGCATGGCCCTTACATGTACGGAGCAGTTTAGGCACCGTACAGGTAATATTGGAATGGCCCTTATATCTACCGACCAGTTAAGGCACTTTACAGGTAATATTGGCATGGCCCTTACATCTACGGAGCAGTTAAGGCACTGTACAGGTAATATTGGCATGGCCCTTACATCTACCGACAAGTTAAAGCACCGTACAGGTAGTATTGGTACATCTACCGACCAGTTAAGGCACTCTACAGGTAAAATTGGCATGGCCCTTACATCTACCGACCAGTTAAGGCACTCTACAGGTAATATTGGCATGGCCCTTACACCTACCGACCAGTTAAGGCACCTTTGTGCTCCTGGGGACCAGTCAATAGATAAAGATGTAAATTGACAATAATGAATAGAGTAAGCAAAAATACACACAAAACTATTCCTTAAGGTTTAAATTATATAATTTTTGTTCAAAAATAAAATACAATGTATCCTGGGCTGTGAAGTATTCTTGATCTATCTTGATGTACACTTACTTGTGGTACATGTAGATCATCACAACATTCTATTACAGCTGATTTGCTATTAAAGCAGCTATAAAACAGACTGAAAGCTGAACATCTATACTACATGAATACGCTTGTAAAAATAGTACTTTAAGTTGTTGACCAGTTGAAGATACATACTGTTATGGTCCGGAGGAAAAGAGACACAATTGCAGACCAAAAATGTGGGGGAAAATAATGGATTTTATTAGAACAGATGGTCAATTAAAACGGTCAAAACACAAAAAGATCCAAATGACAAAGGCAAAAGGTAACACACAAAAGATCCCAAGAATTAAAAGTCAAAAAGGTAACTCAAAAAGGGCATGTGGGGGCAGAGTCTCAGAGCAAACAGAAAACACATGTCAAAACAAACGCAGGGAAACACATGGCAAACAACACAAACAAGAAACACATGACAAAATACGTGAACACACAATGGTGGACAAAAAAGCTTTTTTTAATAATATGGCTTGGCGTCTGTAAACTCGAAGCAGTTGTACAGACACTTCCTCATCTCCTTTCTCATGTATAGTCCAATGGGCTCAGATGGGTCGTGGCGGACAACCCTTTTGTCTGCAAACTCATCAAAGTTCTGGAGATGCGAAAAGACGGAAGCATTTTGAATCAGATATGGTAGACAGGAAATTATCAAGAACAGTTTCTTCCTACTGTAAATATTTTAGCACTCACTGTTGGACCATTTTGAAAAATGTTATGATTGAGAGGACTACTTGGCGTAAATGTCTGTAGTATTCAATTTGGGAAGTAGATTCACTCAAATGTATATCTTGAAAATTTTGAATGCAAATTTTGACATTTGTGCTTTAAATGATATTTACAACTAATGGGTATATTTATTTCCTTATGTTTAAGATTTGGCTTGGTTACTTACAGTTCTTTTAAGCTCAACAGGATGTCAGACAACACTTTTGTTGAAAAGTTGATGAACATTGTGTATGTAGCTTTTCACTTACACTGATTTATTGCCCATGTTCTAAAATTTTTCCAGAGGCAAAGAAAGCGAGTCTCCCTCAAATCTTAATGAACTTTGACCAGTATTATGTGTAGCACTGTTCTCCCATCAGATCAGAATTCAGAGATTTAAAAATAAAAAGGAGACATTTATTCTAAATGTTTTCTGAAAATATGGCTGGTAGTCTTGTTTTTCTTTATTCTAGGGTTCATATGACAGCTTCTACTACTGACTTTCAGCATTAGGGCAGAATTTGCCAACTCCATTATTTTCTTGCAGAACTGTAAGAAATGGCCCTGTTACTGCCAGAAATGTTGCAGGATGCTAAGAAGGACATAAAGAATACTAGACACAGGCCATTTACAAGTGATTGAAATACCTTAACAGGTACAAGTACATGTAAGTACAGTACTACAGTTACTGTATTATTTTACTTTAATGATCAAAGAACCAAGTAATTTGATGAGTGTGGCGTGAGCAGCCAATTTTCCCAATTTGTTTTAAAGGACACTTATTGAACTTACCTCAACCACCCACTTCATGTTGTACAGCATGTGAGGACCACAGTCGTTCCCATTGTCCTGTTCGGGTACCTAAAATCAGATAATATAATTGCATGTTGAATCAAGCTCTTTGGAATTTTAACCAGTATTGGATGGTTAACAATTAACGTTACAACTATACCCTTACAAATATACCCTTGTCCATACTACAATGTCGTGTAATCTGGAATTGCCACGTCATCTTCTTAACCCTGACAATGTAGCATACTATGGAACATTTCATTATGGTTAATACATTAACATTACAGTGGAGGATGTATTTGTTAAATCAATCGAAAAAAGATGTATATAATCACCACTGATTCCTGAAATGAATGTGCCTTGACCATTGTGCCCTTTTTTATGCATAATTTCTTACAGTTTACATGTACATTACATATACATTCTATTTCCTTTCCAGCATACCAAAATTGTTTTGGCACCTGTTCCTTTACAGTTTCATTGAATGCCATTGGAAACATCTTAAATATTATTTTACATTAACTCACCTTCACATCCAGGACCGGTGGTAGGGAATTACAGTTAAAGACATCAGACAGGTACCTGGAAGAAAACATTAATCTTCAGTACAAGTGAAAACTTCCAATACATTCACCTTAAGATTTATACATTGTATTTTGCTCTGTGCAAGGATATATTTCCCTGGATGTCATGGTGATATTCATTTTAAGCTCAAATGCCAAACTCATCGGAAATTAGTATTTCCATAACCCTTAATAGTATCCTACATGTTGATATCTTTTGTTTTTGTAAAGGATCTTTATAGATACTTATATGATGCACATTGCAATAATTTTACTACTTTCCATATCTCAGCTCGGTAATATTCATTATTTTTGGCAATGCCAGGCAAGTAAACTTGTTACCTCTTAATAGCAATGTGGGTTCAAATCAGTCAAACACATTCCTCTAATCTTGAGTATCAGATATTCAGTAATCAATAGTTAGAATTTGTCCTCCCCCCCTGCCAAGATATTTGATTCATCAAATGTTTACCTTTCAATTCTCATAATTTTGAGCCTTTATCTAACCCTAAGATATTCTGATTCTGTTCAATTTTTGGAACATATATTGATATACTTCAAATGTTTAGACCACATGCAATTACCATAAATGTGTATATGTGTGTGAGTGTATGTCAGGGCACAAAAATCAAATATTGGCCTCAACAACAAACCTGATGAAACAGGTAGCTGTGATCAAAAACATTCAGTAATATGCATTTACTCAACATATAATTGGTAGTAATAGTAATTGGTAGGATCATCTATTATCTATTATATCTATAATCAGAGTAGGTGTTTAAAGAGTAGTTAGGTTGATATGGGCAAAACTCGTACCTGTTTGACTCATTGGGTGCTGTTACGCAAATCAGGCTCCAATGATTTTGCCTTTGGACTGAGGTGGGGAAAAAAAGGTACAAAATCAGTCATTGACAAAAAAGTGGACTATCACACTATCGTAATGTGTTCAGGAAAAATGTGTTGTGTTTTTTCTTGCAGAACAAAATGCAACACATACATGCAAAGCTCGGCAGTCATTTTTGCGACAGGGTGCACTTGTGCCCTTAACCTGAATACTTGCACTTGCAATAGTTGCACCAGAACATTTTGGGGAGCACAATTACAAGTAAGGACATTATGTCCTAGACACAAGTTCACAGAGAAATGACAACTTTAGGGTGCCTTTAACTTTTGTTGCAGCCACATTCATCAAGGGTTGTCATACAATTTAAAACAAGCAAATTTGGCTGCCAGTGCGTTAAGCACATTTGGCTTGTTAAGATTTCTTAAAATAAGTAATATTTGCTTGAAATAGGCAAAAATAACCTTACCAAGACAGCACTAGGTAAGTACAATTTAGCTAGAAACAAGACCAACTAGATTTTTTCATCTCAATATATGAGTAATAACACTAGGTTAGAAAAGCATTTTTGCAGTGAGAGAGAGGTTTACCTTGCTGTCTTTTTTAGCGGAGTTTGGTATGTCGCATAATTTGCCTCTGGAACCCTGACTTGTCCTTCCAGCTCTCGGCAACGCTTCACAAATGTGGCCCAGTCCACTGTTCGCTCGAGCATTCGGAGTGCGGCTTTCTGCATTATAAGAAAAAGCTGTCTCAGGAGTTGTTTGGCTTTGGCTGTGCTATTAATGTGCATTCATTAGTCCACATATCAAGGGGTAACAATGTTCATAGGATACTATGAATCAATAGGATACTATTCATATGTACAAGTTCTGACCCTTAAGTGTCAAGGACGCAAGGAATGCTGGAGTTATCTCTATCGCCTTACTTCTATTTTGCTTACATAGCAATTAGTTATACAAGATCAATATACACGTATCAAGGATTGGTTTTCGCATACATCTGTTCTGAGTACAGTGGGCATCTCCTTGGCTGTCCCGTCAGCTGGACCTTCCCTTGGCATCTCTTCGTCTGGCATTTTAGCTTCAGACTTCACTTTCACAGCAGCTGTGCTAGGTGACGTCTGTAAACAAGTTAAGCATTCTGTCTGAAAAGTGGACTGCAGGCAAATACCTAATGCTGCATTTGCTAAGATAAGACTTTCGTACTTTTAACAACTGAGTCATTGGACTTTTAAATCAAGATGCTTTTAATGAGCATGTACTGATAATCTGGGGTTAAGTATGATCTAATGACATGTAAATTATGGTAATCATATCAAAGCTTACCTTGGCATTTAGGTGCTCTTGATATGCCTTGACAATTGACCTATCGCTAAGCCCCGCCCCCCATTGTGACTGTTGCTAACTCGGACACGTTATCATAGCTGACTAGAGTTTACAATGGCAGCTATCAGCGACAAAACTATATCCCAAGAGGCTATAGACAACTTTTGGAGACAAAAGGACCTGATTTCGCCTAGAAGCCTTTAAAAGGGACTTAATTATGCAATGGAGGGATATGTATACAATTTAAAACTCGATATGGTGGATAACAAGCTTAAATTTGAGGCGAGAATTTACAGAGCTCAATGCAAGAGGGAGAAGATTCAACTCATGGTCATCGCGATTGCAGATAAATACATCCAATACCAGCATTGTTCATGCACCGCATGGGAAAGATACAATTCATTCACATTCAGTTAATTTAACTAATCTGGAAGGCATATGAATGTAGACCTACGTTTAGTAAATAGCATTAACCTACCTGCCCCCATGCACGGCGGCAGGATTTTTTCTCTCCCGGTGCAAAGGGGGGGCTTGACCGATACGTGGGGTAGCTAAGAAAATAATTTATTTTCATGACGTCACTTACTTTATTAAGAGGTTCTTGTTTTTTTTCCAATAAAAGCAGCTATGATACACAGCACGAGAATGTAATACAAGCGGCAATGGCGGAAATGTTTCACGTGCGTGTGTAGCGGATATAAAAGTACTCCCTCACGCGTTGTGTCTTTTTGGCTATCCAGCCGTTTATTCTGAAAACAGAACCAGTGTGTCTCAGCCTCACATTCAGCTCCACACTACTTACAGGCTACTCAAGACTGGGCAATACATACAAAATACACAACAAGGCGAAAGTTGCAAACTGTACCTGAAAACAGAACCAGTGTGTCTCAGCCTCACATTCAGCTCCACACTATAAAAATGAATGATAGAAGCTTTAGCCACTGCAACCACACCAGCAAGCTAACGCAACGTGGTTAGCTATCACTTTGCAGCTAAAACTAAAGAAACAAAACAAAATGGTCTCTAATATAAAATGAGAGACCTCCCGTTTGGGTTTAAATGCATCCATACAAAATTATCCCAAATACAATTACAGTTACTATTACAAATATTTATACACATTAATCTAACTAAAGTGGAGCTCAGCATATGCGACTTACCTACTTACAGGCTACTCAAGACTGGGGATAGTCGGCAAAAACGTGCCCCCCAAGTCTGCAGAATTGCACCTATAGATGGCGCTCATTGCTAGCCAAATGAAAAGTTCTCTAAATGGCAAGTGGAATTATTAACTCCGCTACATTCCCCCCTACTGATCTCCACTTGCCCATTCAAACAAACAGAATAAAGGTAAGTCAAGACCCTTAAAGATAAGCTGAGAGAACACCATGAAGCAAAAAAAATATCAGGTACCAACAACTACATACAATTACACAGCAGATAAGAAAAACAAAAAAATGTCCAGTACTGTTCAGATCACAGATACCAAGTATTCCAGTCAATGACTATTCCTGAAGAATTAGAATGTGAAAGGTTTGCAAATCCTTCCAACACTCGTAGGAAAACATGCCCATATACATGTAAAGCTACTTGATACCTCATAATGTACACAGTACAGTCATAACCCACCTGGACAGACACTCTCTAATGCATCACACAGGTTCCTATACCTCACAAAGATAGTTTCCATGAAAAAAAATAAAAATGCCACTTCAAGTTCACAAAATGACAAAATGCAAAAACATTAAAGCCCAGCAAGAACTTTCTGGTGCATGTTCCGAATAAGTCTCACTACAGGTCTAACAACCCTCCCATACCTAGTTCTCACACCTAGTATTAAATCACTAGCAGTGTTGGGCTGAGGATATTGCACTCTAGCTACAGTCAGGGGACCTACAACGGAAGACTGCAAGTCAGGTGCTGACACAGGGGTAAGTCGTAAGTCAGTCTGGTCTGCAGGACAGTCAACGTCAGAGGTCAAGTCAGATGAAACTGTGTGGTCTGGTGAGTCACCAGGCAAGTCACAGGCTGCTGCATGAGCTGAACTGTCAACAATCTCTCCCAGGTCAAGAGGTAAATCAAGAGTCTGGCCTTGTCCATCAGCAAGTGAAGCAGTCAGCTGACCTTCAGATGTAGCTGGGAGTTGAGAGACCCACGAGACAGTTCTGTCCTCTGGTTCACCGTCAGGCAACGCAGAAGACCTCATCTCATCCTCCAGCAAAGAGTCACCTGTAGCTCCAGTGGTCAAATCACTGACACAAGAACCGCCATCATCAGACTCAGTATGTATAGGCAGGAAGTTGACAGGCATTATCAAATTCCTGTGGACCACTTTCTCTTGGCCTGTGGAACAGTTTCTGATCTTGAAGGTGTGTGTGTTATCATGTTTCTCCACAACAGTGAATAGATTACTCTCCCATCGATCGGCTAATTTTCTTTTTCCACGTTCACCTTTATTTGCTAAGAGAACTCTGTCCCCAATCTCTACAGCTGCACCCTTGAACCTTTTATTGTATAGATCAGCTTGCCTCTGCTGCTGCTTTGTGGCAGAGTTCTGAGCAACTTTTATGGCTTCTGCCAAGTCATGCCTGAGACGCTGCACATAGACATCATAATCCACCACTTGATCATCTAAAAGGGCAGATCCAAACATTAGGTCAACTGGCAGTCGGGGGGTTCGGCCAAACATTAGCTGAAACGGAGCATACCCTGTGGTTTCATGCACTGTGGCATTATAGGAGAAGGTAAGAGATCTTAGCAGCTGGGGCCACCTGTGCTTGGCCTTGGGAGGAAGGGCTCTTATCATACTCCCAAGGGTGCGATTAAACCTCTCAACAACTCCATTGCCCATTGGGTGGTATGGAGTGGTATGTGATTTTTGGACACCAGCAACGAGTAACATCTCAGCGATCAGACTGCTTTCAAAGTTGGCCCCTTGGTCTGAATGTATACGTTCAGGAAAGCCATACACACAGAAAAAGTTGTTCCAGAGTTGTTGGGCAACCGCCTTAGCTGACTGGTTGGGACAGAGGTAGGCCTGGGCCAGCTTAGTAAAGTGGTCAGTCACCACAAGCACGTCAAGGGATTTATTAGAGGAGTTCTCAGCTGACCAAAAGTCGATGCAAACCAACTCAAGAGGCCTGGATGTAGTGATACTCTCAAGTGGGGCTCTGGCTTCAGGCTCAGGGGACTTGCTAAGGACACAGCGTCGACAACACCTCACATAATCTCTTACGTCTCTCTCCATTCCATGCCAGTAAAACCTTTGTCTGGACAGGTAGAGTGTCCGCCTTTGGCCCTGATGACCAGCCTCGTCATGCACACCTCTGAGGACCTTCTCTTTCAGCGCAGAGGGCACGACATATTGGTGAGTTTTCCTCTTCGTAACAGCATCCTTGGAAACACGATAGAGCACCCCTGTCTTCATGGTAAGTCTTTCCCAATGCCTGAGGAGCCTCAGAGCATCAGCCGGCTGATGTGCACGCTCTCGTCTTGACGGGCGCCGCTGGCGTTCCACAAACTGAAGCACACGGCTCAAACAGGGGTCTTCACGCTGTAAAGACATCAACTTGTCCCTGGGCAGAGGGCGGACGTCAGACAACTCAGGCGGCTGAATGGACTGCACAAGCTGAGGCAAGAGGAAGCCTTGGAGTGGCAGGTCTTCTTGGTCCAAAGACTGCTCTAGAACAGCAGATACTGCCTCTCTGGAGATGGACGGGTTCGGTGGCCCTGCCACAGCACTTCGGGAGGCCAAAGTCGAGCAATGGGGCATCTGCAGCATGGCTTGTGGATCACAGGAATGCCGAAAAACATCCTGCACACATTCAGGGTTCAAGGCGTTTGCTTCCTCCATCAGCGCACCATAAGGGACCTTTGTAAGACGATGGAGCATGCTAGGCTGCACAAAAGGTTCACGGCTGAGGGCGTCCGCAACCACATTCTTCGGGCCTGGGATGTACCTTATGTCGAAGTCAAACGGGGCAAGCTTCGCCACCCACCTCTGTTCGCAGGCATCAAGCTTTGGCTTAGTAAGAATGTAGGTCAGCGGGTTATTGTCAGTCCACACAGTGAATGCGTGGCCTCTCAACCAGTGGCTGAATTTATCACAAACGGCCCATTTGAGCGCCAGAAACTCCAACCTGTGTGCCGGATAGCGCGACTGTGCGTAGTTGAGAGATTTGCTGGCGAACGCAATTGGACGTGCTCTATCATCACCCTCAGACAGTTGAGAAAGCACAGCACCAAGGCCATTAGAGGAGGCATCGACGGAGAGCAGGAAAGGCCTGCCGAAGTCTGGATGAGCCAGGGCGGCATTATCCAACAGAGCTTGTTTCAGCCTCCTGAACGCTTCACTGCAGTCTGACGTCCAGTCGGCAGAAGTGAGTTTCCTGGTCACAGGTGGCTTCCTTTTCCCCTTAGTGTACCGTGGCCTCTTCGTTCCAGATGTCAGGGCAAAGAGGGGCTTGCTGATGCTGGAGTAGCCCTCAAAGAACTGCTGGTAAAACCCAACCATACCAAGGAAAGATCTGATCTTGGAGGGAGATGGGATGTTGTTGCTCCCGTCCATTAAATCCCCTTCACACAGGTCAACAATGGCTCTGACCTTCTCCGGATCAGTGGAGATGCCATCTTTATCCACGAAGTGGCCCAAGAACTTTACAGAAGACCGCATGAGGTGGCACTTTTTAGGAGCTAACTTCAGATTATGCACCTTCAATCTCTCGAATACCATCTCCAGTCTTTGTAACGCTAGCTGTTCGTTAGGAGCAAACACAAGGATGTCATCCAAATAGCAAAGGAGGCTTAAGAAGTTTTGATCCCCAAAGATGGCCATCATCATCCTCATGAATGTGGCGGGGCTGTTACACAGTCCCTGAGGCAATCTGTTATATTCATACAGGCCAAATGGTGAGGTGAATGCTGTGAACTTCTTGTCCTCCTCATGAACTTCTACATTGTAGAAGCCAGACGTCAAATCCATGGTAGAAAAGAATGCATTTCCTCCAAGAGCAGCCAAAGAGTCAGCCTGGTGAGGCAAGGGATGCGCGTCCTTGATGGTGCGGGCATTCAGCCAGCGAAAATCCGTGCAAAGCCGCAGGTCTCCATTCTTCTTCCAAACTAAGACAAGTGGCGATGCATACTCACTCATAGATTTTCGGATGAGGTCGCGCTCCTCCATTTCATTCAAAGCTGTCCGGAGCTTGTCATAGTGGGAGGGAGAAAGACGACGATATGGCAGCCTAAAGGGTCTGCTATCACTCAAACGGATACGATGAACAAATCCTTTAGCCTTACCGCAGTCCAAGCTGTGGCGGGAGAAGATGGCTTCATACTTGGCAAGCAGATCAACAAGCTTCGCTTTCCAGAATGGAGACAGGTGAGTCGAGTCAACGTCAATGTCCTGCAGACCTAAGTCATGAAGAACTGTTCTAGTAGGTATGGGCATAGAACGTTCAGAATCAACAGTCAAACTCTTCTCACTACCGGTGTCAGTCAGTTGAACAGTCCTGGTTACATTACATTTCACAATGTCAGTCTGGTCAGTCAAATACAGGCAGTCATCGTCAAAGTCCTCAAGTGCTGCACAGGGAGAAACGTCAGCAATCTTACAGTTGCGCCTCAGCGTCACAGGCTTATGGGAGGGGTTAATAACTCTCACTGGAACCCATCCGTCACCCCACAGTGGTGTCACAATACGTCCCACCATGACTGTCCGTGGCACTGTTCTCGACTCACTTGGCTCTACAACTACCGTGCTGCCAATGGAGAGACATGCATGGCTGGGGAGACGGCCCCACACTAAATGTTCCTTCATGGGCTCTAAAGTCACAGCGTGTTTCAATTTAACAGTGCCCACTTTACTAGGCATCTCACCACCTCTCCATTTTTCCACAGTGTTGAACAACTGCAGCAGCGTTTCTTCCTCCTCAGATGACTGACGTGAAACAGATTCTTTTCCCCAGAAATCTTCGGGCGACTTCATCACGCGAATGAGGTGCTTTATCACGTTACTTCCCAAGATCAAATCATCATTTTGGCCATCCACGATGAGTGTGGGGACTGAAATGTGACAATCAAAGACTTTCATCTGAAGCTCGCAGACACCCACAGGGTAAGTCTTCAGCCCTCCACAGCCAATCAGAACGGCCGAAGTCGGAGAGATAGAATCAAGAGAAATAATACTGGCCTTCTCCAGCACTGGAAGTAAGCGTGAATTTAGAGAACAAGCCATTGAGCCGCTATCCAACATAGCACGTAGCTCCACTGTGTCATGAATAAATACATTGGTGTAGAAAAGGCTATCTGTTGCGGTCAGTCTCTGTGTGTTTTGAAATATCAAAGCTGAATCATTGCTTGCTGAAGCACAAAACTGAGAATACACAGACTCGATGTCAACATCATCATGTGGGGATATGGCAACTGGCCCTTCACTAGTCCCCTCCTCGTGCGGGCCAGCTAGTTTTCCTGCTGAGTAGGGACACTAGCGGGGGCAGCAGGTGAGACAAAAGCAGGGGGGGCTGAACAAGTGACAGCTCTGTGTCCAGCACCATGGCAGCGGAAGCAAAGGCGTTCATTACGGCAGTGGGACGCAGTGTCATGATCATCACGACCACAAACGGCACATGGGCCCCGAGCCCTGGATTGACTGCCAGACCTAGGCTGCCTGAAACGTGGAGAAGACTCACGCTGAAGCAAGCGCTCTAGAAGAGTGATAACGTGCTCAAGAGAGCGTCCCTCACTTGTCGGCGGCATACCAGCCACAGCAGGCTGACGAGCAGGGGCAGGCGGACTTACTGCAGTCTGAACATGGCTGTACAGGACCTCTTCGGCCTGAGTGGAAGGCAAGCTGTTGGTTGGGCGCATAGCACATTGCCGCTGCTGCAGACGCTTCTTCAAGTGGTGCTCATCTAGTCTCACCTGAACATCTGTGGCAGTCCACTCTTCAAGTGGCCTACTGCTAAAGGCCAAAGACAACTGAGGGTCGGGACAGTGAGTGACAAACATGACCGCCACTTCACCAGAAGGGTTATCGAGAGTCTTGCCCTGTCTCTTCAGTCTCTCAGCAGCAGTGTCAACGGCTTTGTTGAGCCGAATCCAGTAATCTACAGCACTCTCAGAAGGAAAGGGTTTTGTGTCGTAAAAGTCAGCCAAAGGCATAAAAGAAGTCACTGAGTCGCTAAAGTGTTGTTTAAGTATGTCGAAAATGGGCTGGGGACCTGACTTTAAGTCCAGACTAGGCTTGCTACGAAGCCCTACCTTCACTACATCTCGTGCTCTACTTTGTAGCTTGCTCAAAACCTCGTCTGCCTGATCAAACAACTGCACATCCCTCTTTTTCAGATACACTTTAACAGCCTCTTCCCACTCTGAAATGGAAAGCTTATCTGTTTTATCACCTCTGAATGGATGTGGATCATAGCTATGGTGACTGAGAGTCAGGTTAACTTTAGAGAGATCAGCAATGCTAGAATGAGCCACACTCACCTCACCAGTTGGAATGGACTTAAGACATGAGACAATGTTCTCTCCAATGCTGGTTCCAATCTGCTTAACTAAATCACCAAGAATACGCACTGAAACATTCTCAACATCCTGGCCCACAGGAAAAGCAGGCTGGTCACCTGTTTGAATGTCTGCAGTGGCATAGGCGTCATCACAGCCAGTATGATCGGCTCCCGCATGATACGGGGTAGATGTTAAATTTTCCCCCCTCCTATGACCGCCTACAGCCCGTAGCGGTGGGCTAAGCCATAATCCCCTACCCCTACCGAAACCAGAAAAGTTTAAATCCTCCATTGTCAATGTAGTACAATTGCTAATATTACACAAACCTCAAAAAGTGAAAAGAGAAAAAAAAAATGGGAGAATAGCGACAATAGCACGGCAACAATGGTACATATATGTATGAAAAAAAATATATATATATATTTCAAAATTCTCAAACTTCAAATTCTCACTTAAGACACAAAAGTGGAAAACACAAAACCTGCCTTTTTATATTAGCACACTTCAAATGCAACTCCTCAATATGCAGGGTAATAACACGAAAATAAACGATATACAAAATTCAATTTTTATCTCCCAGTCTGACGTGCGCAGCTCGAAGCAACTCACTGCACACCGTCGTCGCGTTGGTGTCCACAGGGCGGAATGGCAGAACTCCCTCGTGAAGCAGCAACCTCGTGTAGAGAAGAACGGGTCACGGCACCATTTGTAGCGGATATAAAAGTACTCCCTCACGCGTTGTGTCTTTTTGGCTATCCAGCCGTTTATTCTGAAAACAGAACCAGTGTGTCTCAGCCTCACATTCAGCTCCACACTACTTACAGGCTACTCAAGACTGGGCAATACATACAAAATACACAACAAGGCGAAAGTTGCAAACTGTACCTGAAAACAGAACCAGTGTGTCTCAGCCTCACATTCAGCTCCACACTATAAAAATGAATGATAGAAGCTTTAGCCACTGCAACCACACCAGCAAGCTAACGCAACGTGGTTAGCTATCACTTTGCAGCTAAAACTAAAGAAACAAAACAAAATGGTCTCTAATATAAAATGAGAGACCTCCCGTTTGGGTTTAAATGCATCCATACAAAATTATCCCAAATACAATTACAGTTACTATTACAAATATTTATACACATTAATCTAACTAAAGTGGAGCTCAGCATATGCGACTTACCTACTTACAGGCTACTCAAGACTGGGGATAGTCGGCAAAAACGTGCCCCCCAAGTCTGCAGAATTGCACCTATAGATGGCGCTCATTGCTAGCCAAATGAAAAGTTCTCTAAATGGCAAGTGGAATTATTAACTCCGCTACACGTGCAAAGGTTCAGCTCCGGACAGCGACCATGCATGCGCCTGCCCATAACCAGACAATACATCCAACATGCAACAAGTATTTATTCCATATGCATAATAAATGAAAACAAACAACTATGCATTGACAATATTGTCTCGGATCACAACATCATAACTTACATTACATTAATAGTAAAACTCATAACATAGGCTACAAGTGCAGCCGCAACGAGAAGTGCGAACAGCTTGTTTGAATGATTAAAAACAAACAAAAAAAAATCACCAGAGTTGTTTTACAGTAGGCTAGGACAATGCGTCTGTTGCTGTGGTTAAGTGCAAATGAGTCCATGATCTTCTGGATCTTCTGGACATCCAGAATCGTATTACGCTCTGAAGACTCTAGTTCTGCATAAAACAAAGACGTATCGACAATCGACTGGAACTTCAGCGACGAACCTTTTTTTGGTAGGTTAGCAGGACTCGTTCTTTTTTATGAGCTAAAGATTGTGTAGATTGGCTCCATCCAAAACAGCAAGAAACCTCGGGGTCATTATTGACGACCAACTAACCTTCACAGCCCACATTGCCTCTGTCGCGAGGTCATGCCGCTTTGCGCTTTACAACATCCGCAAAATCAGGCCGTACCTAACCCAGTATGCCACCCAGCTCCTGGTGCAAACCTTGGTGGGTTCCCGCCTCGACTACTGCAACGCCCTCCTAACGGGCCTGCCGGCATGCGTGGTAAAACCACTACAGATGATCCAGAACGCAGCGGCGCGCCTGGTGTTCAACCAACCAAAGAGGGCACATGTCACCCCGCTACTCACTGAGCTCCACTGGCTGCCAGTAGCTGCTCGCATCAAATTCAAGTCACTTATGCTTGCCTACAAAGTGCTTACTGGGTCTGCTCCCACCTACCTAAATGCTCTTGTAAGGGCAAATGTCACACCCAGGACGCTGCGCTCATCCAGTGAGCGTCGTCTGGCACTGCCCCCAGTGCAAGCAAGGCAATCCAGACTATTCTCAGTTGTAGTTCCACGTTGGTGGAACGACCTGCCTAGCACTACCAGAGCAGGAGCGTCCCTCCCTACCTTTAAGAAACTCTTGAAGACCCAACTCTTCAAAGAGCACCTCTCTTCCTAAACTGGCACCTTGGCTCAACCTGCACTTAAGCAGCAACAGGCCCGCACTTCTTTTTTTATTCTTTCTATGTCGTTTTATAAGCAATATTTATGGTTACACCAGGTTTTTTAATGCTCTTAGCTTGATTGTTCTCCCTTATACGTCGCTTTGGACAAAAGCGTCTGCTAAATGACTAAATGTAAATGTAATGTAAATGTAGATGCCAGACAGTGGAACGGGTTGAAACGAAATCAGTGTTCACCTTACGGCCTACTCCCCCCTCTTGTCCCCTCTCTCTCTCTCACACACACACACACAGCACAGGGCAAACGGGGTACAGGCGCAGTACAAACACGCAAGCATGGATTGTATTGGAACAGAATGCATACGTTACGTATGAACCTTTATAGTTTTTCTCAGTCGCCTTGGTACATTTCTCAAATCATCCTCGACATTTGCAAAACAGTGCTTAAATGCTAGAGGGGCTTAACTGGGGCTACACATTTTTTTGCCGGGGCTATAGCACCCCTTAGCCCCGGTGTAGCGCCGTCGCTGCCTGCCCCTGACAGGACAGTGTCCTAACCATATGGTCCTAACTGTCTAGCTTGTTATTGTAACCTTGTTAATTACCGGCATGCGTGTGTTTCGTTCACGTTGTCATGTTAATCCTTTATTAAACCTATGTATACTTGTGCATATCGTTTGTTTAATAGAATGCCCGATTTTTAACAAACTGTCCCATAACTGACAAAGCTACGCTAGCGCAGCTAGTGAATCGTTAACGTTAGCTAGTTTGAACCAGAGATAACTTGCCTAAGCCTAGCATAACATCAGTGGTGAAAGTAAGCAGCTACTGTGAATAATGAGTATGCCTTTTATCATGTAGGCTTAGTTGATTGCTTTAGCAAAGGAAAATTCCAACCTAACAAGAGTATGGCAGAAAGCTAATGAACGTAGCGTCCACTGTGTGGTCTGCCACAGCTTAATCCACCAGAGATATTTGGACCGGTCTTGTTTTCGTTTAGGAAATGAGATACAATATACTCCATTGCCTATCCTCTCATGATACCTCGTATCAGTGTTGTATCTACCCCATGCACATCGTTTGGCCATTTTTGTTGAACATACATTACCACAAACCTCATAAAACAACCGAAAAATCACGGCCTCTAATGCTATCCTATGGAGCTGTAAACTCACGATGTCCGAGTACAACTGTTACTTAACTGCCATTGGCCCGTCTGCGTTCGAAAGGCTGGGCTTAGCGACAGGTCAATTGACCTATCGCTAAGCCCCGCCCCCCATTGTGACTGTTGCTAACTCGGACACGTTATCATAGCTGACTAGAGTTTACAATGGCAGCTATCAGCGACAAAACTATATCCCAAGAGGCTATAGACAACTTTTGGAGACAAAAGGACCTGATTTCGCCTGGAAGCCTTTAAAAGGGACTTAATTATGCAATGGAGGGATATGTATACAATTTAAAACTCGATATGGTGGATAACAAGCTTAAATTTGAGGCGAGAATTTACAGAGCTCAATGCAAGAGGGAGAAGATTCAACTCATGGTCATCGCGATTGCAGATAAATACATCCAATACCAGCATTGTTCATGCACCGCATGGGAAAGATACAATTAATTCACATTCAGTTAATTTAACTAATCTGGAAGGCATATGAATGTAGACCTACGTTTAGTAAATAGCATTAACCTACCTGCCCCTGACAGGACAGTGTCCTAACCATATGGTTCTAACTGTCTAGCTTGTTATTGTAACCTTGTTAATTACCGGCATGCGTGTGTTTCGTTCACGTTGTCATGTTAATCCTTTATTAAACCTATGTATACTTGTGCATATCGTTTGTTTAATAGAATGGCCGATTTTTAACAAACTGTCCCATAACTGACAAAGCTACGCTAGCGCAGCTATTGAATCGTTAACGTTAGCTAGTTTGAACCAGAGATAACTTGCCTAAGCCTAGCATAACATCAGTGGTGAAAGTAAGCAGCTACTGTGAATAATGAGTATGCCTTTTATCATGTAGGCTTAGTTGATTGCTTTAGCAAAGGAAAATTCCAACCTAACAAGAGTATGGCAGAAAGCTAATGAACGTAGCGTCCACTGTGTGGTCTGCCACAGCTTAATCCACCAGAGATATTTGGACCGGTCTTGTTTTCGTTTAGGAAATGAGATACAATATACTCCATTGCCTATCCTCTCATGATACCTCGTATCAGTGTTGTATCTACCCCATGCACATCGTTTGGCCATTTTTGTTGAACATACATTACCACAAACCTCATAAAACAACCGAAAAATCACGGCCTCTAATGCTATCCTATGGAGCTGTAAACTCACGATGTCCGAGTGCAACTGTTACTTAACTGCCATTGGCCCGTCTGCGTTCGAAAGGCGGGGCTTAGCGACAGGTCAATTGCCATAAGCTCTCCCCTGTTGAATTTCTTCACTTGGTCACCTTTTTGGCCTGAACGAAGGGCAACATTTTTGTAATTTTGCTGTAATTTATTAGTACTAAAATGGGACTTTTCCACCAGTAGCTCAGATGAGTTTGAACTCACCCAATGCATTATGCAATAAGATTAAAATAACATTTTAGCCACATTACAGCTATTATGATGAGATTTAATTTCAAGATACTCACTTGGCGAATGAAATGGAAGAGCCTCAGGCCACCATTCTGGCTGGTTCTTTTTGGTCCAAAAACGCCTTTTTCCTGGAAATCAAGGTTTTGAAACTGTCATGTTAGGATTAAGATATTGATCCTTTCGTTCCTGACACTTGCAAGTAGTTGTCTGTAAACTGGTTTAATTTTTGGCAGTGAAAACCAAAGTTTGGTGAGATAGTGAAATTACATCACAAAACAAGCATATTAAAGATCCCTGAGAATGGAAAATTGTTACGCATTAAAATTCTACATCTTCAATGACATCTTACTTGCAGGCAATGACATTACTCAGATTCAAAAACTGTTTTGCTGTAAAGCTACTAGAAGTCAAAATGTTTACCTCCAGCCAATGAGGAAATGGTAATCCTTAGGTAGGGGACATTTATGAAATGGACGTCCAACTGGCGCAGTGCCTCTTTGTTGGAATCCACATCAGTTTCACTGATCAGATCCGTAGACTTGTTTCCTACAGTGGATGTTTAGAATCTTAACCATTAGACATAAATTACAGATATCTGTAGCTACTACATGATAGCTACTTCATGCACCTAATACACATTATTTTACAACAACTCATGGATGGTACCATTTAAAGACAGAAATTATAGGAAAACTGTGCTTTTGAAGTACAATGGAAAATTGTTTCACAACTTGTACACTTCTGAGTGCATCATGTCTATAAATATGTAGCTATTCAATCAGGTTGTGCTTGAGTGATGAAGTTTGGTCTTTGTTTTCAGATAAAGATTTTTTTCACTTTCAAAACAGAAAATTGTACAACAATCTACACAAATGTCATATACCAGTCTCACTGCATAGTACAGAAATGCAAACATATGACTTGTTTTGATCATCAGTCGCCCTGATGTTGTTTTTACAAGAAATTGGGTGATATGATTTTAGCATGCTTCTAACCTAAAGACAACGTGATGTTGCATTGGAGTTGCAAGAAAAAGATTTACCACAAGGTCTCAAAGTTGTCGGACGCGTCATGCATGCTTTAGTAAATTTCTCCTGGACACAAGGATCCTCCATGAAGCACTTTAGGTGGCTTGGTCCTTTGAAAAGGCATGAATATAGACACATTTAGACACTGCTAAAAACCAGGTTAAACTATATTCAAAATTCACATATCACAAGAAAGTATTAATTTCATTCCACTTGAGCCTAATATGACTGCTACCTTACCATAAAATCGGGCCCGTTTCCTGCCCATGTATATGAAGACGCACGGAGTAGGTGCTGGTTCATTTGAAAATTTCCTCACCTATGGTGCGTGTATGTGAAGATTAAAAAAAGAGTCAAATGCACACAATCACATATATATACAAATATAATGCTCGGCAGTTATATGATTAGATTGACCTATCATTTCAATTTCAATTTCAAGTTGTGACCTCAAGGACTTATTTCAGTAGAAAGCTTTACTTCAAAAATAATGTCTTTTAGTTAAAGAAAAAAGCTTTTATGTTTTTGCTAACTGTTCTTTCCTTTTGTGACAGAAAGGGAAAGATCTGAAAAGATTGACATGAAAAGGAAAGGAAGAAAATTGAGTATATACACGCTATTGTCACATAATGATTTGTTATGCATATGAATTGTTAAATTGGAGAAAGAAGCGCAAAATGAGACAGAAATCATCACCTACAGTGTCAGAAAAGTAAATTAAAAAATAAAAAGCACAAACCAGTTTTGCTATCCTTGACAGCCTTTTTTTCCGGTTCTCAGGCTTGGCAATTCTTTTCCCTGAGGATTCTTTCTGATTATTCAGACTCTGATTATTCGGCTCTTCATCCATACCTGTATCTCTACGGAATACATTTGCGATGAAAAGAGAATTACAAATGTCTCTTCATGTTATTGCTGTTTCTAAGTTTATGTGACACGATTATTACCTATTTGTTTCAAAAGCTTAAATTACAGGTGGTGCATGTTATGTCTATCTTACTAGATTGCTGAATACACAGATGTGTAGGTATGTAAATAGATAGTAGTCATTTGAAAACTGATACACTTGTGTTCACCACCACCCGGACTACACACACACACTGAATATCAGACATTTTTACTGTAGAAAATTGGAGAAATTCATCTCTAAAGATCCCATATTCCACATTGAGAAGATATATTTTCCATATTTGAGTTACTGTTAAAAGGCATTTTTCCCAACTTTGAGATAGGCCTACTGTCAAAATGAAATAGCGTAAATCCTCCAATTGTGGCCGGGGCTTGTATGCACAGCGCACCGGCCTTTATTTGGGGCAGGCTTGTATTAGGGGCAGGCCTTTATTTCTTACTTATCTTCTGTTATAGACTTTTATTATTTAAATAATGGGCATAATTGCAGTAGGCTAATATAATTCATTGCATGCGTTCAACACTTCCTGCACATCGCGTAGCGCTTTAGTGTCAACGTAAAAAATAAACATCGGAGTTATGGTCTCCACTGTCAGTCAAGGAGGAAAAGATTTCCAAAGCCTGGATTTTAATCATTTTTCTAGACACTCTATTATGCTTATAGCGGACTGAAAACATGTATTCAACGAGCTGGTTTGATATCCAGCCTAACTTTCTTTCTACCTCCACCTGCTAGTCGCATTCGTCTCGGGTCAATGTCAAACTTCTTTGCTGCTTTTTCTCCCGAATGTTCTTCAGCAATCAGCATACACCGTCTCTTTGAAGTTAATATCAAAGTACGTAAGTCTACTAGCTACTGCTTTATGATCCCTTCTGGAAAAAGTAACCTAGCAAACTAAAACGTTACAGATAAACAACAGTAGGCTGTACGATACGTGCATTTAGGCTAAACAATAACGAATTCGCCTAGTAGCCTAGTCCTACGTGGGGAAATTTCTTTTTTTATTGCAAACAGCCCATGAAAAAGCCAACAATATTATATAATATAATATTAAACATGAGGAGAACATGTATTTGTGAAATGCATTCAATTCAATTGTGATGTCTACTTTGAGCCGACGGACTGATGCTGGTAGGCTACAGTAGGCCTATAGGCTTTATTTTACCCCCGGCTTGTATTCGGGGCCCGGCCTTTATTTGTCCGTATGGACCACGACCCCGGCTACTATCTGAAGCCCGGCTTCTAATTGAATCCCGGCCTTTATTTGAGGATTTACGGTACTCAATTATTCCCGACTAGGACTGGCACACCTGTGTTCACAACCACCCTGACTACACACACACACACGGAATATCAGACATTTTTACTGTACAAAATTGGAGAAATTCATCTCTAAGTGACATAGGCCTATATTAATTGTTCACACTTTTGTATGTATTTGTTAAAGTTCGAGTTTAAGTACAAAACCTAACAGACAATGATGCCCTCAAAATCTAATGTAACATTGCACACAATATTTTTTCTATGAAAACGTATGGAATGGCAACTTACCCTCGTCCTGCAGCCATTATGCATGAAGTTCACTAAATAAACAAATGATCGAACACGAAAACGCTATACGGATGTGAAAGACACTGTGAACGTTCCAAGCTGTTACTGACACTGTAACCTACTGTAACAGCGATCTTGTCCTGCTATGTATTGTCTCAAAGTGCGTGGACGGTATAGAGGCAAGGAGTTCATTTGCCTCAACCTCATACATTGTTGCAATCACAACCATTTTCCCACTCTTTGAGAGACTTTGCAACAAACGCCTGTCTGCTGAAACACTTTGATCAAACCGCCTGTCTGCTGAAACACTTTGATTACCAGCTGCGCACGTCAGCAGAAGGTCAGGTTAAGCCGTACACTGTACACATTACACAGCACACATTAAAACATTGCTACTGGGCTATAGGCCTATCTCTTTACCAGGTTATATTTCTCTCGTTGTCTGCCGAGTGAAACACGGAAGGGTCAGAAGGAGTTATATGCAATATATATATTGGGGGAAGTTGCTTCTGGTGAAATTAAAGTAGGCTACATTTTTTTCAGAGTCAGTAGGCCTATATATATAAAACAAAAACAAAAACAAAATCCCCCCCCCCCCCCCCACTACCCTTCTTTCATTTGACCAGAAGCAACTAGTTTCCCCCAATATATATATTGCATATAACTCCTTCTGACCCTTCCGTGTTTCACGTGCGCAGGTGGTATCCAAATGTTTTTTTTATTAGACAGACGTTTGTTGCAAAGTCTCCAAAAAAACAATGTTTTAATGTGTGCAGTGTAATGTGTACAGTGTACGGCTTAACCTGACCTTCTGCTGACGTGCGCAGCTGGTAATCAAAGTGTTTTAGCAGACAGGCGTTTGTTGCAAAGTCTCTCAAATAGTGGGAAAATGGTTGTGATTGCAACAATGTATGAGGTTGTAAAGACAACCCAGGTGCAGTGCACTTGATTGCAGAAAGCCCGAAGCACTCTTTCACTCATTATCAGCAGAAGTTTAGTGCAAAATTGCATTACAATTTTTTTTCCTTGCAATTCAAAAATAAAAGTAGACAACGTCACCTATCTTTTTGAGATCCTCTGTGCAGTGTCCATTATTTTTCAGGCTGATCTATCCATTTCTACATCCAGTAAGCCTTGATATCACGTCAACTTTAAGCATAAGCTACACCTACACTTACCCCAAACACCGCTACATACATAGAAACAAACTAAAAATGCATGGGGTGAATTAACACGCAAAATAGTGGTTTTGATATTAACCAAATAAAGCAATAAATAAATAGCTTACACATTCTGGTTAGGCCTACAATTCGTAATAGCCTACAAAGCCTGACAAAGCAGGAAATTACCGGAAAATGTTGTGGAATTTCCATGGTCTTATTGTAAATTTGCAATTGTGGCCCGTAATCTTTATGATACCCAACAATGCATTGCACATTCCATTTTTTAACTGTAAAGTTCAATATACAGTCATTTCCAGTAATATTTTACTGTAAAATTACATACATTTTTTACAGTGCACACACACACACCGCTTCAAACACACTGCTTCAAAGAGCCTCCCTCCCACACACTTTTTCTGCACAGGCTGAGAGAGTAGATCAGGATCAAAGAGGTGTGAGAGACTATTGTCTTCTTGACTCTCTGAACTATGTGACTGAAGTTCAGATATCAGAGGACTTGTACAGCAGTAAGCCTATTACATATGTTTTAAATGGCTCACACACATTATTTCAAAGCATGCACCATTTTCTAAAAACTCTAAACACAAATCCCCAAATCACTTGCACAAAATGCAAAACACTTCATATATCCTGCAAAATGATACTTTCAAAACAATGTTATGGGTTAACAATTGAGAAAAACTGTAAATAGAATAAGATATATATTGCCACAATGCACAGATGTATTTGAGCATTATGCACCACAGTGCCATCTTGATCTGGTGGGGTAGTACCCCACAACTGCCAGAAATGATGGAGCATACATTTTTTTATCTGAGGATTTTACAATGAAAATGACTTTGCTTCTGTGTAGTCAGAATAGCCCTGAAGTAAAATCTATCAGTCGTTGTCAGAAATTGTGTATTGTTATGGCTCGACTCTGAAGCCACAACAAAAGAAGGAAGCACACATGAGGCATGAGCTAAAATATTAAAATTTATTTAAATCAACATCCAAATTAGCTCAAAAATAATTTGAAAAAATCAGAACAAAAAAAGCTGGCAAGAGAAATACTGGCAAATTAACTGAACATAATGTCGGAATAAAAAACTGCAGTTGGCAAAACCTACAAGATACAAGAGTTTCTGTTGCAAAACCTACAAGATACAAGACTTTCTGTTGTAGTAGTGCTACCACTATAACTTGTTGTAAAGGACAGATTATGAAACCATTGGCCCCCTGGCCTTGACATGTAAAAGGTCCCAACCTGTAAAAACGACTCCCTCTCCAAATTAAAGGTCATCTGATGAAGATTGTAACATTTTGGTGGCAATGACCCTATTTCTGTTCCAAAGGAACAACTTTGTCTGCCTCATGAAATTTGAGGGTGCCATGTACGACAGCTGGCCTTTTAGCTTCTTTAATGATGCGTTGCACTGTTCCACCACCTGGGAATTTATGTTGTCGTACTGTGGATATGTGGACAGCTTGTATCCCACAGAGCAAGCTATAATATAGAAATAAAAATCATCCTTACTTTAGATAAATCAATTACTCAAATTTCATACATTTGGGACAAATATTGTCATCTTTCCCCTTTAGGGTAGTTGTTATCATTTAATCATAAATGGCACATTAGATGACTTATAGTCATACCTCATTAAATTGAAGTACACTTACCACAAGTATAGCAGTATACTAATAAGTAAGGATATAAGTATATTAAACACACCTTTGTGATTTCTCCAGTGAAGCCGGTCGACGAGAAACCAAGTGTTTCTGAAGAAGGACGGGTCCCTGTTCAGAGAGTACGCATGAAGATTGCAGCTGTTGTCGTAGATGACACAGTCTGGAGCTAGGAAATTAAGTCAAATATTAGTAATTCTTGAGCATATCAGGAAAAGTTAACTTTACCATAAGGTCGTGTATGGAATATTTTGTTATTAAGATTAGTTACACATGTAAAAATGTTACATCACCATTCAGTTGCTGTAAAAAATAATGTTGCAAATGCACCACCAACTGCGCAAGAATCAATGGGCATCAATGTACTAATGCTAACATTAAGTCTGTCAGGGGCTCTTCTCAGGGATGAGACCTGAGTTGCTGGATTTGGGGAACCAGCGCTTAACCCAGTGGGCTACAGACAGGTGAGCTAATGAGAGGACCCAGTTGCAGGATGTCGTTTTGAGCTTAGCTTCTTTTTATTTTCAAAAACACAAAAGATTCCTCGACAGGAGAAACTACAAAAACGCAGAAAATCAAGAACAGGGCAAAAGGCCATAAACTAAATACTACTAATGTGCTTGAGAGCACTACAAAACAATGTGCTTGAGAGCACGACAAAACTATGGCGCTTGAGAGCACTTCTCTCAACCATGGGGAACAAAGACAATACAACGACCAGAGAAAGAGCAGGGAAACTAACCAGGTATTTAAAGGTGAGGGCACATAGTTAGAGGAGGGCACACAATGGGAAACAGGTGAGGGCACACAATTGGGAACAGGTGAGGGCACATAACGAGAAACAAAGGCACATGTGAACACAACCATAAAGTAAAATGTCCTTTTGGCCACTAGATGCCGTCAAAGTGCCAAATTACGGCAATCGTCGCCCAAAGTCCTGACAGAACCCCCCCTCTAAGGGTCGGCTTCCAGACGACCCAAAGAAAACTCAAAAAGTCCATACCGGGTGGGTGGAGGGGGTCCAGGGTAAGGAGCCAGGACGGCGGGGACTCAGCAGGGTCAGAGTGTCTGGTGGGCGGCCGGGCGGGCGGCCAAGCAAGGGCAAAGTGGCTGGTGGGCGGCCGTGCGGGCGTCCACATCGAGGCAGTGTGTCTGGTGGGCGGCCGTGCGGGCGTCCACATCGAGGCAGTGTGTCTGGTGGCCGGCTGGGCGGAAGGCCACAGCGAGGCAGAGTCTTGTCGGGTGGACGACCAGGACGAGGCAAACGGTCTGGCAGGCGACTGGAAGCCTTGATGGAGCTGAGGAGACCAAGATGCCTCTCCTTGGCCAGGAACTGGAAGACCCCGTCAGAGGATGAGGTCAGGGTTGTAGCACCTGCGGTGGCTGGGGTTGCAGGACCAGTGGCTGAGGTTGCAGGACCAGTGGTTGGGGTTGACTCGGCACCGGGACAGCCAGGTTCACTGGAGCTGGCAGCACTGGATACTGGGACAGTGGAACCTAGGACAGAGGAGACGGGGGCAAGGCTGCCTGGTTCGCTCGGGGTGGCAGCATTCGAGCTGCCTGGTTCGCTCGGGCTGGCAGCATTCGGGCTGCCTGGTTCGCTCGGGCTGGCAGCATTCGGGCTGCCTGGTTCGCTCGGGCTGGCAGCAGTCGGGCTGCCAGGTTCGCCCAGGCACATATTCACAGAAGCACACACTTTAACACTCACACACACACACACGTGCATACATACACGTACACACAACTGTAAGACACAGAAAAAGATGCACACAGACACAGCCACACACACACACGCACACACGCACACACGCATGCACACTCTGTGAGGGCTTTTCTCGGGGATTGAACCCGAGTAGCTGGGGCTGGCGGCATCGGGGCTGCCTTCTTCGCCGGGGCTGGCGGCATCGGGGCTGCCTTCTTCGCCGGGGCTGGCGGTCTCCAGGACTGCTGCATCCAGGCTGGGTGCCTCTGGAACTGCAGCAGCTGGGGAGCCTGGTTCACTCAGGCTAGGGGTCTCCAGGACTGCTGCATCCAGGCTGGGTGCCTCTGGAACTGCAGCAGCTGGGGAGCCTGGTTCACTCAGGCTAGGGGTCTCCAGGACTGCTGCATCCAGGCTGGGTGCCTCTGGAACTGCAGCAGCTGGGGAGCCTGGTTCACTCAGGCTAGGGGTCTCCAGGACTGCTGCATCCAGGCTGGGTGCCTCTGGAACTGCAGCAGCTGGGGAGCCTGGTTCACTCAGGCTAGGGGTCTCCAGGGCTGCTGCATCCAGGCTGGGTGCCTCTGGAACTGCAGCAGCTGGGGAGCCTGGTTCACTCAGGCTAGGGGTCTCCAGGGCTGCTGCATCCAGGCTGGGTGCCTCTGGAACGGCAGCAGCTGGGGGCCCTGGTTCACTCAGGCTGGGGGCTTCTGGGCTTGCGACCTCCGGGCTGGCGACCACCGGAACCATAGGAGCAGGGAGGTCGGGGACCGGAAGGGACCAGATATCCAGAGGAACTGCAGTACTCTGTGGAGCAGGGGTACGCCGGGGTGCTGGAACTGGAGCCCGGCGAGGGACAGGCACTGGCACAGGGAAACGCCGGGGTGCTGGCACAGGGAAACGCCGGGGTGCAGGCACAGGGAAACGCCGGGGTGCTGGCACAGGGAAACGCCGGGGTGCTGGCACAGGTAAACGCCGGGGTGCTGGCACAGGGAAACGCCGGGGTGCTGGCACTGGTGAGGGGGTTCCAGGAGGTGCTGGAGGGACACTGGCGACAGCGGCTGCTGTGGGAACAGCGGCTGTCATCATCTGAGCTGGAGTAGAAGCTGCCTCTCCCTCCAGAGCAGAGGCAAAGGCGAACTGAGTCTGGTGCTTCTGGTGCAGCCTCGGATTCTCCTGGCTCTGGACGATCCTCTGACTGGAGGCTTCAGAGCTGTCCAGGTCGAAAGCCTGCAGCATCAATGCCCGAAATGCCTCGAAACTGGAGCATTCAGGACCCTCCTTTGCGGCATCTTGCCGGCGAGTGAGAACTCTCTTCTGTCAGGGGCTCTTCTCAGGGATGAGACCTGAGTTGCTGGATTTGGGGAACCAGCGCTTAACCCAGTGGGCTACAGACAGGTGAGCTAATGAGAGGACCCAGTTGCAGGATGTCGTTTTGAGCTTAGCTTCTTTTTATTTTCAAAAACACAAAAGATTCCTCGACAGGAGAAACTACAAAAACGCAGAAAATCAAGAACAGGGCAAAAGGCCATAAACTAAATACTACTAATGTGCTTGAGAGCACTACAAAACAATGTGCTTGAGAGCACTACAAAACAATGTGCTTGAGAGCACGACAAAACTATGGCGCTTGAGAGCACTTCTCTCAACCATGGGGAACAAAGACAATACAACGACCAGAGAAAGAGCAGGGAAACTAACCAGGTATTTAAAGGTGAGGGCACATAGTTAGAGGAGGGCACACAATGGGAAACAGGTGAGGGCACACAATTGGGAACAGGTGAGGGCACATAACGAGAAACAAAGGCACATGTGAACACAACCATAAAGTAAAATGTCCTTTTGGCCACTAGATGCCGTCAAAGTGCCAAATTACGGCAATCGTCGCCCAAAGTCCTGACAAAGTCTATACACTGACAGTCATAAAACTGAATATAAGGAAAATTACCATTTTTAAACCTTGTACGGAGCACCGTAAATGGAGTATTTGGGGATTCGTGTCTCGTCATGACTTCGAATCCGTAATTGATCCCTAAATAAAACACAGAGGGTTAAAACAATCTGAAACTAACACAGTAAGATGAGGATTGGTGTGTAAGCATAGAAGAAAGCGTCAAAAATCTTTCACGACTGGCTTCCCCCCCTGTAAAGAATACGTCAGTGGCCAAACAAAGAGGACCAGGAGACAATAGGACAACACCATTAAAACAACAAAATACAGAAAGCGCCCTATTCCTTACATGGTGAAGCTGATCAACACTTCCCAACTAGATGTGGCAGAATCCAAAAACTAGATTATAAGCGTTTAGAATAGTCTACAGCAATCAGCAACTTATGCAAAGAAACACCAAAGTCAGTCTGTGTTTTATTTCTGCCAGGTAGACTTATAATTGTCCTTGTTGTTATTGCTACTAATGTATGCCACTCTACCACATAATCAAGTAATAAATATAGCATACCATGTCCACAATGTACAAGAAACATCCCAGGCAGGAGAGATCGATGCCCACCAGTGGTTTTGGTGCATTGTCTGCTTTCTGCTGCCTTGTCCGCTACATAGTTCCCACGCTGTCTGATGCATGGCAGTGCAGGGAAGAAAGACAAGGAGTTTTCTGGCTGACAAGGCTCGTCTGGCATCTGCTGTTTTTGCTCAAATGGTCTCTCTGCAACATCCAGCATGTCTTCAAGAAGTGGACGTAAATACTCTGGGAGGGAGTTACTGTTCTCATTCTTCATCAATTGAAACAGCACCGGTATCTGCTGTTGTAGAAACACCATCTTACTCACAGACTCACAGACTCCTGCACCCTGTGTAATGTCAGAGATAAAGTTCCTCATATCTTCAGATGGATGAAGTAGTCCACATACTGCAGACTTTTTGGCCAGTGCCCCTAGCAAATCTTTGAGATTTTCTGGGCATTTTGTCAGATGCTGGAACTTCCTCAGCACACCAGCAAGGGATTCAGGCACGTTCGTCTGTAGCTCATCAAACTCTGATGGACTAAGACCCTGGGTGACGTATCTGTGCAGTAGTTCTCGGCCTCTTGGTTCCTTGAGGAAGACTCTATCTTGGTGTCTAGTAATTATCAATTGACAAGATAGAATTATTGTGAATGACAAATATCAGTAGATAATGTACATGAAGGTAATGAACAGCAGGTTAGATTTTTGCCTTCCTACAAATTCCCGTGTCTACAGCAATGATTAGTGAATTTATTTAACTCCCATACCACATATTGTTTTTTGACATGTTTCTTCTCCTCTTCCTGCCATTCAAATGGATTCATCTATTTAAACTCAGTCATGAACATTGGCATGGATGTAAAGTAAACAAATACCCTGTTTTTACATACTACTTTTTCCAATTGCAGACCAAAAATGTATATTTTGGGCTTCTTTTGTATTCAAACAAAATGACTTGAAATGGTGGTGATTGAGACATACACCAACAAAACTTAATTCATGCTTTTGGCATACACGTGCAGTGTACAATATGTTTAGGCAATACACTTAATTTTGGTGCCATCGGTCAGGCAACATTAAGGGTGAATATTATTTTATACTTATCTGCCAATGGCTCTGGATGCCTTTTCATTCCTACTTTCCTCCATCAACCTTGGCATCAACTCGCGTCTGAAGCTCAGTGCAGTTCCGTCACAGATCAGAACCTTTGGTGCCGGACCACACAGTGGGCACATGAAACCATCATCGTAGTGAATGTCCAACAACTGAACAAAGGTGTGCCAGGCCAGTCGGAACTTGTTGTACGTCAGTTGAAAGTTTGTTATCCCGGCATCTACCAAGAGCCTGCACAATGTTTGGTGGTAGCCAAACATTGACATCCTGCATTTGAAGATAGTACATTACAAAATCAAATATTTTAATCCTGGTATCTGTATAAAAAGTGGGGTACTTTCCAAACATTCCACAGAGAATACCAGTTGGTATCCACATACATGTACAGTCATTGCTTACATGTACAGTGTATTAACAATGTACATATCTGTAATTAATCACTTCTGATACTATTGAACAGAAGCCAAAATAATTAATTATTTTCAAACTGTTCAATATTGGTAACCCCTTTTGACTTTAAAGAAATGTAGCAACAAAGACATCATTTTAAACACAACTATGGCAGTCTATTTACAGATCTACGGTTCAACATTATGTCCCTGCCATGCAACATTCCATAATATAAAATATTAGTCTATTGCAAACATATTGATATAATCAATCAGCATATTTTGTCTGCCAACTTTAAACATTTTTTCTTCATGCGGAACTCTGTCACATTGCTAAATTTCTTCCATATTGCTTCAGGTAAGATGGGGTTTCTTCTTTGGCCCTTTATGTCTTGGTAGACAGTCAACAGCATTTTCGTCTGGGGCATCGTAAAGTTATTAAGGTTACAGACATTACAGGTATTGTCTTCCAACATCTTACTTCCTCAAATGGTAACATCCTCTATTCCACCACCCAAGATGGAACAGATAGTGCTAGCTACCTACCCAGTTTGGAGAAAGTGATGCATATAATCCCTCAGGAGGTCATGCGATACCAAGAATGTCCCCATGTTGAGAATGGCAGAGGCACTCCCATCAAAGGGCAGGCTGTGACCACAACTGTCACATGTCTTGTGATACACTGCACATTAACACAAATAATAAGATAATAATTAGAAGAGGGTTGGTAAAGTCATTGAAGGGTACATCTTTGTGAATTAAATAGGTTGGAAAATATTGCTACCTCAGCTTGTTCAATTGCAGAAAATAGATTTCAAGCACAACATAGATGAACTTCATAACTTTTGCACCAAAGACAATATTTGGGAAAACAGACTAAAGATTATAAGCTGGATGGCAATAGCCAGGAATCTGTCCGAAACCATGTGATGTTCCTGCTTTTAAAAACAATTGAGGATCATCACTACTGAAAGGTAATTAATCCAGATGAGTGCCTTGTCAATGAACAGACTGTTAAAAGGGAACATGTGAATTGCCATAATGTCCAATTATGTGACCACTCTTTTGTCTTAAGCACTGATATACAATGTATGGGTCATAGTCATATCATTGGCATTGATATTATCTTCAAACTGATAATTTGCAAGCATTCAAGACATCAAGGACATTTTTCTATAATACAAACGAAAGAAGTTAACTAACCTTTTGCTGGAAATACCGAAGTCCTAGTGAATAGTTGTTGGCTAATGCATTGCAATCCCTCAGTTTCTTCGCCTGCAACTTTGTCACAAAACTGTGTACTGCAGCTTGGACAGCATTTTATATTACTTGACAGTGAAACAAGTTTAACTGTGCCACTGTCTTGACAGTGCTTGTGAGGGCTGTACCCTGGAGTGTTGGTTAACTGACCTGGGCTAACATTGAAATGTATTTCTTGTGTGGATAGGCAGACTGGACTTCTGACAGTGCCGGACAATGTGTTTTTGCTTGAAAGGCTGTTTTTTATTGCCTGCACTGTATCAAGCAATGAAAGACTGATTATGTTGTCTTCATTTACCATCAATTTTTGGAGCTGGTTGACATGCACACAAGAATGGGAGCCATAACTGCATGTCAAGCATGTGATATTCCCACTGCAGTGTAGTATGCCGTAACTCAATGAGGGAGAATCGCATCTTATACAGAAGACTTCATCCCCAAAGATTTCAAATACTTCATCAATCTGAAAATGAAACAGAAAGGAATATTAAACAACAAGCCTATGGGAATCAAAAGGAATAAAAGCTTCCAACTGTATGAAAGGTAGCTTTTACAATCATAGGACTGATGACCGATTTTTAGCCTGGGTGCCATTCTATTTGTATTCCAAAGCCCCCCATTAGTACCCTAAAATCTTTTCAGGACAGCTAGTGCAAAGAATGTTGCACTTTGTCCAACCCTTACCTCTTCCCTCATGATCTCAATGAAAAGCGCCCTGCAGGCCGATTTGAGCTTTTCATGAATAAATAAAGGTTCAAACAAACAAACCCTTTAGCAAATTGGATGGCACCCTGGATACCTTTTTTTCTACTGCTTTTGATATTCCTGACAGCAATTAGAATTAACTGAAATTTGGCAAAGCTGCCTGCAATATCACCCAAGATATATGATACATTTGTTGGCCTAATTTTCCCCATCTTCCAAGCTGACAATGGGCAGCAAGCAGGATGTATGGAACTGCTACTACATTAGGCAATGTTATAGCAGTAAGGTACTTGATAACTTCATAAGGTACACGTAGGGTGTGTTCCAGTGGGTATTGCTGTCATTGGAGGATGGGTGGACAGAAAAGTACATTTGGTACATTGGTATCTTGACATTAATTCTAATTACAACAGAAATTAATCATCTTATTATCTTCTGACTTGCTTTGGGAGGATACAAAGAATAGAAAGATTCTGACACGCAATGTTAAAAGGATGTACGAAAACAAATAGATATGGTATTGCACATACTAGAAAAAGCAAACATCTTCATTGGAAGTCATAACACACACATCAGATGTCATCTAATGAATCATCAAGAGGTTGAACTGTAACAAGAGTTACATTTTTCATAATACTGAACACTTAACAGCTAATTCTTGGAATAGTTGTCACAGTAGAAGCAGGGTCTCATCCAACCCCCAAACATACCTGCACAGTAGGCAAGGCAACATCTTCATACGTAGACAGAATGGTGTAGTTGTGATCTGTTATGGGGGACACATAAAAGATTCTTTAAGGGTGGCCTGCTTATAACAACAGGTCAAGAAAACAGCACAGTTGGCCAAAATCATCAAAATAGAGATGCAGGAATTTTTCAGAAGTTAGTCTTAAGGTAGTAAAGAAGGGTTCATGAGACATGTTTCAAAAACAATCTGGAATGATAGCTATGCACTTTTAATTTCATAATTTACAAATTGTTTTCCTACAATAACATGTAACATATGACCACTTCAATGAAGGGTACACTTGCAGTTTTAATGTCTGGGTTAGTACATTCACTGGAATTACATTTCTCTGCTACAAAGACAACTATGCGTATTACATTTATCTGATCTAGAAAAGCCACTTTATCTCTTTACATTGCCAAAATATGTCCTGTCCTGATAACACACAAGTCAATGACATGGCCTTTACCAGATGTGGGCACAATACCTTGATTTTGTTTAAATAGTGATAGGGTCTACAGAGATAACTGTAATAGCTAGTGTCATGATAAAACATCACACCCACCTCCATCATTTAAGTAAGGCTCAATCCCATGCCGGAGGTCAAAGTCGCTCACAATGTGGACAACAGCCTTTATATGAATGCAGTAATTTTCAGAGATTCCTAAAACATATCAACAAAAATGTTTTTTTTTTTTTTACAAAAAAAGCTTGCAAATCATGAAACTCCACTGTGTTACTTAACAAGAGTTAGAACTATTTAATAACAATGTTAGAAAACTAAAATTATCTGTTTAAACCATGACTGCAAAAATAGTATTCATCTTTAAAACTGTCATATTTGGAAATATTTATCATTAACAAAAGGTGTAGGTATATACTTAATAAAGATCAGCCAAATGTTTTATAAAGTAGTGAAGTGACTTCCAAGACATTTAATATAACGAGTATGATTACTGTGCCATATTCATTCTGAATCCTGCCAAAGTATGAATAACACAAACACAAAGAGAAATCATTCTGCATAGGTCTTGAGATAATGTGTGGCAATAGATGTGATGGACGATGTAGCAACCCCAAATATTGTTACATGCTCTTCTGTGAAATTGGGCAAAAGTAATAATTAATATCTTACGAGATGGTCCATCGTTGATGCCTGATGGCAAAGACATTACTAGCTCCTGCTCTCGTAAGGAACAGGAGCAACAGTAGATCCACTGGCAGGTGCCTTCTACTGTCTTTCCACATCTCTCCACAATGTGATATTTCCTCACCTAAAATGGACACAGTACAGCACAACATTAAAATGGAAGAGACACTGTCATGAAAATTATTAGAAAAACAGGCACTTTACACTACTGGGATATTTTATATGTTACTGTCTTAAAGTAACAATTTGGGTGTGCAATGAACTAAATAAGGCATTCTTGTATATAGGAGTAAAGAAAACACCTTTGAAAGAAGTAATAATGGGCTAAAGGTGACCAATGCCATGCAGGGAAATGGGGTAAGATTGAAATAATGTAAAACAGGTTGCAAACAAGTGGTCAGGGAAAGGAACAGCATATAAAAAGTCAAGTTGAGGACCACGAAAAAATTAAGGAAATTACATGCCATGCATGTCCTGCAAAGTATAACAACTAGTTTCCAGACATTAATAATGGTGCAGGCAATTCAAGCAAGGAAAAATCGGCAACATTATGATTATGACTTTATTACTATAATAGGAGACTAATGTGTTGCCGCCAACTTTGAGTGATGGACATCGAAGTCGGGCAATGCAAAGACTGTGGCAGAAGAATCACACATGGTGATGGCAGAGTCCTGTTGAAGTTGCCAAATGTAGGATGTCAAGCTGCCAAGTGGAAATGATGTCTCGACAGCGGTCTCTTCAATGGCCTGTAAAGTCATTAATGCAAATTTGCCTTTCCACCACCCTCTGTAAAAAAGCTACTTCCATACCTAAATTCAGGTTTTTGGTTGGGGGTTAATGACTCAAGAGCCCAAAACATACATTTCTGATCAAAATATAAAATGTCAAAACGATGACAATAAACTACGAGATACTAGCACTCATTGATTTTTGGGTGCAAAATTGTGTTTAAGAGTTACATTACATGTTACAACCAAGTTTTAAGTTTCTTGCTTTTAATATCATTGCACAGGAGCCCAAAATAATCATTTTAGAAGCCTGCCCAAAATAGCCTTGCCCCAAAAGCCCAAATTTATAGAACAAACAAGGGAATAGAATTATTCCATGATTTTTGTTCAATGAACCTAATTTGTCACTTATGCTGCTTCTAGTAATATCTACTAAATAAAATTGCCACGATCAGGGTAAAAAGAAACATAACTCACAGGAGGGTCAACTGTTGATGTGCTTGGATGAACAATCCCTGCATCCTGATCCTTAGCATTTGAATCAGTGGTCCTGCTTCCTTCTTCTCGCCTGGATGAGGACGTGCTTGTCGGGGAAAGCTGTCTTTGTTTCTTGGGAATTTTTGAGAAGTCATACTTAGGACCATCATTCCAAACAAATCCACGACGCATTCCTACATGTATCAAAAAAGGAAGTCAGGTTATAAAATAGGGGATATTGATGAATCCCAAAAAGGACTGTATTGCTGGTTACTGAAATACAGTGGCGGTCCGTGCATTTCACGACTGGGCCTTCAGCGATGTCCTACACGATGTTAAACTGAGTGAATCCACCTCCTAATACTATCATTATGACGCCATGGCTCTCGAACCATTATATTTATACAGAAAGGCAGTATAAGTGAGCATTGCATCACCTTAACATAGTCGAGTACAACAGACTTTATTAATATTTCCGGAGCATTTAAAATCAATACACCCGTATTAACAATACATTAAGAGTAGTACACTCTCAGTTATATGATCGCTTGGATATTACTGTCACAACTTAAAAATAAAAGGCGATTTTCAGGGATTAGTCTACAAAGTTTTATTAAGTCCACCGAAAGTAGCCTATGAGAGCTTAAACAAGTTTGTCTACTAAACATCGCATTGTCCCACCTGCAAAGCAGTTTCATTAAACTTCCCATCCTCACGATATCCAGTTTTTCTTGAAAGTTCCGTCTTGAAAATGGCGTTGTAATTGTATCAAAAACTGGAATTATCAAGTTGGTGTAAACTAGTTTATATGAGTTGGTTAATGTAATTATATTTAGTCTTACCAATTGAAACAACTAGCATAATAAGCATTGAAACCGATGTACGTCATTTTCGCATTAGCCAGCTAAACTGAGAACTGAAGCACTGCACCGGTCTGCCTCAGTATCCAATCAAAGGACGTTTACGTGTCACGTTCAACGCGAGGAAAGAAATCTTCCGGGCCTTCTAGAAGGCCCAGTGTCGCCAACTCGAAATCTGATTGGTTGTCACAACTGTCTGTTTCAGTTCATTCAACTTAAATTAACTGAATCAGCCAGTTGTGATAACCAATCAGATGTACACGGGCCTTCAATGTGAATTCTGAAGGCCTCAGGGAAGAATTCTGTTCTCGGGGAAGGTTTCTCGGAGCGTGGCAACACATGATAGCTGAAATATGATTGGATGAAAGCTCTAACATAAATTAACAACGCTGGAAGCTATGAAATGAAGATAATGGACTATGGGGAATAATTGAATACATATTTATGAAAAGAAAATATTAAAATGAAATGTATTTATTACATTTATTTTCTGATGATGTTTAGGCCAGCAGAGAAGGCCTTGAAGGCCCTGACGGACCACCACTGCTGAAATAGTGAGATACAATCGCCACAGGTCTGTCCGGTTAGAACAAGAATTGCTGATGCCAAAGTTACAGAGATGACTGGTTTTATTGCACACACTCAAGCCTTGAAAGGCAGGATGGACATGAAAGAGAGACTGATGAACCACGAATACGATTATCGGTGTAAAGGACTCATATACATATACAAATGATACAGATGAATTGATACATATAAACAAGAGCAATCCGAGATTTCTGACCTCCAGCAAGGGTCCGTTAATTAATTGCAGTAGGCTACTGCGTTTAAACGACGTTATATACACCCAAAACTCAGTGTAAATCTTGTATCAAGCACTTGCTCGATCCCAATGCACAGTTTTCGATTACAGTGACAACGTATCACATAGGCCTACGTTTAGTTAGTCACGCGAAGCAATGTTAGGATCAATATCGTATTGGGACATTGAGAGAAAGATTGTGTATTAGTCTAAACATCATTCCTTGTTTTGACACATAACCTCATTGGGATTTTCCACGAACCAAAATCGTCACCCATACTAGAATGTGAATCATTCGCCCCGATAGATCTTGCTTTACTATCAACGTCAACCCTTGTTGGAGGTCAGAAATCTCGGATTGCTCCAGATTCGGATCATCCTGAAATCTAAAATTTTAATGGGGATGTCCCAGGAGCAAGATCCACCTCTTGTGAACATTTCAGAAAGATCCGCCCAGTAGTTTCTGAGAAATCTTGTCCACAGACAGACAACTGGACAAATAAATAAATAAATAAATTAACGGACCCAATCGCATAACCTCATTGCTGGAGGTAATAAATTAACGGACCCAATCGCTGGACGTAATAATAACAGATACTATATACAATGACATGAACGGACATAAATGACACATATAGCAAACACTCACTATCTCAATGACGCAGCTCTCCAGCTCCTTTCTCCTCACACTGACCAGAGGAGGTTCGGGCTTTTATAGGCCAGAGAGGGGCTGAGAGACATGTAAAGACATGCCTCAAGGGGAATCTTGAAACTGTCTACAGGATTATTGGCGCTGCCTGGAAACTGTCTCGGGGGTGGGCCAATGGACAGAGACATTCCACTGTTTACGACCCCCACCCAACCTAGGGATGATCTGATTGGCCTGACCTTGTTATCACCCCAGGTTATGTGAGTGGCCTACACCGCAGGGTGCCCAGCTTTTGACCCCCACCCAACCTAGGGATGATCTGATTGGCCTGACCTTGTTATCACCCCAAGTCATGTGAGTGGCCTACACCGCAGGGTGCCCAGCTGGATGCAGCTAGTGGAGCAGTCTTCTTAACACAGGTCTCAATGTAGGCAAGTTAAAAGCTGTACAGTATAATAGATAGCTAGATAGATAGATAGATAGATAGATGGATACTTTATTGATCCCGAGGGAATTAAGGTCATCCAGTAGCTTACACTTACAAACAAACATGAATAACAATAAATACAAAAATCACAATAAATACAAAAACAATACACATAGGGAGAACATGTACACATGGGGGTGGGGTGTTTACATATAACATATACATATAACAATGTGCTTTACATGTGACAGGGCTGTAAGTAGTGGAAAGTAGTGCAAAAGTGTTCCTGAGTATGTGTGGATAGTGCAAAGAGTCCTGTGCTTGTGTGTGTGGGGATAGTGTACAGTGATATAAATACTTAAATAAAGGAAAGGCAGTCCAAGGGGCTAGTGTAGCCAGTAAAAAAAGTAGAAAAATTTAGAAAAAGGAGGGAAAAAAGGATGGCAGTGGGATGGAATAAAGTGTGAGGAGAAGAGGAGGGCAGACTGAGGTAGACTCATGCAGAGAAGTCCATCTCCCTCCCCCTCCCCTTCTGTGTGGCGTTGTAGAGCTGAATGGCCCTGGGGACAAAGGACTTCCTCAGCCTGTCTGATGAGCATGACAGTGACAGGAGTCTGCCACTGAAGATGCTCCTCTGACCATTAAAAGTGTTGTACAGTGGGTGGTGGTCATTGTCCATGATTGATAGCAGCCTGCTCAGGGTCCTACTCTCCGCCACTGTTGTTATGCAGTCCAGATCGGTGCCAACAACAGCTCCTGCCTTTCTCACTAGCCTGTCAAGTCGCCCAGCATCCCTCTTCTTTGTGCTGCCTCCCCAGCACACCACAGCATAGAAAAGGACGCTGGCAACAACAGACTGATAAAACATACGCAGGAGTTTGTTGCAGACATTGAAGGACCTCAGCCTCCTCAAGAAGTTACACTGTCCTTGGTGCTGTTCGCGATATCTGCAGAAAACTTTTAGATGTAAGGGCCATGCCAATACTACCTGTTCGGTGCTTTAACTGCTCCGTAGATGTAAGGGCCATGCCAATATTACCTGTACAGTGCCTAAAATGGTCGGTAGACGTAAGGGCCATGCCAATATTACCTGTACGGTGCTTTTACTTGTTGGTGGATGTAAGGGCCATGCCAATATTACCTGTACAGTGCCTTAACTGCTCCGTAGATGTAAGGGCCATGCCAATATTACCTGTAAAGTGCCTTAACTGCTCCGTAGATGTAAGGGCCATGCCAATATTACCTGTAAAGTGCCTTAACTGGTCGGTAGATGTAAGGGCCATGCCAATATTACCTGTAAAGTGCCTTAACTGGTCGGTAGATATAAGGGCCATGCAAATATTACCTCTACAGTGCCTTAACTGCTCGGTAGATGTAAGGGCCATGCCAATATTACCTGTAAAGTGCCTTAACTGGTCGGTAGATATAAGGGCCATTCCAATATTACCTGTACGGTGCCTAAACTGCTCCGTACATGTAAGGGCCATGCCAATATTACCTGTATGGTGCTTTAACTGGTCCGTAGATGTAAGGGCCATGCCAATATTTCCTGTATAATGCCTAAACTGGTCCGTGTATGTAAGGGCCATGCCAATATTACCTATACAGTGCCTTAACTAATAATAATAATAAATAATAATGAATTGTATGGGACGCACAAATACCTAATAAATAAACCTCTCACTATCAACTGACAGTGGTGTAGGGGGTAGAGAAGCAGTATAGTAAGGAGAAGCAGTGTAGTGATGAGAAGATTGTAGGTTTGTCTCCCTGCTGAAGCGTCTGACAACTGACACTTCCAATCTCCCTGCTGCTACGTCTCCTAAAAGAATAAATGTGAAAAACAATGTATTTATTTCTTACTTTATCGACTGAAACCTAACCTCTGATTGTGTACCATTTTATCGAGTGAAACCTACTAATTTTGTTTCTTGACTTGCAAGCGCTGAAAATGCGCATATTTTTTGGACCCGGAAGTCGAAATCGCAGATTGACCAATAGCAGCGTGGCCCTTGAGCGTGGCCAATGCCAATACCTGTACCTGTACAGTGCCTTAACGGCTCCATAGATGTAAGGGCCATGCCAATATTACCTGTACAGTGGTTTAACTGGTCCGTAGATGTAAGGGCCATGCCAATATTACCTGTAAAGTGCCTTAACTGGTCGGTAGATGTAAGGGCCATTCCAATATTACCTGTAAAGTGCCTTAACTGGTCGGTAGATGTAAGGGCCATGCCAATATTACCTGTAAAGTGCCTTAACTGGTCGGTAGATGTAAGGGCCATGCCAGTATTACCTGTACAATGCCTAAACTGGTCCGTTCATGTAAGGGCCATTCCAATATTACCTGTACGGTGCCTAAACTGCTCCGTACATGTAAGGGCCATGCCAATATTACCTGTATGGTGCTTTAACTGGTCCGTAGATGTAAGGGCCATGCCAATATTTCCTGTATAATGCCTAAACTGGTCCGTGTATGTAAGGGCCATGCCAATATTACCTGTAGAGTGCCTTAACTAATACTAATAAATAATAATTAATTGTAAGGGGTGCACAAATACCTAAAAATTAAACTTCTCACTATAAGCCGACAGTGGTGTAGGAGGTAGAGAAGCAGTTTAGTAAGGCGAAGCAGTATAGTGATGAGAAGATTGTAGGTTCGTCCCCCTGCTGAAGCGTCTGGTAGGACGACTGACACTTCCCATCTCCCTGCGAAATGAATACACGTGAAAAAAATAAACGTGAAAAAAATATATTTATTTCTTATTTTATCGACTGCTACCTAACCTCTATTTGTGTAACCTCTAATTGTGTACCATTTTATCGAGTGAAATCTACTAATTTTACCATTTTATCGAGTGATTTTATCGAGTGAAACCTACTCATTTTGTTTCTTGACATGCAAGCGCTGAAAATGCGCATATTTTTTGGACCCGGAAGTCGAAATCGCAGATTGACCAATAGCAGCTTGGTCCTTGAGCGTGGCCGATGAGCCAGAAAATGGAGATAAACATACCTCATCAAACTACGTTATGTTCACAACTAGATTTGCAGAATGTCAATGATTACCATGATTCACCCACAATTCAACAATGCACAGTATTAAGTTCTCCATGTGAAACAAAATCTATCAAAGCAGATGGAAACTGCTTGTTCCGGTCACTGGCTATGTCAATTTGCAGCAGTGAAAGGCCTCACATGAAAATACGAAAACAAGTCGTAAGACACTTAATGAAAAATGAAAACACATTTCAAAGTTTTTTGAGAGCTGAATACACTGGTGTACAACATTACATAAAGTCTTCACGAATGATGTATGCAAACACGTGGGGCACTGAATTGGAAATCATAAGTGCTGCAGATCTGTTCCATATCGACATTTACACATTAAGTTCTAATGGCTGGAACATGTACAAAAGTTTTTCAAGAACAATGGACAATGCCATATATTTGAACCATGTCAATGGAAACCATTATGAATTGGTAACGTGTGTACAGACACACATTGTGAAGGTGGATGTGCATCATTGTGCCAAGACAAAAAAACAATGCCAAAGTGTAATATAAATTTAAAGAAAAGAATATCAACGACAGGTCACATTCAACGTTGTCAACATAAAGCTGCTATTCAGAAGCATAAATATCACAATGATATTCAATTACGACAAAAGTGCATTATGTCGAAACAGACATTATATGCGACAAATGATCAATACCGACTAAGCCAATTGCAGTCCAGCCAAGATCAGTACAGAAGAGATGAACACTTTCAAAGTCAAGTTAAAGAATACAGTCCAAGGAAATACAAACATGATCCAGAGTTCCAAACTAAAGTTAAAGAATCTAGCAAGAAGAAATACAACTTTGATATTGACTTTCAAAACAGTGTGAAAACACACAGCAAGCAAACGTATATTGATAAGAAAAATGCCACATATTCCATGGATTTTGTTATTGAATCTTTTAGGAAAAATGTAAAAACAGGGCCACAATTTGTTTGCTCAGTTTGTCATCGCCAGCTTTTTCGAAAGCAAGTCCTTGAATGTAAACATGACAGCTACACAAAAAGTCCAACTGTACTTGCTTGAGCAAAGCACTGAATTACAAAAACATATTTACAGACTTGTCAAGAATGTGATGATGACTGCACTGTACATGTTCAATCATCTAAGTTGTGGATATGTCACACATGTCACCGTAAAATATATGCTGGTAAAATGCCTGAACAAAGTGTAGCCAATAATTTGCATTTGGAAGCCATTCCTTCTCAGCTACAGTGCTTAAATTCCCTTGAGCAACACTTAATAGCGAAACATATTCCTTTTATGAAACTTTTGGCATTACCAAAGGGTGGACAAAATGGATGTCATGGACCTGTCGTGTGTGTTCCATCTAATGTCAATCAAGTAACAACCATGCTTCCAAGAAATGATGGAAATGATTTAATGTTACGAATAAAACTAAAACGCAAATTAAAGGCACCCAGTGCAACTTTCGAGGCTTAAAAATAAACATTCAATTTCTAGTCTTTTTTACACGTAGTAAGTTTCAATAACTCCATACCATTACATACCGACATTCAAGCAGCAAAGATGAGACGTCATTGTGTGGTGAGAACTGATAGAAAATCGATAACAACAACAATCGCCGCCATTTTCTTTATTTTTTGTAACCTACAATAAATAAAGCAGGCTTCCAGTCAATGGAAAAATGGCTTCTCCCCACCGGCGATTGTTGTTGTTTACGATTTTCTATCAGTTCTCACCACACAACGACGTCTCATCTTTGCTCCTTGAATGTAATGGTATGGAGTTATTGAAACTTACTATGTGTAAAAAAGACTAGAAATTGAATGTTTATTTTTCATTGAATGTTTATATAAAGTTGCACTGGGTGCCTTTAACATACAAGGGTCATTATGAATACAAACATGTACATACAAACCGGGGTACTATTCGGCGACACTCGCTAAGCGGTTTAGCGAGCTAAACTCCAGGCTAAAAAAAGACAACACCGCTTTAGCGAATTCGCCGAAGCAACTTTTGCTCAATTTCCATGGTAATTAATCGCTTAGCCCTAGCCTGCTCCAGGGCAGGCTAAGCAAAGTTTAGCTGGCTAAACTTGCCACACCCACGCCAAAAGGAGGGATCCCATTGACAAGGAGTCATAGTTTGATTAGCGTAGGAAGAGTTCTTTGCGATCGCCAAGAAGATCCATTTTTCCATCATGATGAGTTCTTGTATGAGCGCTACCGATCCACCCGACAAGGAATAATTAATTTAGAAGACCTTCTCGAGTCATTTATTGCACCACCGTCAAACATTGAATGTCATCACTTTCTTGAGAGTGGTAGCCTTCATTTTTGTAATGTCGGCGATGCGGAGAACAAAGCACTCATAATTATATGACAGTGGTAGCCTAAAGTAGAGTTGAGACATTGGTACAGTTGATAAACCCGAAATAACTTTCATAATGCAGCCTGAGACGTGATTTTTAGTTTGCACATGAATACTAACGTTTTCTTTGATCCCAGGAAATTTGAGCACATAACCCAAATAGATATTGGCTAAAGTTGTTTTACCTACTTTAACTTACATCATTGCAAACGTTTAGTTTTGCAAACGTGTCTAGTGTTTGTGCGGTAGTGAATGGTGGATGGTGGAGGTGGATGGTAAGGTGGGTGCATGATAAGAAGAGCGAAAGAAACACAATTTATTTGGATTGCTTCAATTTATTGAATTTGTTATTAGTGTGCTTGCCCGAAGGGAAGCACAGTATTGTTAGTGTGCTTGCCCGAAGGGAAGCACAGTATTGTTATCGTCAAGTTTTCTTTATTTATTTATTTATTCCGTACGTTTTTCTTGCAGCTAACTACTCCTCGCCCGATTGAGCTAGAGACGCCATTCAAACACCAAAATGTCCGGCCCGATCCGGTGCAAGCTGCTATGACTTTTCGTGGCGATACTCTTTGCCACTCCTTTTTTATTCCTTTTTTTCATCCCCTTTTTCTCTCATTGACTAACATGGGGAAGGTTGAGCCATTGTGACGTCACCCACTAAGGCGAAGCTCTGTATTCTCCTGTAACGGCAGTTGACGGCCAGCGACGACCAGCATACAATCATGGATATAAACACTAGAAATGCTGTTGCTGAACTTCATCTACACACCTGATTTAATTCTTTAAGCCTTATTGGACATATTTTTATCTTAAAAGCTATATATATTTGTATTTAACTATTTTGAGAAATGATAACGTTATTACGTGATGTGCCTTCGCTGCAGAACAGGATGGTATAAGAGAAAGAGAGCGGAGATTCTCCTAACTAGCTGGCTAATGTAGCCATCCCATTTAAGCTATTCATATTACCGCTAAGCTATTTGTGACATTGGTAATTATACAGTATAATTTGTTACATTTCACTCTCAATTTTTCCCGCTACAAACTGCTTAGTATTCCACTTTGTAGCCTTCTCTAATCACTCGATTACCTCAGCCAGCCAGATTGGCAAAATGACAGCACCGAGAGGTCCACGTATGTTTACCCTGGAGAGAGCAGTAGTGCTTTGCCAAATTGAGCCAGAGATTTTCGAGTCGAATGACAACGAAACTAATGTAAGTTGTAAAATGAATGTTGATGGATAACAACCTAAATCTGAGCCATAGTTGCCAACTCTGGCATCTACAACATTTCTGATTAGCTAATAGCCTACACATAGCCTCTTACTCTATAAAACATTAAAGCAAATATGGCGATTATTATTTACCTTATGTGAAGATCGTGAAGTAGGCCTACTAGTGATTTGAGTCCAAGCCCATATGTATTGTAGATGAGGTAATCCACTTGGTGCTAACAAGCACATCAAAACTCCAGTCAAAACGATGGTCTGTCGACAACGCAGATTTCGCTAATATGTTTATCCTACTTGTAACTTGTTGGTTGCTAGAAAGCTCTCTGAACATATGACCGGTCTTACTATACTGTTAGTACACAGAGTATTCATATTTTATGGACTGCATGGCTTATGAACAAAGCTCATGTAAAGTGACATTTCTAGTAACGTAATCTTGGAATGTGGCCTGGCTCACGTCGCTGTCATTCTTCCACACTGTCAGTGGACGAGCGTTGGCTCACTGTAGATTCACTTTGTTTGCGTTATTTCAGTGTAGTATTTATTTATATATTTAATTTTGCAATTAGGCTATATAGGCTGTCAAAAAGGTGTTGTATCGCTATGGCAGGGTTACATGAAGTAAATATGAATGTAATAGACTACTTTGTGCTACTGAATAATGCAGCTGAGATAATAAAGTCTTTGGAAGATGTTTTGTGTCATGTCTATAGGTTTATGTCTGTAAATGTGAAATGGTTAGTGGTAGGCCTACATCTCATGGCATTTCAATATATTTCTAGTTTAGTGAGCTACACTTTAGATATTTTCTGAGAGTCTTCGAGTTTAGCTGCCCCCTCCTTATATGGATAAAACATATAACAAGCCAGACATCACTGTTGAGAGAGAACTGCATTAAGTCTAACATATAGGCCTATCTTACAATAAACTTTAAGTAAAGCTGGCTATGTAACCGCATTCATTCCAATATTGTTGCAGAGATGTTTCCTTTTACCAAGATAACAATTTCAACAATTCACTTAGCTCAGTAAGTCAGTATAACGAAACTCTGGAACTATTAGGCTATGACAAAATGTAACACACTAGACCCTTTCACAATAAACAAGCAAACAAACAAACAAAAACAGAACAACAAAGATACCCTCATATGTCTAAACGTCAGTGGAGCCAAAATATAATGGTTGAGCTTGGTTGCTTGCTAAAATATATTGGAAGAAGGCCCCACTACACTGATTGAGTAGATGTAAATACATGTTAATTCATTGGCACTTGTTCTCTCTGTCACAGAGCAAGCACACTCTCGCAGTTCGTTCACGAAACGCATTCTAGTTATCGTTAAGTTTTCTTTATTTATTCTGCCCGATTTTCTTGCAGCTAACTACTCCTCGCCCGTTTGAGATAGAGACGCCATTCAAACACCGAAATGTCCAGCTCGATCCGGTGCAACCTGCTATGACTTTTCGTGGCGGTACTCCTTGTCACTCCTTTTTTATTCCATTTTTTCATCCCCTTTTTCTCTCATTGACTAACATGGGGAAGGTTGAGCCATTGTGACGTCACCCGCTCTATCAGTCGTTCTCCATTCAACTGTAGGAATATTAAGAGACACCTTCCAGGGCTCTACAGTGCGAGTATTTCACTCGAATAAATAGGTACGTGCAAACTTGAAAAATAATTTACAAGCACAGTGTGCGAGTGACAGACAGTTGTCAATACGGCGCCAAAAAGTGAAGCATTCCATTGATTTCACATGGAAACAACTGACAGGGTCGCAACTCCAGGGTTTTCGACGGGACCAACAGCAGCAGCAGCATAATCATCATCTGGATTTACTGACATTTTCGGTATATATAAACACATAATATCAATTGGTAACTGGTGTGTTGTATCCTGTTTATGTCTGATACTTTATAAACATTTATGTTTTACGTTAACTTATTACACTAGGCAGCAGTATTGTGAAGTAGAGCTAGAAATGGCTTTGCTAGCTCCCATATTGTAGCTCACACCGGCAGCAACTGCTCAATTTAGGACAGAAAGGAGTTTGGTAAATTAGCTTGTAACTGTCAATGATAACTAGTTATTAGAATATATTAGCCAACGTTAAGTTGACTTCAAAGGGGCAGTCGAGTGTTTAGGTTGTGTCAGCTAGCTTGGAAAGCTAGCTAATAATTTTTGATTGAAGCTTCACGTTAGCCTCTGTAAACGTTTAGCTAGCTAACGTTAGCTAACTATGAGGTAGCATATCCCAAGTAACTTGTTGTGACCGATAGCGTGAGTTAACATTAACCCGTGTCCTGTGAGTAATGATTCATGAGAGACCTTGAATCATTAGGTTAACTGAAAAACGTTTGAGGATGTACACACAGCGTAGCTGTTGTAGTGTGCTCAGTTTTCGAAAACTAGACTGAAACTAAGAAGGATAACTATGACTAAATGTGACTAAAACTAATATGCACTGAATCTAAAATAGCTGCTGAATCTAAAATAGCTGCCAAAATGAACACTGAGATGTATTAATTTTGGCAGCTATTTTAGATTCAGTCTTAAGACAAAAATGCATATTAGTTTTAGTCACATTTAGTCATAGTTATCCTTCTTAGTTTCAGAAGAGGTTTTTCATGGTTGCTAGCTCTAATCAGATGTACTATAGGCTTATAAGAGAAGACTAACTTTTTATGCCAACGCCGAACACCAATAACTAGAACTAATTTGACAGACTATAAACCAATGTGATACACGTGCTCTCTAGCTATACAGTAAAAGTGTTGCTTACGTTTGATACTAGACCTACAGTCTAACTCTAACTGCATTAAGTCTAACATATAGGCCTATCTTACAATAAACTTTAAGTAAAGCTGGCTATGTAACCGCATTCATTCCAATATTGTTGCAGAGATGTTTCCTTTTACCAAGATAACAATTTCAACAATTCACTTAGCTCAGTAAGTCAGTATAACGAGACTCTGGAACTATTAGGCTATGACCAAATGTAACACACTAGACCCTTTCACAATAAACAAGCAAACAAACAAACAAAAACAGAACAACAAAGATACCCTCATATGTCTAAACGTCAGTGGAGCCAAAATATAATGGTTGAGCTTGGTTGCTTGCTAAAATATATTGGAAGAAGGCCCCACTACACTGATTGAGTAGATGTAAATACATGTTAATTCATTGGCACTTGTTCTCTCTGTCACAGAGCAAGCACACTCTCGCAGTTCGTTCACGAAACGCATTCTAGTTAATACATTTTCATTTAGTCATTTAGCAGACGGTTTTATTGAAAGCGATTTAAAACTACAATTCTTACGAAGGTGAAGGGAATTGAACCGGCGACTTACTGCATGCAAGCCCTACGCTCTGCCCGCTGTACCAAAGTCACATGTTCGGGGTCAAGAAAAGATATCACTAATTTGACAGCCTATGGACAGTTTCTTTAATGCTGTTGCACTCGCGACAGTGATGAAATTTGACATGATTATGGTCTTGAATTCTTCATAACGCGTTCATGGTCATATCCCGCCTTAGCGGAGAAAAAAATGAGTCTTTTTCTTTGAGTTTAGACTATAATAGGGTGACCAGATTTGAGTTGGTGAAAAAGAGGACACTTCAGTGGTGACGGTCGGGGGGGGGGGGGGGGGGGGGTTGATAGTTACGACAGGCCCTCGTGCATGCTATTATCAAGGGCCCTAGTGCACGTTATTTACTAGTTAAGAGGCGCGCACACACGCGCACACACACACACACACACACACACATTAGGCATATACACTATATAATAGTTAAACTTTCCTATGTTGTAATTATGTATAATCCATTGTGTCATCTCTCCTTTTGCAAAAGATAAAGCAACAACAAACTCTGATAGCTGGCCTCCCTCTCATTAATATCTTAATATTAAAGGCACCCAGTGCAACTTTATATCTTTATATAAACATTCAATGAAAAATAAACATTCAATTTCTAGTCTTTTTTACACGTAGTAAGTTTCAATAACTCCATACCATTACATATCGACATTCAAGGAGCAAAGATGAGACGTCGTTGTGTGGTGAGAGAACTGATAGAAAATCGTAAACAACAAAAATCGCCGGTGGGGAGAATTATTTACTTCGGCTATTGTATTGGGAAAGTAGACATGTAAAAAAGAAAGATATCAACAATAGCACTCTGACACACTAACGTAAACAAACGGTCAAAGTGCTGAAAGGTTCTTTAAAAACACTTATGAAAGGCACGATTTGTTGCGGCGGCACAGCAGCTTTACCAACATCTGAAAAATACATACAATGAAACAGGCGCTCGGCGGCGACCTATCATTCAGGGCCTGTTTTGGAGCAGATTGCCTAGCAGTCCGTAGTCTCCCAATTTGCCAAGATGCTGATTGTGGATTATCATTCCCTAAAATCCACCTTCGGTAAGGTGTGCAGTGCACTGCTCTGCTATTGTTTCTGACATCTGTGACAGTGGCAACAGCCGAGTGATCTTTTTCCAAATTGAAACTCAAAAAGACCTACCTGAGGGGCCGCATGGAGCAGGAGAGGCTGAATTGGCTGGCTATCCTTTCCATTGAAAAAGAGTATCATGAATCACCACCTTTATGTTTGAAAGGTGCTTGCCTGTGTACTTTGCCTCTAGGGTACTATTCGGCGTCACTCGCTAAGCGGTTTAGCGAGCTAAACTCCAGGCTAAAAAAAGACAACACCACTTTAGCGGATTCGGCGAAGCAACTTTTGCTCAATTTCCATGGTAATTAATCGCTTAGCCTTAGCCTGCTCCAGGGCAGGCTAAGCAAAGTTTAGCTGGCTAAACTTGCCATACCCACGCAAAAGGAGGGATCCCATTGACAAGGAGTCAGTTTGATTAGCGTAGGAAGAGTTCTTTGCGATCGCCAAGAAGATCCATTTTTCCATAATGATGAGTTCTTGTATGAGCGCTACCGATCCACCCGACAAGGAATAATTAATTTAGAAGACCTTCTCGAGTCATTTATTGCATAGGCTACACCACCGTCAAACATTGAATGTCATCACTTTCTTGCCAGTGGTAGCCTTCATTTTTGTAATGTCGGCGATGCGGAGAACAAAGCACTCATAATTATATGACAGTGGTAGATAGTACAGTTGAGACATACAGTTGATAAACCCGAAATAACTTTCATGTAAACGTTAGTATTCATGTGCAAACTAAAAATCACGTCTCAGGCAGCCTGAGACGTGATTTTTAGTTTGCACATGAATACTAACGTTTTCTTTGATCCCAGGAAATTTGAGCACATAACCCAAATAGATATTGGCTAAAGTTGTTTTACCTACTTTAACTTACATCATTGCAAACGTTTAGTTTTGGAAACGTGTCTAGTGTTTGTGCGGTAGTGAATGGTGGTGGAGGTGGGTGCATGATAAGAAGAGAGAAATAGACACAATTTCTTTTCATTGCTTAAATGTATTGAATCTCTTATTAATACATTCACATTTAGTCATTTAGCAGACGGTTTTATTCAAAGCGATTTAAAACTACAATTCTTACGAGGGTGAGGGGAGTCGAACCAGTGATCTATAGCATGCAAGCCAGACGCTTAACCCGCTGCACCATAGTACCATATCGTGCAGGGAGAAGATGTCACGTATTATAGCTCTTATAGACAGTTTCTTATATTGCTGTGGTAGCCACGGGAGTGTTGAATTTTGACATGATTATGGTCTTGAATTCTTCATAACGCGTTCATGATCATATCCTGCGTTATCGGAGAAAAAAAATTGTCTTTTTCTTTGAGTTTAGACCATTATACCTTTCAAAAAAATCATGGTTTTGGGGATCGACCTTTCTTGCCTTTTGAAGCAAGACGTGCACGCGCAATTTAGCTGACGAGATAAATTAACTTGAGGTTAAAATAAATTAGCGCCCGTCGCCAGACCGGTTTGGCCTGTTCTCATTTAGCGAGCTAGTTAATCTCCAGTTGCGAGCTAAATTAATTATCTTAGCTTCAGTCGTACGCCGAACAGGGCCCAGGTCTTGACGTTTAGATTGTGCGTCTAAATTAGATCGTCTCGTCACATGATCAAATAGAGACTTGACATTGGACAACAAAATATTACCCACAAATCATTGCATATCTGTATATGACAACAATACCAATGAAAATAAGAAATTATTCATTTAATTGAATAGTTTTTTTAATAGTTCCCATAGTTTATGTAGGATAAGCATATAATTGTGTTATAGATTGCTACTGACTATTTCCTTTCTACAAAATAATACCCACCATGACCGAGATAGGTTGGCCATTCCGAGGGTATATATAGCATATGGTACATTGTGATAGCTATATAGCTAATCATTGATCGCTGGTGTGTTCCCAAGACTCGGTCCCTTTGAAAAAATTCTACAAAGAGACACGAATCAAAATCCCGGACAATTTGGGAATCCCTGCCGGATGTCTTTTTTAGGTCTCAAAAAGAGGACATGTCCGGGAAAAAGAGGACGTCTGGTCACCCTAGACTATAATGCCGTTCAAAAAATCCTGGTTTTGGTTATCGACCTTTCATGCCTTTTAAAGCAGGACGTGCACGCGCAATTTAGCTGACGAGATAAATTAACTTGAGGTTAAAATAAATTAGCGCCCGTCGCCAGACCGGCTTGGCCTGTTCTCATTTAGCGAGCTAGTTAATCTCCAGTTGCGAGCTAAATTAATTATCTTAGCTTCAGTTGTACGCCGAACAGGGCCCATGTCTACAATGCCTTAGAATACTTAAAGTTAAATAACAAATGGTATCATGACATTACCATCAATAAAGAATGGGTTAACCCTCTGGACAAAATTGACGATGTGCAACTCAGTGATCAGCACCAAAATGCCATACCCCAAGATGATGCAAATGCAGATTGTACACATAATGATTCAGAAACTGATGATGTTGAAGAACAGTTGACATACACAGAACAAACACATGGAATGTTTCTAGACACATGTTTACAACCCGTAGATATTGCTCAAGAAGTTTTGGATCAACATTTTGACTCTGTGTTATCAGTTGCCCCTGCTGAGAATAATCATCCCATAAGACTGTTACAAGATGATACTAATGAAGCAAAATGTTTTCCTGTCTTATATCCAACGGGAGCTCCGACTTTTCATGACCTTCGCAAAGAAAAACTCACACTGGCAAAATATTTAAACACACGTCTACTAAATGCTGATGGCAGATTTGCTAAAAACACAGACTTTATATTCTATGCCCAGTACATATCAGAGGTGGAACAAGTTCTATCAAATGTATCAATTGCCATGCGCAAAGGTTACGGCACAGAGATGCCGCACAGAGAGCAACGCAATTTTCTAACTGATGCAGAATCTTTAAAACAAGTGTTAAAAAATGACGAAGGTTACAAGTTCTTACGACCTATACGTGGAACACCCCCCTTTTGGCAATCTGCACAAAAATATTTGTTTGCTATGATACGACAACTTGGAATCCCCACATGGTTTTGTTCATTTTCCTCAGCTGACATGCGCTGGCCTGAAATGCTAACAACACTCAGTCATGAACAAAAGCAAAATGTGCCTATAGATGAGCTCAGTTGGTCGGAGAAATGTGCCTTGTTGAAACAAAACCCAGTTACAGCTGCAAGAATGTTTGACCATATGGCACAGTTTCTTGAAAGATGTGATTTTGTCTCCCGCTGCTCCTATTGGCAAAATATCAGACTACTTTTACAGATTTGAATTTCAAAACAGAGGCTCCCCTCATTGCCATTGTTTATTCTGGGTGCAATCTGCCCCTCAAATTGACGTAGACCCTGATGAGGAAGTTGTGGACTTTATCGACAAATATGTGTCATGTGAACTGCCATCATCAGACAATGAAGAACTGTGTGAGATTGTAAACAGTGTTCAAAAGCATAGCACTAAGCACTCCAAAACTTGTAGGAAAAAAAACACAGAATGGAGGTTTAACTTTCCACGACCACCCTCTTGTCGAACATTTATAGATCGAAATGTGAAGCTTGCAAAAAAAAGGTAGTTCAAAGTGACTTACATGACCCTGCAATGCCCATGCAAGAACACAACAACGCTGAAGAAAACTTAAATGTCAATGATGCACAATCAGATGAACCAGAGACTGAGGAAGACCAATTGAGAAAACTCATGACTAGGGATGAGAACCTTTACGATTTTAACGATTCCGGTTCCTTATCAATTCCTGCTTATCGATTCGATTCCTTATCGATTCTCTTATCGATTCTTATTGGGTAAGGGGTGAAAAAAGAGCACAAACGGGTTTTTTACATTAATGTTCTTTTATATAAATTTCTAGAATGCTGCACACACCATAAACAGAATGTTTACATAAATAACCAAAAACTTTTATTAAAAAACAGACATTCTTGCCACTAAATATAAAACAACAATATTTAAATGCATATGTGGTGAGTGTCGACTCTAAAGCTATACATTGACATTGCAGAGCACTGTTGATTGCTATTTCACTCATTCATTCATCTATACTGTAAAGATGACTGAATGAGTGAAATAGCAACCCCTATACAACCCTTCCCCTGCTACCTACTGATCTTTCTTTTCCAGAGCAGATATACCTCAGGAAATGTCTCATAATTGTTGGAACATTACAATGCATCCAGGTTTAGTTTAAGTTAGTCCAATCTAAACCCCTCCCTCATTGCACTCTTGAGATAAACTAAATCTGGCAATAAAATGGCACTAACAAAATCGTTGAATTGTCTGATCTGACATGAAGCCCTTGTTATTGAGTAAACTGAAGGACTGTATATTTTCTTGGTTGTATGGCTAATTGCGAACTATTATGCTTAACGCTTCTAATAGCAATGTAGAACCCACTACAAACACAGTAACGTACTGAAACATACTTACTTGTATCATGCACACAATGCCTCACATACGTATTTGAACAAAGATGATTCGCAAACTAGGCACTCAGTATATTTAAAACTTAACTATTGCTGCCACTGAATTGAAAGAGAAACGTATCCATATCTAGGGAGCTGCACGCGTTGCTAGGCAACGCCATTATTAACGGAGTCTTTTGCGTTTCATCCCTGACTTACCAAGCCAAGGTAAAGTCCTCAAAATGTTTTATCATAACGGTGTTACTCGTGTGTTATCAGCAAACTTTCTAGAACCAACAGAGGGGAGGCAAGCACTGCCTCTGCCTCAAGCCAACGACTGAAAATAGAAGATTCTACAGCTAAGCTAGCCTACGTTATATGACAATGTCCAACATCGCCCATTCTGTTAAGCAATTAAATGCTAAGTTTAGTTATGGTTAACACGACAACGCAAACGTTTGCTGATAACACATGAGTAACACCGTTATGATAAAACATTTTGAGGAGTTTACCTTGGTAAGTTAGGGATGAAGCGCCGTCGTTAGTTAGTCAAAAACATGACAATCTTGTAATTTAATACCATGTTGTGTGCTTAAGTGCTTATTCATAGTAGATGTACCTCCTCCCTTTGACGAAATACATGTTTTACAGACGTTACAAGTGACCATGTTTGCATTTGTTCGAGTGAAATAAAGCCAGACTTTAGATCGCTTCTGTCTAGTTGCCATTTCTGCTGCGGTCTGATTTTTTAAAAGGAAGAGTTCGCGCATGCGCAAACGGCACAGAGGTCCGTTTACAGACCCGGTTTTGAATTTGGCTAACGATTCCAAAGATTCGGCTCATTAGGAACCGGTTCTAAACAAGAACCGGGTTTCGGTTCCCATCCCTACTCATGACACAAGCATTGGCTGAAAAGATTTTGAAAATGGTCAGAAGGAGTTTACTAAATAGTGACCAAACATTTGAATCCACAGAGGAACTCTTTCAAAGCATCGGAATTTCACAATTGATTTTTGAAATCGCCAATTCAAAACTAACCCACAAAACCAATGTTGTTTTACAAAGAAAGCCCAGTGACGTTTGGATTAACCAATTTAACAAAGACCTGTTACGAGCTTGGAATGCCAATATGGATATTCAATTCATTGTGGATGCATATTCTTGTGTAGTGTACATTATTTCTTATATCTCCAAAGCAGAAAGAGAAATGGGATTGTTGCTAAATTCTGCACAGAAAGAAGGAACTAAAGGAGCTAAGGTCTTGTATGCGAACGGGTACAATTCGCATGTGTGAGAGTCGCAATTAAATTATGGAGTTAGATTTGTTTCATAATTCACAAACCAGCGAAACGCGTTTCAAACCAATGAAACGCGAGTCACAAACCAACGAAACGTGTTTCAAACGAACGAAACGCGAGTCACAAACAAACAAAACGCGATTCAAACAAACGTAACGCAATTCACAAATGTATTTCATGTTTCACAAATGTATTTTGTGATTCACAAATATATGACCCCATGACATTGGTTTGAAACCTGACGAACACGAGTTACAAATCCCTGCATTCGTTCGTTTGGATTTTTGACACTTTCCTAACGCACACAGTTTCACAAATGTATTTTTTCTAAAAGATATTCTCTGCAGCCTATCAGAGCTCTTCCAATTTTAGCCAATCATGTTATGGACTACAACCACCCGCCATAGGAACGGACATCTGTCTTGAGATCTTAAGCAATGGAATCTGATACCTGCCCACCAAATGTAAGTGAAATATAGCTTGTTCATTTTATTAAACCGATTATCATACGTGGTTGAATATTCTTGAGAATGGCAGGATCCATGTTTAGTAATTCTAAGTGTTTCATAGGCTAACGTTAAAAAAAGAGCTAGCTAGTCAATGTCTAACATAACCGTGTCCTTGCTAACATGGATAAAGCTACGCTTGACGCATTCGTTTTCTCTCTAGCCAGGTAACGTCTTACATGGGACTTTAATGAACAAACCATTGAAACGATTTTTGTGGCATGACAAAATAATAAAATTGTGTGGCAGTAGCTTGGTAGTTAAGCATTTGTAGCTTGAAATTGGTCATTTCATGCCCAATGTAAAGTATAGCAGACATCTGAATGTTGGGATGGTCCATTCAGTTGAATTCTGAAGCACCTTATGTGTGTCTGTGCACTGTGTATTTATGTGTTTGTCTAGGGTTAGGGTCTGCCTTTATATATCATTGCCAGACTTCTGGGTGTGTCTAGAACAACAGTTAACAGGCGGATGAAAGAACATAATCTATCGTTAAGGGCCTTGTACAGTAGTTGCAGTGACAATGAATTGGATGCTTTGATCACAGAAATTAAAAACACAATGCCTGAGGCTGGATATCGTGTTGTCCGAGGCGCTCTCCTTGCAAAGGGACACAAAATTTAATGGGATAGGTTGCATGCGTCCATGCATCATGTAGATAGCGTTGGTGTGTTCTCCAGGCTGACAGGCCTTGGATGTGTGGTCAGAAGAACATACAGTGTACCTTGTCCAAAGTATTTGGTGCACATTGACACCAATCACAAGCAAATAAGGTATAACGGCAGTTAACAGTTTATTTATTAACAGGTAAAAAATGATGTAGGCTGTATAACATCATTGTATGTCACATCATCGACAGACCATAGTAACCAGAACTGTATGAATTTAACGTTGTTTTAGAATGCCATTAACCGATTTTTGCTCTGCTAAGATGTAGATATTGTATCATGAGACCTATGCTGTTGGAAATGTTGTGTATTGTGTTTAAAAGACACTTATCCATTGTTCATATACTGTTCTAGCTAATACGATTTGTTTTAATAAAGGTACAACTTTGTTATCTTCGGGGGAATAGATGGCTACTCAAGGAAGGTAAGAATGCTCAATGTTGAATACCATCTAAAACTATAGCTTATTCAAAATACATGGAATTAACACTTTTCAGACAGATGCAACTTCCATTTGGGCATTTGTTGTTTAGCTCGGGACAGTGTAGTACAGAAATATCTGTCCCTCATGTTGGATAGAAAACTAACCGATCAAAGTACTAACTTACTGTTCTATTTGTTAATGTATGTGAGGTTATATATCTGAAGGTAGCAGACAACAACCGCTCTGACACACACTTGGCCTTCTTCACTGAAGCTGTCAATGAGCATGGTTTTCTTCTGAGGTACACAGTACATAACTTTAAACCATTCATTTATCAGTTTTGTACATGGCAGTGGTAAAAGCACAGTGCTTGTTTGTCAGGTTTTGCTTTTGTTTCAGTTGGTTTACTTAACATTTGTTGTGCTTATATCTAATATCTATCTTTGTCAGGATATATTTGTACCAGAGATCGAATGGGAGGAAAGCTTATACATCAGTGAGCCACACCCTGGTGTCAATGTCCCTGTGCTGGACAGCCCACTCTCAGATGAAGAAATGGTGCAACTTCAAGACACCATTGAACCACTGCGAGACTCTGAAAGTTTTGGAGTGGACATTTATCTCAACACTGTCCAGTTTGTGGAGAATTTACTTGAGGCAAGATAAATATCCATTGTTTTACTGGGCAAGTTATTAATGAAACTGCATAGTTGGCTGTACATACCTATTAAACACCTGATCAGAAAACAGGAATTTGTTGTCACCGGGAAATCTTTTTATTAGCATAACACACAATTCTTTGACAATACAACACAAAATTATTGGAACAAAGCAGTTTATAATTTGTTACACCAGTGAAGCAGTCTGGTGGGGAAGATTGCCCTGCCAAATTAGTTTTGTGTAAACAGCTTAAAAACCTACACTAGCCAAAAACCACTATTGGTGGATCTGACACACATCAATAAGTCATGGTGGAACTTGATGTAGGTCTGGTAGTGGCTGGGAAGCCTCAATTTGAAGAAACAGGTGTGTGCTACCGGGTAGGTAGAGGTCACAACCTCAACGATGAGGTTGGTAGTCAGCTGCTCCCACCCAACCTAGAACTTCAGGAGTTCACGTAACATCTCTGGTGATGCTATGAAGAACAATATGCAAAAATTGGTTAATGGCATTCTAAAACAACGTTAAATTCATACAGTGCTGGTTTCTATGGTCTGTCGATGATGTGACATACAATGATGTTATACAGCCTACATCATTTTTTACATGTTAATAAATAAACTGTTAACTGCCGTTATACCTTATTTGCTTGTGATTGGTGTCAATGTGCACCAAATACTTTGGACACGGTACACTGTATGTTCTTCTGACCACACATCCAAGGCCTGTCAGCCTGGAGAACACACCAACGCTATCTACATGATGCATGGACGCATGCAACCTATCCCATTAAATTTTGTGTCCCTTTGCAAGGAGAGCGCCTCGGACAACACGATATCCAGCCTCAGGCATTGTGTTTTTAATTTCTGTGATCAAAGCATCCAATTCATTGTCACTGCAACTACTGTACAAGGCCCTTAACGATAGATAATGTTCTTTCATCCGCCTGTAAACTGTTGTTCTAGACACACCCAGAAGTCTGGCAATGATATATAAAGGCAGACCCTAACCCTAGACAAACACATAAATACACAGTGTACAGACACACATAAGGTGCTTCAGAATTCAACTGAATGGACCATCCCAACATTCAGATGTCTGCTATACTTTACATTGGGCATGAAATGACCAATTTCAAGCTACAAATGCTTAACTACCAAGCTACTGCCACACAATTTTATTATTTTGTCATGCCACAAAAATCGTTTCAATGATTTGTTCACTAAAGTCCCATGTAAGACGTTACCTGGCTAGAGAGAAAACTAATGCATCAAGCAAGCGTAGCTTTATCCATGTTAGCAAGGACACGGTTATGTTAGACATTGACTAGCTAGCTCTTTTTTAACGTTAGCCTATGAAACACTTAGAATTACTAAACATGGATCCTGCCATTCTCAATATTCAACCACGTATGATAATCGGTTTAATAAAATGAACAAGCTATATTTCACTTACATTTGGTGGGCAGGTATCAGATTCCATTGCTTAAGATCTCAAGACAGATGTCCGTTCCTATGGCGGGTGGTTGTAGTCCATAACGTGATTGGCTAAAATTGGAAGAGCTCTGATAGGCTGCAGAGAATATCTTTTAGAAAAAATACATTTGTGAAACTGTGTGCGTTAGGAAAGTGTCAAAAATCCAAACGAACGAATGCAGGGATTTGTAACTCGTGTTCGTCAGGTTTCAAACCAATGTCATGGGGTCATATATTTGTGAATCACGAAATACATTTGTGAAACATGAAATACATTTGTGAAACATGAAATACATTTGTGAATTGCGTTTCGTTTGTTTGAATCGCGTTTTGTTTGTTTGTGACTCGCGTTTCGTTCGTTTGAAACACGTTTCGTTGGTTTGTCACTCGCGTTTCATTGGTTTGAAACGCGTTTCGCTGGTTTGTGAATTATGAAACTAATCTAACTCCATATTAAATTCACGCGAATCAGGCACAATTCGAGTGGGCGAGAGTCGCCACTTTGTGAATGAAGCGCGCTTCACTTAGGACGCGAACTATAAAGACGACAACTCATTCAAAGACAAAACAAATAGCTACACGTAACCTATAAACGTTGTTGAGACTTTTATTAAAGATCGTACTCATTCTCGTGGTCGGTAACAACAACAATAACAAAACAGAGACAAATAGCCACACAGTCAAGCAATGTAATTTATTACGTTCTACGAATCCAACTGATACAAACATGTAGCCTACTGTTCGGGTAATAATCTACAGCAACTCTTGACTTCTATTGAAAGAGATTTAGAAATCCTCAAAACCTGGTTTGATGTTAATAGATTGTCACTCAATAGAAAAATAAAAAACGAATTCATGGTCTTTGGAAATCGAAAAGGAAATAGGTAAGGACATTCAATTAAAAATAAGTGATGCTGAACGAGTGACCGAGATAACATATCTAGGAGTGGTCATTGACCATAAATTAACATGGAAACCACATGTTTATTATATCAAAGGAAAGATCTCTAAAATGATAGCAATTTTGTACAAATCAAGAAGCATGTTAAACTATAAGGCCTTACATATTATTTACTGTTCACTTATACTTCCCTACATATCATACTGTGTGGAAGTCTGGGGATTGACATATAAAAAAACTGTCAATGAAATCATTATTTTACAAAAACGAGCCATAAGGATAATAAATAAGGTTGATTATTATGCACCCACTAACCCATTGTTTATGAACCATTGTTTATGAAATTATTTGTTATGAATTTAAATGATCTGGTATATTATAAAATAATGCAAATAATGTATCAAGCTAAATCAAACCAACTCCCAGTCAGCATACAAAGGTTTTTCTCATTTAAAGAGACAAAATATCTCAGAGATGTCTGTAAATTTACTGTACCAAATGCCAAAAAATAAATTAAAAGGAGATGTATATCTGTTGTTGGAATTTCATTATGGAATGATGCTAACATAATCTTAAGAAAGTGTAAGACATTTTTTGTTTTCAAAGGGATGGTAGCTAAAGCCATTCTTGAGGGCTACAAGTGTCCATAATGTATGCAGGATTTTGTGCTGTTTATTTGGGATATTGCTTCATTGCTCTTCTTGTGACTAACTTTTTGGAGGCAATTCTTTTGTTTGTTTTTTATTTCCATTACATGTATTACTTGTAAAAAAAAAAAAAAAATGCATGTTGATGGGTAGCTTAAATTGGTCAAACAGGACAGGCTTAAATACAATCATTATGCTTCAGCTTGTGCCTTTTCAGTCACTTTGTGTTAGGTTCCGTAGGGGGGAAAAGAGACCCAATAGCAGACCGAAATTACTGGCAAAAACTTGTGTTTATTTGTCCACAACAGGTTACCAAAAAGGGTTCAAAAATCAAAACACAAAAAATCCAAAAATGCAAATTCACAAAAATCCAAAAATACCGAGCAGGCAGGGCAGAGGGAACAAACACAAAAAGCAAAAGACTTATCTTCCAACAGGCAGAACGGTTACACTCCAGATAACAGGTAACAGTCAGAGTCTTTCTGACAGACATAGGTGACGATCAGACATGAAACAGTGGGGAGACTGAACTTAAATACAGGAGAGGAGACATGTAATTGGTGGGGAGCAAACAAGTGGCAGGAGAAACTAATCAAGACAATGAATACTGAACTGATTAACGGACAGGTGTGGTAATTGGTGACAGGGGAATCCAGGAAGTGACAGAGGGCAGGTGGGGGCGGAGTCTTAGGACAAAACAGAAAACACATGGCATAACAAAAACACAAAGAGCACATGTAAGAACAAACACAGGGAAACACAAGGCAAACAACACACACAAGAAACACGAGACAAAACAGGCAAACATAAAATAGACCGAGCAGGATCCTGACACTTTGAATGTATTATTATTTGTGTTGAACTTGTTTGTTGTTACTGTTTGTGACTGAATAAAAACATAATCAATATCAACTTACATTACCACTGCACACTCACAACCTTACCGATAATGTATTGTATAGCATTTGTATTCAGTATGATATGACAGCGCAAGAAATATGGGGTATGAGCAGTTGTAACATTGGCAGCAATAGTTGGTCATTAGCGCAGATATGATACAGGTACAAGTCAAGTCAAGTCAACTCTTTTATTGTCAGATACACAGAACAACAGAGTTGGACTGGGCACTGAAATGCTTAGGACAGGACACCATACCACACTACCATAGATACTAAACATAAATACACATATTAAACAGATACTAAACAGATAAACAACCTACATGAGCTAAACTGAACATGAGCTGGACTGAGAAAGTAGTGCAAACAGCAGTAAAAGTGAGCCAGTGAAGAGTAAAGTGGCGAGTGTAAAGTGAGGAGTGCATTATTGTTCATTTAGGAGTCTGATGGCCTTAGGGTAGAAAATGTTCTCCAGTCTGCGGGTGCAAGACCGGATACTTCGGAACCACCTACCAGAAGGCAGCAGGGTGAACAGTCTGAAGGATGGGGGATGACAGTCTTTTAGGATCCTGCCAGCTCTTCGGAGGCATCTTTTAAGGTAGATGTCCTGAAGAGATGGGAGTTTCCTGCCGATGATGAACTCAACGGATCTGACCACACTGCGTAGGGCCTTACGGTCCATGGCTGTGCAGCTTCCAAACCACACTGAGATGCTAACAGTCAAGATGCTTTCTATAGTGCATCTATAGAAGTTGGTGAGGATGTCTGGATTCATGCCAAACTTCTTGAGTCTCCTCAGGAAGAAGAGGCGTTTTCGGGCAGCTTTGACCACCTTGTCAGTGTGGGCAGACCAGGTGAGATCATTGCTGATGTTGACCCCGAGGAACTTGAAGCAGCTGACCTTTTCCACTTCAGATCCGTTGATGTGTAGGGGTGTATGCTCCACCCCCTGCCGTCTCCTAAAGTCAACAATCATCTCCTTCGTTTTACTGATGTTGAGAGAGAGGTTATTTTCCTGACACCAAGTTGTTAGGGTGTCAACCTCCTCTCTGTAGGCTGACTCATCATTGTTAGTGATGAGGCCCACGATGGTTGTGTCATCAGTAAACTTCACAATGAGGTTGGAGCTGTGCATTGCCGCACAGTCGTGAGTGAACAAGGAGAACAGGAGAGGGCTAAGCACACAGCCCTGGGGGGCGCCAGTGTTTGTGATCATTGTGGCTGACGTGCGTTCACCGAGTCTCACCACCTGTGGCCTCCCCGTCAGGAAGCTGTAGATCCATTTGCAGAGGGAGCTGTTTAGTCCCAGGTCCACAAGCTTAGAGACGAGTCTGGAGGGGATGATGGTGTTGAATGCCGAACTGTAGTCAATGAACAGCATCCTCACATACGAGTTCCCCTTTTCCAGGTGGGAGAGGGCGGTGTGCACTGTCAGGGCGATGGCGTCGTCTGTAGACCTGTTGGATCGATATGCTAACTGCATAGGGTCCAGGGTGGGTGGCAGTGAGGAGAAGATGAATGATTTGACCAGCCGCTTGAAGCACTTCATGATGACAGAGGTCAGTGCTATCGGGCGATAGTCATTCATGCTGGTGGCCTTGGTGTTCTTAGGCGCAGGGATGATGGTGGTCCTCTTGAAGCAGGTGGGGAGTACAGAGAGGCTGAGGGAGAGGTTGAAGATGTCACTGAAGGTACAGGTAGCAATAGAAGTTATGAATGAGGTAAGAGACATGATAAGATATAAGTACAATGAATATGAGGTAAGAGTCATGATATGATATAAGTACAATGCAACGGAATCTAACCAGAAGAACCATAGCAGAAGAGTGCAGAGTATTCTGCATAGTGGTAATATAAAAATAAATAGATGGGATGTATACAGTATGATATGACAGTACAAGATATATGGGGTATGAGCAGTAGTAACATTGGCAGCAATAGTTGGTCATTAGTGCAGATATGATACAGGTACAGGTGAAGGTAGCAATAGAGGTTATGAATGAGGTAAGACATGATAAGATATATAAGTACAATGAATATGAGGTAAGAGTCATGAGGCATGATATGACATAAATAGATATGAATACACTATAAAATGTTAAGTGGCTGAACAAAAAAAATACCAATTCAACACCCACAAGGTAGTTTACACAGCACCAGGTTAGAACCATCAAGGCGGCTCCTGGCCTATTGTTTAGGTTGATGGGCCATCAGACCTGGTTCCTGGCTTTTTTGTGTCTTGGAACCAGAGCTCTTACACTCTGATTGTTTGTTTTTGAAATAAATGACATTGCTTGAACGTGTAGCTATTTGTCTGTTTTGTTACTGACTTTCAACCACGAGAATGAGTAAAATCTTTAATAAGAGTCTCAATTTGTTTTGTCTTTGTGAGTCAACAACGTATATGTCTCATATGCGCCCGTCTCTGTGCAATTCAGATCGCGTGTCTTTGTGAGAATTGTCAACAACGTAGCCTATATGTTTCATATGCGCCCGGCTCTGTGCAATTCAGATCGCGTCAAGTGAAGCGCGCTTCATTCACAAAGTGTCGACTCTCGCCCACTCGAATTGTGCCTGATTCGCGTGAAGCGAATTGTGCCTGATTCGCGTGAAGCGAATGGCGACTCTCGCACATGCGAATTGTACCAATTCCCAGCTTTGGCCTTACCTGACTGAAGGCAATCTGGACGCCAGAGCTGCATTCAAGTCACTTGGCAGTGTTTATCTTCACAGTAGAGAAGTGTCTGCACAAGAAGCAGTTTATAGACTAACTGGAATGCATTTGAAGGAATGCTCACGCAAAGTAACTTTCATACCGACAGGAGAACACCCTATGCGCATGAGTTTACCTCTGAGTGTATTGCGACACAGACAACTGAATGACAACAATGAAGAAAATACCTTATGGATGACAAGTGTAACAGATAGGTATAAACATAGACCACAAACACCACCGTTTCAAAATATGTGCCTTGCCACGTTTTGCTCAGAATATCGCGTTTTAAGCCAAAGTGAAGTCCACACAAGGCCAAGCGAAACTGTCGTGCAACTTTTGAACCAATATGGCTACGTCAAAAAAAGAACACGCTCAAAACCCGCTGTTATAAGATATGCAAGACTGTCACCCACAAAAGACCCTGAAAAATACCATCATAGTCAACTTCAATTGTTTTTGCCCCATTATGAAGACTGTGAATTGAAACCAAATCCTTTTGCGTCATACGAAGACTTTTTCAAAGTTGGCATTGTACGTGATTTTAATGATGACATACACACAGTTCTAGACATTGTTGAGAACAATAGGTCCATCTATGAACAACATTCTGACGAACTACATGAGGCTCAAATTGTTACGGAACAACAGGGTGACTTGGATGATGCTTGGGCACAATTTTGCCCGCAGTCTGAAATGGAACGCCTTCAGTGTTTACAATCACAGGAGATTATTCATGATGAAACTGATGTACAGATCATTTCTGAAAATATTCCAGACCTTACAGAAACTTTGCCTATCACAGGTAACATAGAAGTTAGAAAAACATTCATAACCAAAGAAGCAGCATGGGACATAATGAGATCTTTAAATGATGAACAAGTACGCATCTTTTACAAACTACGTCAGTGGAGTTTAGAAACAGTATGGGGACAAAAACCACAACAAATACACCTTTTTCTCACTGGTGGAGCAGGCACAGGAAAGAGCCATTGGCCATTGGCTCTTGGCAAAGCCATACATTATGAGCTGTCTCGAATTCTAGCCCAACTATGTACAAACCCTGATGACACTACAGTGCTATTAACAGCACCTACAGGCGTTGCCGCGTATAACATTGGTGCTGCTACCATCCACAACACTTTTTCTATCGGCACAGATGTGCGATTACCTTACCAGCCGTTAGGTGAGGGAAAGATCAACTGTTTACGAGCAAAATTTTCCAATTTACAATTACTGATCATTGATGAAATATCAATGGTGGACACCAAACTCTTTGCATACATTCACGGACGACTGAGACAAATAAAACAGTGCGGAGATCATTTTTTGTTTGGAAAAGTAAGCATTGTTGCTGTTGGAGATTTTTTACCAGTTACCACCTGTAAAAGGGAAACCTCTGTACACTGATATGCCAGGACTAAACATTTGGAACATCACTTTGAAGTTGCAAATTTGACACAAGTTGTGAGACAAAAAGATTGTACTTTTGCTGAGCTGCTCAATCGTATACGTGTCCGTGAAAAAACAACCCCTATGTTGCAGGAAGACATTGATGTTTTGAAACAATGTGAAACAGGACAAGTCCTGAATACATTGCACATTTATGCTACAAATACAGAGGTTTGCGATTACAACTCTGAAAGGCTCAATTCAATTTGCCCTAATGCTATAACTATTGAAGCACAAGACTTTGACCGAAACCCCAAAACAGGCCGTATGGAAAGAAAGAATGAACACCACAACAAAGTTTTTAATTCCTGTCTTAAGCCACGTGTCCATATGGGAGTACAAACTCGCATTATGCTGACTAAAAACATTCATGTTCAAGATGGACTTGTAAATGGTGCCTTCGGTACAGTCCTCCAAATCGTCTTTGATACAGACGAATACTTCCCTTCTGCAATACATGTTGAGTTTGATGACTGCAAAATTGGACAACTCCAAAGAGCTAAAACAAGTACACCAAATAATACTAATCGACACATCACAATCATTTCACCAGTAGAAGACAAAGTGGCCAACCATAGCGGGATACGCCGGCAGTACCCATTACAATTATGTACAGTGCACAAAGTTCAAGGTCTAACAGTTAACAGTGCAGTGGTGAGCTTAAAAAAAATATTTTCACCAGGACAAGCATACGTCGCTTTTAGTCGTGTTTCGTGTTTGTCAGGCTTAGTAGTTGAAGACTTCAAAGACTCCAAGATTTACTGCAACAACAACATCAAATCTATTCTAGCAACCATGCCGGCATTTCTTTCCACACCCTGTCGTTCAACCACTCCATTATTCACAATTGCTTTTCATAACATTCAAAGTCTAAATGCACATTTCAAAAACATGCAAGCAAACAAAAGTATTTTGAAATCACAATGCATTTGTCTGGCTGAAACATGGCTTCAACCAAACTTTCCAACGGAGCATTTACTTTTACCCAATTTCACCTTCTATAACAACACACGTTTCAATTGTTACAACCAGATAAACACTTTCACAAAGACCTTAAAATTTCAAGCAAATGGAGGTGTTGGAATATATTGTCAAACAGATCAAAACATTGAAGTCAACACACCACGTAATACAAACCTTGAATCGTTAGTCTTTCACGTTCCTCAGTTTCAATTAATGGCTGCTGTTGTATACAGGCCACAAACATACCAAGTTCAGCAATTTAAAGAAAATCTATTGCATCTTATTGCCGAAATGGACACTTTCCCAGGAGCGAAAATTATTATGGGAGACTTTAATCAAAACCTTCTTACTAATACAGACATACAAACCTTTTTCCAACAACATCATTACACTCAATTAGTTGACTTCTCCACCACTGATGCTAACACACAGTGGCGCAAAAAGTGGGTATTAGGCCGCAAGGTGAAGCACGAAAAGTCCTTTAGAAAATGAATCCCGTTCCACTCACTGGCATCTACACAATCTTTAGCTTATAAAAAAAAGAGGGAGTTTAAAGAGCAGTGTGTGAAAAAAGGTGTAATTGATGTGTGTGTGTGTGGTTGTTGCCACCTTAAGTTTTTGCCCATTTTCTTAAATCCATAGTGTCAAAGTTAGTTAAACTCGCAGGCAAACATAGTTTTTGCAGGGGCAGTGAACCAGCTCAAGGATCACCTTTGGAGCTGGTGGAAGTGACATCCAGAGTCATAATTCTTTGTCTTTGTTCATCTGTCAGACGATGTCCTCATTTCTTTGTGATTTCTAAGAAATGCTCATGACTTCTTACAATGTTGCATGGAATTGTTTGTGTATCATCTAAGCCTATGATTTCTCATAGTTAAGATCACCTCAGCTAACGTAGGAAGTACAGTCTTTGCCTTGATTTCTTCGGTGGGTGTTCACAGTCCATGTAAGATCGTCAGTAATGGGTATTCCCATGTATGTCAAACTTGATGTAAATGACTTAACATAAAAATAACATTATCGTATATTTGCCTCATTGTTATTCTTGGACGCGGCTATCTATACAGCACTAATTAGAATTAATTTAGCCCACTTTTGAGGATGTTCGGATGTTTTCTTCTATCTTTAACGATGTTTCTAACCACACGGGAGCCGCCATTTTTCCATTCTGTTGACAAATGCAGCCTTCTCATTGGTGTAGCATGATCACTTGTCGAACCGTGTCACGGCTCCCGACAAAAATCTTATTACGCTCTGAAGTCTCTAGTTCTGCATAAAACAAAGCCATATAAACAATCGACTGGAAAATCAGCGACGAACTTTTTTTTGGTAACTAACCACGACTCGTTCTTTTTTATAAGCTAAAGATTGTGTAGATGCCAGTGAGTGGAACGGGCTGAAACGAAAACCGTGTTCACCTTACGGCCTATATGCGCTGTGGGGCATGGGGGTTGGTGGATGACGCGCGGCGGGCGCATGTTTACCGGTTTACCACTTTGGGGGGGGTCTTTTTCGGTCTAAAATTCCTGATTTCGCAGGAGCTTCCAACTTTTCGGGGGGATAAAACCTATTATTTTTCCTGTGACCCAGCAAAACTAGGGGGGTCTGGGGGCATGCTCCCCCATAAGATTTTTTTTTTAAATAACCTTTTAAATAGTGTCCTCTAGTGGGTTTTAGGAAGATAAATTAACAAATTGAGATTTAAAATATGGCACAAATATAAACATATTGAAGAATAAACATATCCTAGATTTTGTTTGGGATTTGTGTGAAGCAAGAGCACCCTGAACCGGGAGAAAAAGCTTAGGAACAGCTACTACACTTTGCCTCCACATATTAATGTGAGGCCTCCTTCTCTGCAATGACTGATCAAAACAAAGCAGAGAAACAGACTGTGCCTGGAGAAGAGCTTGGTATCAGCAGTTGCCTCCCTTTGTTTTAGGAAGAGAAATTAACAAATGTAGATTTAAAATATGGCACAAAAATAAACATATTGAAGACTATAATGGTCTAAAGGTGCTCATTATAGTTAATGTCAGATATCCTCTGTTCAATTTTCAAACTCTCTCTCACTATATTACTTTTTTGATCGAGCAATATTCCATGACACCTGATACGATGCCAACGTGACCGTTTCAGAGTACTTAGCCGAATCTGTTTCTCTGACTGATGTATCAAAGAATGTACCTTGTGCTTGCCCAGCTCTGCTTTTAGGAACTCCTGGGCTATGTTAGCATCCAAGTTCAAGGCTTTAAAATGCGACCGTGACGTCTGCATATTAAGCAAAGGGGTTTTCCATTTCGCTCCGCAAATAATTCCTCCCATTCAGGCAAGAACGCCCGGTGTTCATATTCATACATTCGTTTAGCTCTACGCTTTGCTGGATCCATGGCATTCTTTCAGTAGCTACCGCTAGTCTGGCTAGTAACTCTCTGAGCCTGGTGCACACATTAGAATGTTTCACTTTGGAACATTAACGTTACTTGAAGACATCTCTCAAGATCGAGTGATGACAAAATATACATGAATAAATACCCCCATTCAAATCGGACAGCTTTTTGTCTGTATTTCCAAATATATTGCGAGCAAAATATGCATTTTAGATGGTTTAGATGGCCGGCAACTACTAACTGCTATCTTATCTTCAAACAGAAAGTAACGTGTGCCCATCGGGGCAGAAGTCCGCCTTGCGCATACAGAGAGCAGAGGACAATTGTAAACGCGCGATCATCTAGTGACAAAAATGACATGCCGTTGTGCAAATAAGATAAATAACACTAAGCTATTTATTGTGTTTAATAAAATAACAAGCTATAGAGTATAGACCTGTTCTATAGGAAAGGTATCCTTAACTGACTTCCGCTGTGATCTGGCGCTTTATAGAAAATTAAATTGAGCAAAGTTAACCTGACCTTTCAGGGGGGGTGCCGTTTGGGGGGCGGGGCGCCCCCCTTATACAATGGTAGGGGAAACACTAACATATCTCAACAGTGTTTTGTTTTCGGCACAGTCGCAGGCAGACAGCCGAACTTCGTGCTTTCATGCAATCCCAATGAGAGCGACACGAACTTCGTCTGAGCAAAAAAAAAAAAAAAACTTCATGTGCACGCAGAGACTATGGCGGCCGAAATTAGACTATGGCGGTGCGCCATAGTCTCGTCAATGTGTGGGAAACACTGAGAATTTTGACATAGAAGAGGGAGAGTGAGCGGCGTGACCGCTCAACACACAAGCAGTTAGAACTAGGCTACGAGTGGTGAGTTGGTTGGATGGAAGATGGATAAAGCAAAAAAGCTGTCAGGAGCTGAAAACAGAAAAGAAAGATGGAGAAAGAGAAGACATGTCAGGGGATGCAACAGCAATTAAATAAGTGGATGGTGAAAGGCATCAGGTAGGTTTTAAGGTGACTTTATGTTTGTGCTTGGAGGCTTGGAAATAATGTTAACAGACTAGCTAGCAGGCTAGCTAGCGTTTGATAACATAGAAATGTAGCAGCAAATGGGGGTTTATGGCTAGCTTAAGCCTCATCAATTAGGCTGACGATAGCTACAGATTTTGGTTAAACCGTACTGTACCAATCCCATGTATGACACATCTCAATTGTATTAAGGCAAAATAACAACTGGTAAATATAAGGTGGCAGACGGGCTCTGGTAGCACCATGGTTACCATTAGCTGTTCATGTTAGCTGTGCTGTCAAACATACAGGCTATCTGTTGGCATGGTGCAATACAAGATAAATGGGCAAGGGAAAAGGCACGGCGTGTTATTATTTAGTAGCAACTAAAGAGCACTCTAGAATATTTTGGCAGCAGCATTGTTACACATCATCACCTTAAAAGATCTTTTTGTAGGCTTACTTTTGCGTTTTAAGGCATTATGTTGCAATGGTTATCATTTTAATGTTAATGTTTGCAACTGTTTATTATTTGTTAACATTGTTACTAATATATATATATATATATATTTGTGTGTGTGTGTACAGTATACTGTATGCACCATAGGGCACCATTATGGTAGGCATGCAGTGGCTGATATACTTTAAAATAAACCTTTATTATTTAAAGCCCATACATGATGATGTCTGGCACACTTATTTATTTATTTGTTTAAGAAAAAAATTGTTGCTGCATAAAATTGCGCCAAAATTGTTGCTGCATACCCCCATGACATTGGGCAGTTGCGCCCCTGCTAACACAACAATAGATCATGTTTACACAAAAGATGTACACTTTCAAATATCGCTTGAGTTGTTGTCAACATACTACAGCCATCATAATCCTATACTCATTCACATCCAATAACGACACATTACCTGCTAAACAATGCATGTAACAAACACAGGTCAGACCCTTATCTCCCAGTGTTCGGGCAACACATTGGATTACATTGAAAGACCCAACATTTGAAAACTGCAACCGATATAAACAATAAAACACTTTTCTCATGAGCACACTTATCCTTGTGCTTTCAAAAGTTGGGCTGCATTTGAACCACCCAACATTTGAAAACTCACCCCCAATATCAGGTAAGTTCAATGTCACAATGCCTATGTTTACACTCCAATACAGCTTACATTCAACACACCAGCCTCATACCATTTCAATTTTTTCCTTTTCAGCAGCCCCTTGAAACCTTCAAAGATTGTGGACCTATCACTGCTTTCATCCTGCATCGATCTTGGAATGGCAAACATTAAGGAACAACAGTTACAAGGTATGCTCTTCTTCTTATAAAAATGGTATTCTATCTTGGACACAAATTGTTTACTTGACACATTGTTTCACTCCACTAAAACATTAACCTGCAATTTCAGGAGATTGTCAAGACACCACTGAAATCTACTTGCAGAATCCATATGCTTGCAATGGTACTGTCAGGTGAGTACTGATACACATCTCCCCACTATTACTACAGCAAGTAAAGTACATTACACACATCACATTTTATCCAATGCAATACTGGTGACATTGCGTACATTATTCTCATAACACCCTCATGGTTTGCTTTTCAGCTACCACCTTCAGGCGCTACCACCTTTAGGCCTTCAAACCCTTTGGAAGTACTACAGCTTTCACCACTGACCTATTTCAGTCTGGAATCACCAAATCAACGGCACTACAGGAGTATGCTTTTACGCCTACAAACAATAACACACTTCTTCTAGCTTGACACTAAATGTCTGTCTTACGTACATTAATCTAATGCATCCACCAAATATTTATCTGCGCCTGCAAAACCTTTTCCTTATTTCAAACAAAGGTTTGAGATCTTCCCTCCAACTGCCCTGAACAACTACCAATCGTATGCTGACAAGTATGATGTGTCTTGAACCCTGCTTGATATGACTCAACTCATTCCTACCATGTGGTAAATATATGAATTGTAACTTTTGCTTCACCTACACATAGTTTACTCTTCACTAAATATATGTACCACACGCATGTCTTCCAAATGCACCTTGTAATGTCACACTACTTCAATGTGTTCTATATACACATAATACTTATTTCTCTATGTTGTGTTCCCAAAGAAGCCAACCCTAATTCTCAAAGATGTGAAGCATCACTACATTGACAATCTGGACCACAGGTTCCAACATCACCAACTCAATTCAGTGACATCAAAAAAGTCTATCGCTGCCACACATTTCACAACGAGAATGATGAACAGCATTTCAACTATTTTAACCCTATTTCTTCTTTTGCACATTTGTCTTTTATCATTTATGGTGTTTGCATGTCTGAATATTTCATTTTTCTTACCAAAGCTATATCCCCAAACAACTATTTTAGAAGTAATTTCATACGCAATGTTTCCCTTTTTCAACATCGCCTTTTTTTTTCCACATACCACCTTACAGATGCTGACTAGCAATTCCCTTCTGTTCACTTGCAATTCATAACCATTTTCCAACATAATTTGTCTGTCTTAAATTGCATATTTCTACATTTACCAAATAAAATACTTTTCTCCTTAAACCACTGATTCTTTGTCCTTACTCAAAAAACGTCTTCAACTAATAGCCATAAAGCCAAGAAGCATCAAACTTTACATTACATACTGTTGCAACAGCCAGCATTAAAGTCCTCTATTTGGACCAAACACTGAATATTCAAACACAACGACAAACACATTTCAAGAAACATATTTTATTTTCAAACACAATGGAATTCACATCATTATTTACAAAATTCACCATTTACGTTTGCTGTGAAAAACAAATTCAATTTTCCCAGTCCTCCACAAAACTTTCAGGCGAATCAACCACTGGCTGCTGTCCCTCCGCATCAACAGGCCTATAATTACTTTGTGCCTGACCTGCACTTACTTCCTGCTCGCAGAACCACACAGCAATGGCCCGTTTTCCCCTCGCTGTAACACGAATCCTGTCGTGCTTCATGATGTCATGCACAATATGCTGCGTGTCTTTTTTGACGTTCTGCCCAATTGACAAAAGAGAACGGACCAATCTGTCCTCCAAAACAAACTCCACATTATTTTTGTCATCGTCCTCAATGACAATGGTGCATTTCAAAACTTTGTTCAATTTTTTGTTCTTGCAAAACTTTCGGCACTTATCGCACCTCGTCATCAGCGTGTCCATGTTCACCCCAAGCAGCTCGTGACGCTGTGGACACATGAAATTGGAGGTGACATCCACCTGAACAATGTCTCCAATTGTCACCTCCGAATCATTTTGGACAACAGCTGCCACTGGCCCTCCATCCTCAGCTAGGTGGTGTTTGCTGTTGGATGTCATGGTTAACAGGATTTTCTCCTGAAAAACACGGACACCCACACCGACAAAATTGTACCACTTCTCCGCGACCAGGTCAAATTCCCCCCACACCGTCAGCATAACTGATGCCAACTGATCCGCCAAACAATATACGGTCTTCTGAACGAATTGCTGGTCCCTGGTCATCACGGTATCCCTTTCCACCTCCCATAAAACCTTCACCAGCACATTCACCTGCGCACAAAAACATCCAATCTACATATTACTAACAGCAAAACACAGTAACACGTATATTTATAGAAACTACTGCATGGTTTCATGTAAAATCTAAAAATCACATTCCTTGCACCAACAACCAAGTTTCTTAAAGGCACCCACTGCAACTTTATGTAAACATTCAATGAAAAATAAACATTCCATTTCTAGTCTTTTTTACACGTAGTAAGTTTCAATAACTCCATACCATTACATATCGACATTCAAGGAGCAAAGATGAGACGTCGTTGTGTGGTGAGAACTGATAGAAAATCGTAAACAACAACAATCGCCGGTGGGGAGAAGCCATTTTTCCATTGACTGGAAGCCTGCTTTATTTATTGTAGGTTACAAAAAATAAAGAAAATGGCGGCGATTGTTGTTGTTATCGATTTTCTATCAGTTCTCACCACACAACGACGTCTCATCTTTGCTGCTTGAATGTCGGTATGTAATGGTATGGAGTTATTGAAACTTACTACGTGTAAAAAAGACTAGAAATTGAATGTTTATTTTTAAGCCTCGAAAGTTGCACTGGGTGCCTTTAACATTATGGTTTGCCATATCACATTCAAAGTCATGCATAACTCAACTCTATGACAAAATAACCTATCACTATTGTTTCAACATGGCACATCATTAAAATGTACTCACAGTTTCCCCATGTATGCCATTTGCAATAATGTCGGCCAGTGTCCTTGACTGCTGCTGAACTGCCGGCATTGCATCGAAACAAAAGGACAAGTCCCTTACAGCCAGTCAGTTCGCTCCTTTCATTCACGAAAATTGCGTCCTGGCCTACGTTCAGCAGTGACGGCCTCAACACAATGTCGCTCACTTTCACTGGGCTCCTACAAGGACAAACATAAATAAATTGCAACAAACAAGTGTCAGTACAAGAAACACATCTTGTGTTTTCTCGGGCTGAAAATCAACATCTCTGTGTTTTTCGACGCTTCCTGTAGAACAGCCGTGAAGAACTGCGTCTTCTTGCCTTGTTTCACGTCAGACACTCTATGGATATATCCTTCCACCTCCACCTTACTCTTCTTGGGAGTCGACATTATTTTCTGTACAGAAAAATGATACACAATTTGTCATTTCACCAATAAGATTGCTTAAAAACCACGCAACTGCAGAAAATGTCCCTATAAATGTCAATGTGACTTGATATCTACATGTGCGTGATGGACCGTGAAGCTTCATGAAGAGCACTTGCGCGTTTAACTACAACAATCCTTTACCGAGAAAATTCATATCGTTTCGCACATTTAATACTTACATCACAAGTACACAACCCTAACAACTGAAATTGAAAACATGAACATACTGAATTAGCTAAAATGAAAGAGGGATACAACATCACTACAACACACATAACAAACACTCACCTTCGCTAAAATGCTCCGTAAAATACTTTACAATTCAAATTCACTTTATCACTTTCGGTCACTGCTTCTCTTTCTCACGACTTCTGACTTCACCTACAAATTGCATATGAAAATGCCAATCTTATATAGGCCAAAGCACAAGATCGGACCAGGGCGTGTGTCTCAGTGTGGGCGGACACAGACAACACACAGCGTCACTGTGAGGCAGCGACGAACGCGGACTCATTTCTGCTCACGCCCTGTTCAACATACGACTGGCAAAAAAGTGATCACACCAACGCAATGAATGGCTGCGCTCATAACGTCACACAACATTATAACTGACGTTGTCCAAATCTCCTTACAAGTAATGTGCCCTGGGACAAGTGCCCAGTCCCCCTAATCATTACTTTTACCTTGCCTTGCATTTTGTCACTGCATCGATAGAATACCACCTTCATGAATGGTAGGCCTATTAAAGAAAATTACATTGCGATATCATCTAGCTCTGCACTGTTTATACCCACCTTACAACAACTTCAACGCTGCCCTCTAGTCAGGACCGTCGCTGAAATTGTCAGACCCCTGAAAGAATGAAAAAGCTGGCTAAACACTACATCCAAACATTAAGCACATCAACATCGTGACGCTGGACTAAGCGGGATAACCTGAAAAGGATATAGCCTATAGGCTGTTCTATTTCTAAAACGGTGATATTTGGCATGTACTCTTTTCTAAACTAGATGGCCGCTGATGCTTCTACAGCAAAAACTTAACGTTTCGCGCAAAATCTTGAAACAAGACGAAAGAAACCAGCTTTTCCACCCCCCCACCTCCCCCCTCCCCTATTGCACTGACGATCTGTGATTTAACTGTCTGATATATTTCAGAGAACAAAGCACACCCTGACAATGTGTCGCCCTCCTGTCTGCATGCCGGAACTGCCACCCAGCCAACATTTTGCACACACCTTGAAAAGATCTAAAAGCCTTTGAAGCAACCACCACTTTCAAACACACAACCATTTCCACACTCCATGATAAACACAGCATCAGCCGTCTGGATGAATACACACTCGTCACCTTCACGTCTGTGATCAATAACTCCTCTCAAACACTGATGCTGACCCATCTGAAACCCATCCAAGTCAACGCCACCTTTGCAAATACCTTTGAACTGCCCAGCAAGACTCTCCATACTGTGGTGAAAATGTAACGAAAATGTAACTGTGACAGGACACACAACACTGATTGCACTCGGCAGTCGTTGATTGACAGCAATGGATGCACACACCTGAACGTGATGATACTGAGGGTTTTAATAGCGGTGGAGGGAAATGGTCGAGAGAGACGAGAGAGGGCACGCTGGAGGTAGTCGCTGGTGTTTCACACGGACGGGGAAAATGATTTGAGGCGTTCGTGGTTGGCTAGCACCACCGGCGCTGAAGAGACCGGGGAACCACTTACTGGCCCGGAGGGGGAATCATAGATAGCCAGGAGAGCATAGGTGGACGCCAGTGGAATTACCTTAACGAGCGTGCAACCAGAGACTTGTGGCCTGCTTTTCAGCGAGACGGGGGAGTCTCGCTGAACACGGACAGGGAAGTCCGCTTTTAAATAACTCTATACTGTTTGTGTGTGTGTGCGTCCTTCGGTGAGCGTTGTTGACGGTCGCTGCGCAACTGTGATATGTAATTGAAGTCTGATCCTTGTCACGTGTTTTATAGTAATAGTATTGCATGTTTTTCTACGGTGTATTTATTACTGGATAAGTTTGTCTTTTAAGTCATATTTATTGACTCCTGCTGTGGTAGAACCTATGAATTGCTGTGTCCTGCTTTAACTTATTCACGTGTGCTGTGCTATTTATTCAGACGTTATTGTGTACTCAAAGTTGTGTGTTGCGAGTGGGTCAACGTGAGCCTTTATATGAATTTAAATAAAGATAATTGTTACTCCTATAGATCCCCTGATTGTTCAGAGTGCTTTCACCGGACCAGACCGGGAATTAATTAAAGGTGGTGGCAGCTTATATCGCTGGTCACTTTTGTGTAACCTTCCTAGTAACGCCATCTAGTGGCACTTTAGGAAATTATTACATTGGTGGCAGCGGTGGGATTATCTTGAATTGACAAAGTATTTAACTTGTATTATCATGGAGCACGCTGAGAATCGGGGATCTAACGTCGTAGTAGCTGGGGCTGATGGTGGCTTAACGGATAGGGTTGGTCGCCCAGTTTTCATGCCTGAAACATTTACTGGCCAGAGTCGTGACTGGTCTGATTGGTCTCAACAATTTGAGTTGGCAGCAGGTGTTAATAATTGGAATAATGATCTGAAATTGAGATTTATGTCCCTTTTGTTATCTGGTAAGGCCAGGGAAGTGTATGGTGGGCTGACTGTAGATGACCGAAGTAGTTACCTAAAGTTAAAGGCAGCACTAAATAAATGCTTTGACCCTTGTGAGAGTGAGGACTGGAATCGTGCCAGTTTCTCTTCTAGGAGGAGGCTATCGTCGGAGTCGGCGAGAGAGTTTGGCAATGCTTTGAGGCGGCTTATTTCTAAAGCATATCCTACAGGTTATGGTGCCACTCAGGACCTGTTGGCACGTGAACACTTTATAGCTCATGTTGGGGCAGGTGAATTGCGAATTCAGCTCCGTAGTTCCAAACCAGCCACATTAGAAGTTGCCATCACTTTGGCGTCAGAATTGGAGCTTATCCGAGAATTAGAACACAGCCAAATGGGAGCAGCAGATGCCAAAATTCGTGGGGTGTCTCGCACTACTCAAGACTCTCAAATTACTATTTTGTTACAGACTGTAGAGAGTCTGCGCCAAGAGGTCAAAACATTAAAAGTTAGTGTCGATAAGCTCTCTGCCCCTCGAACCAACAATACAGCTATGCCTAGAGCACCTAGAACGGGAACACCGATGCCTAGCTGAGCACCTGCAAATCGCACAGATGCATGTTGGGAATGCGGGTGTAATCGGCATGTGAAGAAAGATTGCCCCTACTTACAGGGAAACTAGAGGGGGTGAGTAAAGATGGCCAAATGCTCACTCCCCTCCCCGGTTTTTCATCTGGCCTGCGAATTAGTGCTTCTTTTGGGTTCCAGGGTATTGGGGTGTTCTTACCGGCAGGGGCGGAGTGGGACACAAAAATCCACCGGGACAATTCTAGCTGCACCGGCCCACCACCGGCCCACAACGTGCCCACAACGTGCCCACAACTGGCCCAACCCGCATCCCCTCCACCTCCCATATATCAACTACAGAAACAAACGGGCGGCTTTTGATCATTATTGTTAGATTTAGAGTTGATGTGTGGGTGACAGACATGACAGTGACAGTGACAGTGTATTTGTATATGTAGCCTACATTTATGGAAATACGGAACAAATCGACTCCCGTATTGGCTCAAATGTTATGCTAATTCGCAACAATGTGTCCTGTCAACTCACTCGCATCTAGTTGACGGCTGGTTGAATAAATCCGTAATTCTTGTACATTTTGATGCACTTTCCTCCTGCATCCGCCTCTTTTTCAGTCTGGCCTTTTTGCCCCCTCCTTTCTCCTTTCTCTTATGTCCCTCCATCAGGTACGCTTCACCTGCTCTCTCTCCCTGATAGCCGCTAATTTATCTCCCTAGGTTCACTTGATAAAGGCAGAACGATACACATTTCCCATGATGCTTTGCTCGACCATTCTACATTCAACAAAAAAACGAATTAAATCGCTGGCCAATTTATATTTGTGGTCATGAAAGTAATGGAGCGTCTGAATAAAAAGAATTACATCAATATAGGAGGCTAAACAAAAATCAGAAGGTTGGATTAATGGGAGTGAGTTTGACAGACACCACCATAGGTGTGATGTACAGAGACAAATAGTGCTATAAATAGTGGTTGGACGCATTCCTGTAACTTTCGGAGAATTTAGAGATTTTCACGGGACCATGATTTGACGTACATGCAAATTCGATGGGCCGCTCATGGCTTTGACTCAACGGCTGCAAAGGCCGGCCTGCAGGCTGGTTCTCGAGAGATAATTGGCCGACAGGCCCACCGGGAAAAATCCCGGTGCTCCCGATGGCCACTCCGCCCCTGCTTACCGGCTAAAGTCGGGGGTGTAGACTGTAACCTGCTGGTAGATACTGGGGCCCAAGTTTCCGTAGTGGCCAAAGAGTTTTGGTTGCAGGCCACTAATGGTGGTTCAGACCTGTTGCCCTATTCAGGGACCGTGTCTGTTGCTAATGGGGATCAAATGAAAATCCTTGGGAAGTGGTCAACTGTGTGCCAATTGAACTGTCTTACACTGGTTGCTGAATTCTTAGTAGCTGACATTCCTCTGCATGAGATACTACTTGGTACTGACTTCTTATTTAAGTTTGGGGCTGTGATAAATCTTGGTGAGAAAAGCTGCCTGATTATGGGCCAACGGCTGCCATTGTGTTTGAGTAACTCTGCTGACCAGGCCCGAATGATCGTTATTGAGCAAGACGTGACAGTCCCTCCAAGGAGCGAGTTCATTATCCCAGGTAGCGTAAAGGGGTTACATGGGGAACACCTTGAAGGTATGGTGGAGCCCTCAACTAATTTGGCGGCAGATGTCTTGATAGCGAGGGCTCTGTGTAGAGTTGATCAAGGTGTGCTGCCACTCAGGGTGCTTAATGTAACAGAAGATGAACTGGTGTTAAGGAAGGGAATGGTCGTTGGGACTCTGCATACAGATGTTGTAGTGGGAGAGCACGCAATATCAGTAAATGGTGCTGTGGAAGTGTCACCACAGACGGCAGATTCATTGTTCAAACAGTTTGGACTCAACGACCGAGGTTTTAGCCCCACCCAGTTACGAGCCATTAGAGAACTGCTGAGTGAGCATCTGTCTATTTTTAGTCAAAACGATTCCGACTTGGGAAGGACCCATCTGACTTCCCACGAAATAGACACTGGTCAAGCCAAGCCTATAAAAATGGCCTCCCGTAGGGTGCCACTTCATCTGCAAGAAGAGGTGGCAGATCATGTCAAGCAGATGCAAGAGAGGGGCATCATCCAACCATCTTGCAGTCCCTGGGCAGCTCCGGTAGTGCCGGTGAGAAAAAAGGATGGGGGGTTGCGGTTTTGCGTTGATTACAGGAAACTGAATGAGGTCACTCGAAAAGATGCATACCCCCTTCCACGTATAGACGATGCCTTGGATAGCTTGCATAGTGCTAAGTGGTTCTCTACCCTCGACCTCGCCAGTGGTTACTGGCAGGTTGAGGTTGACCCTCAGGATCGCCCCAAAACTGCCTTTACAACCAGACAAGGTCTATTTGAATTTAATGTTCTTCCATTTGGATTGTCTAATAGCCCTAGCACTTTTCAAAGACTAATGGATCTGGTGTTGGCAGATTTGCAATGGACCACCTGCTTGGTGTACTTAGATGATATCATCGTGTTTGGGCAGGACTTTGCACAACATCTTCAGCGGTTAGGCCAGGTATTGGCCAAGTTAAAAATGGCTAACCTTAAGGTAAAACCTTCCAAATGTCACCTCTTTGCTACAAAAGTCCAATACTTGGGACATGTAATTTCAGCTACAGGAGTAATGGCGGATCCTAGCAAGGTAGAAGCTGTGCGTGCCTGGCCTACCCCTAAAAATCAGACTGAGGTACGAAGCTTTTTGGGGTTAGCCGTATTACAGACGGTTTGTGAAGGGATTTGCTGAGTCGGCTAGTCCATTACATAGGTTGACAGAGAAGGGCAGACGATTCTATTGGGATGAAAGCTGCCAGAAGGCTTTTGACAAGTTAAAAGCCTGCCTTACTTCTGCACCTATTCTTGCGTACCCTGATCCACAGCGAAGCTTTATTTTGGACACAGATGCGAGCGATGCGGGTATCGGGGCGGTCCTTTCACAAGAGGTGGATGGCTTGGAGAGGGTGGTAGCTTACGCAAGTAGGGGCCTGACTAAACAAGAGCGTAAATATGCCACAACTAAGAAAGAACTCTTGAGTGTAGTTGCTTTTACAAAGTATTTCAAGCACTTCTTGCTTGGTAAACAGTTTCTCCTAAGAACAGATCACAACTCCCTACGATGGCTGCATAACTTCCGAGGCCTCGAGGGACAGCTTGCACGGTGGCTTGAACAGCTGGCTGTTTTTCAATACAAGATCATCCACCGGCCTGGCAAAGACCATACTAATGCCGATGCGCTGTCGAGGCTTCCAGCATATATGGGAGACCAAGTAGAGGTCTTGGATGACTCCTTGGGTGTAACCACATTGCAGGTCTGTGTACTGAAACCAAGTCATACCGAAGAGAGAGAGCAGATAGGGGGAGCCTTAGCAGAGCCAGCTGAATCGGTAGGGCTTGCCTTGCTAGAGGATGACATGATAACAAGAGCTCAGCATACTGACCCAGAGTTGAAAGTCCTGATTAAATTGAAAAGTCAACTGGGGGACAAACGGGCTGTGTCGGACACCTATCCTTCCCTGAAAAAGTTTGGTCGTGTTTGGGACCAGTTACAGGTACAGGGACAGAGACTGGTCCGGGTGTTGCCTCCAAAACCGGGTTTTTTGTTAAAGACCCAAATAGTCTTGCCCCAGTCCATGGTGTCTGTGGTGCTTGGTCAGTTGCATAATGCCGTGACTGCAGCTCATTTGGGTGTGCAAAAGCTCCAAGGGAAAGTCAAAGAGCGCTTCTATTGGCCAGGATGGTTTACAGAAGTAAAAAAAATGGTGCCAGGAGTGTGCTGAGTGTGGAGCTCACAAACAGGCGGGACCAACCCCTCGGGCACCCCTTGTCCCCTCTGTTACCTCTCGCCCTTATGAAAGGATTGCAATTGACATCTTGGGCCCTCTGCCTGAAACATCACGGGAGAATAAGTACATCATGAAAGACTCTGCCTGGTTGACCTGAAGACTGGAGTTAAACTCTTCTGCTTCTCCTGACTATCTGCTTGGTCTGAGATAAGTTTTTGCTTTTTGTGGTTTTCTATTTGCTCTGCCTGTTCTGCATTTTTGGATCTTTTTGTGTTACCTTTTGACTTTGAATTTTTGGGATCTTTTGTGTGTTACCTTTTTGTCTTTGGGTCTTTTGTGCTTTTGACTTTTTGAACTTTTTGATTGACATTTGTACTGAATAAGTCCTACATTTTTTGCCTACATTTGTGGTCTGCAATTGGTTCTCTTTTTCCTGTGGAACCTACCAACTACATCCAACCATTTTTCACATTCATACGGGAAAGGAGAAGGATATAAATAAAAGTGACCAAGTCGTAACTGGAAGCAAACCGCTGAACAGTGCTATGGCAGCGGTTCCCAAACTTTTTAGGCCACGCACCCCCTTCTACATCCCGACCGGGTTCACGCACCCCCAATCACCCACACCTTAGAAGAAGAAAAAAAGCAACAGAGCCTATTTGTAGCCGCATTAGAAATTTTTCAGTGTGAACAAAAAACGAACAGAGGGGCAACTGCAACATTGTATCATATTAATCCCTGAACCAGAACAAAGCAAACAAACTACAGGTGTGAAAACGCCCTGAAACATAGTGTCAATACATTTAAGTTACACAAGGCGTTACTTTAAAAGAGCAATACGGATGGTGAGGACACACGCACAGGCTCAGAGACAGATTGCATCACATTTAATTTACAATTAACTATCCATAGCGGTAACATTAATCTGTATCAAATTACAGTTAAGTTACACATCACGACTGATGATCAGACCTCTGTTTCTCTCGCCTCAAAATCCTCACTCTCTCTCTTTAATGACTGATAGCTTTAGATGTCCCACCTGACAGTTTCCCCGATTTCAGCCAGATCAGCATATTTGCATGAATGTTGCTGAATGAATGAAGTTAGCTGTTAGCTGACGTTAGCTGGCCACGCTAGGCTAGCTAGTGTGTACGTAAGACAGTCTTGCAGCAGGAGCTGAAGTGCATTTTTTTAGTTTTGATTTTTAATTTAAAAGAGAATTATTATAATTCATGTTTCCATTTTGTTGAAAATCCCACTTACAAAAAAATTTTTTTTAATATTAATCAAATGTAATATTAATCACACTGTCATGCTTAAAAGTGACCGGGTGCGAAAAAGTCCGGGTGACGTAATGTTGAGTTTCGAACGACTCTTGAGTGACAGTTGTTATACCAACGATAGCATTATGTAACCCGGACGCCACATAGCCCGGGCACTTTTTGGCTATCAATCAGAGAGTCTTAAGAGTCTTTCGAAAGCCATCAGCTACTTTTTAGTCGCTTAATATTGTGCCTTAACTGACACTACATACCCGGACACTTTTTGGCTATCAGTCAGAGAGTATCAAGAGTTGTAAGCTGCTGTTCTTTAGTAAAATGTTGTGCAAACAATGCCCTGTTTTGTTCAAATGTAATTGTGGGTGCCGTCAGATATGTCTAAAAATCACAACACATTAAGGACTTTCTTAATTTAAGCACGACAACAGATGAATAGCTTATAGCTAACGAAATGCTAGCTGATGAAATGTGATTACTTTGATACTATAACAAACTAGCGAGTCAACAACTTTCCTCCCACAGTCAAACATGAAGCACATGATTGTTTTGGTTGGTTTATTGCAGGTCAAATTCAAGCAAGCTGGTCTCAGGTAGCAAAGTACAATGCGAGATGCCCTGAAGTAAATCGCATTATGAGGAATTTAATACAGCACCGGGCTGTGGCTTCCAAAAAGAGCCCGGGTGACGTATTGCTAGCGTTGGCACAGCAACTGTCACTCAAGAGTTGTTCGAAACTCAACATTACGGCACCAGGGCTCTTTTTCGCACCCGGTAACTTTTAAGCATGACAACACAATTTCATTTTTCTTCTCACGCACCCCCTAGTGGCATCTCACGCACCCCCATGTGTGCGCACTCCCTGTGCTATTGTGTATGCTATTGTGTAACAACACAGTCAGAAGTGGCACTGAAATTCTTAAGACAAGACACGGCAACCTAACATAACATAAAAGTACTCTGGACATAAATTGCACCTATATATATTGATATATTTTTTGCACTTTGAATCCTAGTAATAACGTTTTTGTTCATTAATTTGTTTCTGCTGACCACTTGCATACAGTAAGAACTCAAAAATGTTGAGAATGTCTTGCTACACACGAATGGCAAATGGTTTCGACTGTATTTCAAAAATAGTGGGCTGAAATGTTCTGCATTGGCTAGTTACACTAGAACAAACACTAAAAACGTGATATTCAAATTTATTTCATAAGAAACTTGTTATACAAAAAGGTTAACTTTTTATGGGTTCTTTCATTGTGTGAAGTTTCATTTTGATAGGAGTAAAGGAAAAAAAATACATTTTTGAGGTGTATTTTTACCATGGTTACATGGATGTATTATAAGCACACATCTAAGGTTGATGAGAATTAAACATATTTCCTCAACTAGGATTTCTTAGGACTTTTAATCTGTTGTTCTGGACACCTTAGAAATGATCTACGCTGAAAAAAAATATATTTTACAATTAGTCTGTCGTAAAACGCTATTTTGCCTGGACTAATAGGCTGCATTTAAATATATAAACGTCGCTGATGATTGGATAACACATCTGACACACCCACCAAACGTTGCACATTCTTTTAAGTAAACATGTTTAACCCGAAAACCGTAGCAAAATGTTTTGAGATTAAACGTGCCACTGGATCTGCTATGCCATTTCGGCAACAGTGGCAACTGAAAACCAACTGCCTCTATTAGTTTATGCTATGGTGTGGGCTGATGATAAGAAATGTGCACAAAACACTGAATTTATGTGATCTGCAATGGTGACCTTTTGAATGTATCTCAACAATTATTTGTTAAATGAGCACCAATAATTAATTTGGGTCCCTCATCATGTTCATTTAAATGTCAGTAAAAGAGAATTTCAACTGTTAGTTAGGGAAAGATATGGATATTTATGAAAATCTGTGAACTAATTTCTTACCAATAGATTTTTTAACCATGTATTCTTACAGGTGTCTAGAGACACCACACAATTTATCCAGGGCCAAATCTCATGGGAATCTCCTGGACAGCCTGTCAAAGTTGGGGTGCCCAGAAGGTCTGTGTAAAAATCGGAACCCGACAGATTGAAAAGAAGGATGCAGAATGGGTCATAACTTGTGAAGTTAACTGCATACAGAGACAAATTAACAGATTTTCCCATACAATATTGACCCAGTGAATACAAATAACGGGTTATTTTTGTCATTTGACCACATTTTAATTGCGTTTTTGGTCAAAAACAACAAAAAATGGCCTAAAATGTGTAAAAATTCAACTGTCTTTTCATTATTTCAAATTACTGTGTGCTTTTTCACCACTTGCTCTTTATTTCTCATTTACAGTATGGATTTGATTGTTTTATTGGGTTGTAAGCTGAAATAATGCCCTGAAGTATACATTTTTAACCCTTTGATGCCCAAGACTGGAACCCAGAAAATGATAAAACTGTCAGAATGTGGGATAAAACTGTCAGAATGTTGAAGTAAACCGCATACAGACACAAATGAACACATTTTTCATACAGTAATGACTCAAGGAATGAAAAAAAGTGGTGTTTTTTCCACTTTTGACCACATTCAAGTTGCATTTCTGGACAAAATGGCCTAATGTGTCAAATCAACTGTCTTTTCATTCTTTCAACTGTTGCTGTTTTTTCCACCACATCTGGCTGTTCATTTATCATTTACTGTATGAATTTGGTTATTATATTGGTATTAAGCAGCATCTCACTTTAGGCCTGACAACTCAAAATAGAGTATAAAGTGGCATTACTTTGAGGTAAACAAAAGGGGGCATACATATTTTTCTACACAACTGTGCTCAAGGGTAATATTTGTCATCGGGACCATATAATACTACTTGTTTGGAAGCAAGTGGTTGATTGACCGCATTCATAATTTAGGATACTCTGAGTCCTCTGCTGAGCTTCATGATTACAAGTATTGTTACTTGAATGTGGAAAATGGATGTGGTAGCTTTGATGAAGATACTATAATCACAGATGAGAATGGTAGGAATGCTGTGGAAGTTGAGGAAGCAGCGATGGATGCAGTCCTATCTACAGAACACTCAGAAGACCAAGAGGAGAGTGGTGAACAAATGCATGAGGAAAATCAGAAAACCCTCTCAGTCCCTGCAGAGAGCACTGTTCTTCAATTTGTTGGTGATAATATAGATCTCAACATTGCATCACTACAAGGAAACACATCATTCCATGCAATGGGCATGATCAGAGTAACATCTCCTGCTCCAACAACAAGACAACAAGAGCTTCACACAGCTATACCTAGGAGAAAAATGACAGTGCATGAAAAGGTGGCAGCTCTCAAAGTAACAGAGGTAAACATACAGTCCTTTGTACCAAAAAGTAAAGCAGGATTGGCAGACATCCGGTTGATTCCCATCGCTGAACTCCACCAAGACCCTCCAGCACTGACGTCTGGAGACATTGCTTGGATGGCAGGATGGTCTATCCAGAACTGCAACACCACATTTGAACACCACAACTGGAATGGGTTTATGAAATTGATACACCAACCTGGATGCAAGGAAAAGTCCCATATTGAATTTCTGCCCATTATTGAGGGGGACCCCAATGACTACAGCACCATTTATACCACTCTTATGGAGTGTACACGCAGTGGTCAGACTGCTGTGATCACATTTGACATGCCAATATGGATAAAAGCAACCCAGATAGTTCTCCAATGTGATCTGCCAATCATGACGAGGCTTGGAGGCTTTCATCTCCTAAGAAGTTTCCTGGGCTCCATTGGGGAGATTATGGCAGACACAGGACTGGAAGAGATGATACAGCTGGTCTACCCAGGCAGCAACACAGCAGAACACCTTCTCTCAGGCAGGGCTTATGCCAAGTCCATCCGGTTTCACCTTCTTGCATCAGCAGCAATTGCCAAGTTTGTTCTGAAAGATGTTTCTTTCAGCGAGCAGGAGTATGAAGAAATGGAGAACTTCATCAGAACAGCAAAGGAAATGCAAAGAGGTAATTTTCCCTTTCCATGATTTTTCTTAGCGTTGCTTAAATGTTCTCTTTTTAACTTATTGTCATTTTAAATTATTATTTAATTTATTATTATAGTAATACAATGTAAACTCTCTCTAACAGGTTCGACGGACAACCCAAGAATTGTGTCACTGTTCAAAGAGAAGATGGAAGAGAGATTGAAAACTCTGGCTGAGGGAGGAAGGACACCTGCACTCTGGGTCTGGTATTACGGCAGGATGGACCTCATCAAGTTATTTATCAGGAGTGAGCGTGTCCCAGACCACACAGGCCACCTCAACTGCATCATTGGGATGCTGAACACGTTTGCAGCAGCAGGGCACCATCTGTATGCAAAGGGAGCAAGGCTCTATGCTCAATTAATGCAGCAGCGACATGACAGCCCCGTGTTCCAGGAAACTCTATCTAAGTTCACTTTGTACGGCAATCATGTAGTCCGGTTCTCAGACCATGAATGGTCAGGTACATGGACTGACATGGCAATAGAAACCACACTCATTCGTGAGGCCAAATCCTCAAGGTGGTTTAAGCAGAGGGCGGTTCCGCAACAAATCTGTGCGCAAGTCTTGGATTCAGACCCTGGACCACTTCACCTTCATTCACCAGGAGCTTGAAGAGGTGATGAAGAAAAGTGGGGTACCTTTCCACAGAGATGTCACAAGAGCCCAGATGGAGAAGGACAATGGTGCAGTTAATGCCATAGTTGGATGGTTAGAAGAAGTGAACCCCTTCGATTCCATACGTGACAAGAAAACCTTGGTATCTTTCTCGACAGGTTTCAGCAGCACTCCTATGGATTCAGTCAATGCTGATAATGTAGAGGAGGTTGGCAGAGCCATGCAAGCCAAGATGGATGGGAAAACTCTTCTGGATACAATGAAAACAAAACACAAGGTCAAGTCATTAGCAAGCCTCAGATCTGCTCCCAAAATCAATGGAGAGAAGCTTATCACTGACTCACTCAAATTTTTCAACCGTCTCATCATCATTAGTGAGCGTGAAATCAAGACCAAAGAAGCATTGTGTTTTGAATTGACGCCAACACCATTGTCTCTATTTGACAAGCACCAGAAGTTGCGGAAGCCAGACAAGGCTGCCCTCGCAAGGTTCCTGAAGGAATTTGTGGAGCCTGTCAAAACCCCACTATGCACAAGTCTGGTGGTTGATGGAGGTTGGCTCTTGCACAGTGTCAAATGGGAGACTAACCTCACGTGGATGGATATTGCAGAGAGTTACCTTCAGTTTGTGGTGTCAATGGGTAGACAGCACTACCGGACTACTGTGGTCTTTGATGGTTACAAAAGCTCCACCAAAGACCATGACCATCTGAGAAGGACAAAAAAGGCATGTTGTGACATTACGATTCGCAAAGACCTAAAAAATTTGGTGCCACAGGAAAAGTTCCTTGATAACCAACAGAACAAATCACAGCTCATTTTGCTCCTTGCAGAGACCTTCCAACAGGAGGATATACATGTTCAATAATGCTCCGGGGATGCAGACACATCGATTGTTTCTATTGCACTACAGGAGGTAATAAATTCGTCGGTGGAGGTCAGGTCTGAGGACACCGATGTCATGGCCATGTTACTACATCACAAGGTAAAACACCCAGTTTTCCTCACAACAGCGAAAGACACATCGTACAGCATGGACCAGATCAGAAAAGCCCTACCAGAGAGGTATCTGAAGTACATAGCGTTCTTGCACAGCTTCTCTGGCTGTGACACGGTGTCTGCAATTTCAGGATTTAGTAAGCCAACTTTGCTAAAGAAGCTTTGCAATACCAACCAAGCAGAGGAGGCCATGGATGTTTTCCTTGACATCAGAGCTGAGAAAAGTGATATTGTCAAAGCTGGCTGCAAACTGTTAACGTTCATTTTCTGCGGCAACAGATTCTGAAATTTAGAAGACTTACGTTTTGAGATCTTCAGCAAACGGGTCGCAGCAGGGAGAATCAACCCAGAGAAACTGCCTCCAACTGCAGCCCAGCACTCACTGCGAGCATATCTTCAGACCCGAGACTGGCTAGTGCTGGAAAGTCCGTCATTGGATGTCCTTCAGTATGGATGGACAAAGGGGCAGCAAGGTTATGAGCCAGTGCCGACCACCGATCCAATTGCTCCACACTATCTTCTGAGATTTGTTAGTTGCAGCTGTAAAAAGCAAGGGGTAAAGTGCTTTTCTGCGTGCAGGAAATGCCATGGTACCTCTTGTCAGAATATCAACCATCCTGAAGTTTACAGCACTGAGGGAGATACAGTAGAGTTTGATGACACTGGATGAGATGAGAATTGATGCTACGATGAACTGATTATAGATGTTCTATTTGTTATTGTTCAATAAACCCACATAATCAAAAGTCAAAAATAAATACTTAATTTCATTCCTTGAGTCATTACTGTATGGGAAAATGTGTTAATTTGTGTCTGTATGCGGTTAACTTTAAATGTTATCCCACATTCTGAGAGTTTTATAATTTTTCCGGGTTGCAGTCTAGGGCATTAAAGGGTTAAAAATGTTAACTTTGGGGCATTATTTCACCTAACAACCCAATAAAATAATCAAATTCACTGAAGAAATTGAGAATGAAGAATTCAATGAAGAAATGAAGAGCAAGTGGTGAAAAAGCACACAGTAATTTGAAATAATGAAAAGACAGTTGAATTTTTACACATTTTAGGACATTTTTTGTTGTTTTTGACCAAAAACGCAATTAAAATGTGGTCAAATGACAAAAATAGCCCGTTATTTGTATTCACTGGGTCAATATTGAATGGGAAAATGTGTTTATTTGTCTCTGTATGTAACTTCAAAAGTTATGACCCATTCTGCATCCTTCTTTTTTCTGCCGGGTTCCGATTTTTACACAGACCTTCTGGGCAGACCAACTTTGACAGGCTGTCCAGGAGATTCCCATGAGATTTGGCCGTGGATATATTGTGTGGTGTCTCTAGACACCTGTAAGAATACATGGTTAAAAAATCTATTGGTAAGAAATTAGTTCACAGATTTTCATAAATATCCATATCTTTCCCTTACTACAAAAACAATAAGAAACACAATTTGACCTGTCGCTAAGCGCCGCCCTTAGAACGCAGATGAACCAATGACATTCCAGCCTGAACTGGACTCGGACATCGGCTCCGATAACTCCATTGAAAACAACAGGGAGGAGACATGTTACAATAATTTAATGATAGATTGATGTTGCTTATGAAAAAAAAAAAAAACATGGTCAAACGATGTGCTTGGGGTACATGTAACACCGACAGTAGGTATCCCGATAGGCTGCAGAATGGGGTATATATTTCATCCCTTTCCCCAAGCCACAACGGGACAAAAACAAGTGTGTAATTGTGGTAATGTAGTTTCAACATAAATGGCCAAACGATGTGCATGGGGTAGATAAAACACTGATACGAGTTATCGTGAGAAGATAGGCAATGGGGTATATTGTATCTCATTTCCTAAACGAAAACAAGACCGGTCCAAAATATCTCCGGTGGATTAAGCTGTGTGACAGACCACACAGTGAACTATACGTTCATAAGCTTTCTGCCATACTCTTGTTAGAATTTCCCTTTGCTAAAGCAATCAACTAAGCCTACATGATAAAAGGCATAGGCCTACTCATTATTCACAGTACCTGCTTACTTTCACCACTGATGTTATGCTAGGCTTAGGCAAGTTATCTCTGGTTCAAATTAGCTAACGTTAATGATTCAATAGCTGCGCTAGCGTAACTTTGTCAGTTATGGGACAGTTTATTAAACAAACGATAGGTTTAATAATGGATTAACATGACAACGTGAACGAAACACACGCATGCCGGTAATTAAAAAGGTTACGTTAACAAGCTAGCTAGACAGTTAGGACCATAGCCTATGGTTAGGACACTGTCCTGTCAGGGGCAGGTTCCTGCTAGTTAATAAACGTAGGTGTACATCTGGGTGCCTTCCAGATTAGTTAAATTAACTGACTGTGAATTCATTGTATCTTTCCCATGCGGTGCATGAACAATGCTGGTATTGGATGTATTTATCGGCAATCGCGATGACCGTGAGTTGAGGCTTCTCCCTCTTGCATTGAGCTCTGTAAATTCTCGCCTCAAATTTAAGCTTGTTATCCACCATATCGAGTTTTAAATTGTATACATATCCCTCCATTGCATATTTAAGTCCCTTTTGAAGGCTTCTAGGCGAAATCAGGTCCTTTTGTCTCCAAAAGTTGTCTAGAGCCTCTTGGGATATAGTTTTGTCACTGATAGCTGCCATTGTAAACTCTTGTCAGCTCTGATAAAGTGTCCGATTTAGCAGCTGTCACAATGGGGGGCGGGGCTTAGATCTCGCGAGATCTCGGCACATCGACACCATACACAGGATCTCAAACTGTCAATGGACAACGTCAAGATTAGACGTGTTCGAACTTAAAAGTGTCGGATAGCTTCACGCCGGTAGTTCCGACCGGTCACGTAAGATGCGGGAAGGAGAAAACTGTCCGGGCTTGACTGGCGTCTTTTGTAGCTCCTCCCTGACCGAGACTGGCAGTTTACGTACGTTGACCATCAAGCTGAAGTAAGTCATCAATTTGAACTCGAACTCAACCTTAGAAAACTAATATCACGGAACACCGCTCCTTCACATAGCAATTAGGAGTTCCAGTAATTACGTAAAAGTTGCATGTTACAGCTTAGCCTAAAATGACAATATTACTCTTTCTAAGTTTCTATTATCATCGGACGAATTCAGGACTCTATCCCTCCCCCGACTAGTCTCATCACGTCACAACGTGCGTGTCGATTCCATGCAAAGTTAGCCAGCGAGGGTTGGAATTTGTAAACGACTTGCCCTCAGATCTATGGTGATAAGGTTAAAGGTAAGTGGATTTCTGCAAAGCTGTCTTTCCGACCGCTGTTAGTGACATGTTCTGTTCACGAAAGGTTTTTTCTTTTTGAAAGTTGCTCATTGCTTGTAATAAATGAAACTTAAGGATTTCCGTTTCCTGCAGTTGCTTAGGCTAGGGTATGCTCACCAAATTCCGTGGTCCAGTGAAAAGAAGAGGCTATGATTGAACAACAAACGACTTTTCCTTTATGATATCCACTCTGATATTTCACGACTTAATTTTTATATTTGCCTGCTGAAGACTAAAGTCCATAGCAGACTAGATTTTAGTGGTTGCCCAACTGTACGCCAATATACTCTACTTTTGTCAACGGCTGGAAAGGTATTAAGCATAAACTATTGCTAACCAAAAGTGGGCCGGTGTTGTATAGGAGTGGGGGAGGAGGCATTCGGAATAGCAATTCCGTAGCTTGGTATGTTTTTAGGCTAGCCTAAAAGCAGTCAGCAATAGAAGCAATTGCAGTCCTGCAATTTATCTAACTTCACTTTAGACACGGGGGCAATCAAACAACACAAAGCTCCGTCAACGCACACGTACACAAAACAAGGCATGCATAACAAACTTTTATATTATGGAACAATCATCATCATGCAAGAGCACTGCAGAAGTTATCATAACTGTTTCAGTTATGATTGAAATCTCTCCCCAACCTCGTGGTACGAACATTTGTATAGCTGAAGTTGTCGAGACTACGAGTGACATGTCTGATAATGCTGTGCAGTGAATTGTATGAGTCCAATACATCTATCCATGATTGTAATTTTTTGCTATAAGTTGATTCACGTGTGCAACATCAAATCGTTGCTTAAGCAGCACAGAATGAAGTGTTTTTTCCGATTAGTTGTGGAGCTCAAATGTCAACACATTTTCACCAGCATCTCAGACATTTGCCTACCTTTAATGAACATATTGGGAAGTGTCAAATTGTCTGTGTGCATGCATATTAGGGAGCTTTGTGGCAGTTTAAGAACTGTTTGATGGAAATGTAGCCTAGCCCATAGCCTACATGTGCTGATAAAACCTGTGCAGTGTAGTGTAGTATCTAGTATGTCTGCACCATGCCATTTAAGCCCGCTAAGCGACTTTTGTGCTGAGTCCATGCCCCCTTGCAATTCATGTCCAAGTTGATATAATGTGCTGAGTTTTTCACCTGACATAAGGCCTACCCTGTAAGCCGTGCTGATAGGGGCCATTGGGCCCTGTTAGCGACTATTTCTTTTGCCCAATGGCCCCCCGAGTCACCTCAACACTGCTCTAGGTTTCATCACAGTTGGGGAGGCAACCATTATTTCCACCCTCTTCACTAACAAACACCATGATTCCTAAGGCTATGGAATTGGAGCAAAGCATACGGAAAGAAAAAGAACATTTTGATATATACGGGGAAAAAAACATTCCAGACTGAACATTTTCAAACTATTGTTACGGATTCTAATTGGGGATGATGTGTAGTCGTCCTTCACATTACCACACCATCAATATGAATTCGAAGATGATGCCAAACCTAGTTGCCCATAAAAACATTCCCTAAATAAGTGCATAAAATGTAGTTATCTCTTAAGTCGTTTATTTGGTTGTTACGTTTCTGAGTTCTGAACTATGGTATATTGAAACAAACAAGTTTCACAAGGTCCTGTCCAGAGGAATAAGTAAGGAGTGTGACACAAGAAAATACCAAATCACCGTCTGGGAGCCATTTAGCTTCAGATTGGAAAAATTCAATAAGCATGGCTCCATCTGACTCTTTCCATGTCTAGCCAATACATTTTTTTTATAAACTTTGCATTTAATCATTAAGGCGAGACACGGCAGGCAAAAATGTGCAAGTTAGCATTCTAACGTAACGTGCAGTATATCGGATATCTGATGCCTGTCATGTTTGGTATCGTTGAAAAGCTCTGTATCTCCCACACAACGCTATGTAATCCAAATAAGGACATTTCCTTTCCAGCAGTAACCAATGATGTTAGTAAAAACGGGGCTTTAAACCTAAGGACGCAATTTCATTGGTTTGCGGTGGTTTCTGATGACGTGATTCGTTCAGACGCATCACGTGGTATGGCTTGACACTTCCTTGAATCTTTAAATGCGATTTTCTCGAAATTAGTTTTTTGTCATACTCCAAGGGAAAAATCTCCACTTCAGTTCATCCTATATACACCAAACTTTCAAGTCTTGTACCCAACTATATTATGAAGACATTTACAGAGGGATTTGTAAATATATTATTCCTAGCCTGAATTATATAACATTATATCCCCTAAAACATGGCGAAAATCGTTTTTTTTTAAGGCTATTGATAGTATTTTCTGATTTACAGGAAAACAAAAGTAGATATCCATAAATCCCTCTGTAATTGTTTTCCCATCTAATATGCCAAGAAAAGGGAAAAGGAATTTTTAACCTGGCTTTATCCCATGATCAGATTTTTCTTTTAAACATTATGCAAATTAGCGCATATTTAACGAGATAATACCTAATTTGCATATTCAAACATAAAAATACAAAAAACTTGTAATACATTTTTTTTCTCATCTAAACATGACTAATCAACTGAAAAAGTTTCATGGTGATACCTATTATTAAAGATTTTTACCCTATTCACCTGTAGTGCCTTAAATCATACGTTTAAATACGAGACATGAGGCTCTAGCATAGTTCTTAATTTAATAAACATCCTTAATAAACTCCTATTTCTCCTGCTCTTTTGTAGGGTGACCAGACGTCCTCTTTTTCCCGGACATGTCCTCTTTTTGAGACCTAAAAAAGACGGCAGGGATTCCCAAATTGTCCGGGATTTTGATTCGTGTCTCTTTGTAGAATTTTTTCAAAGGGACCGAGTGTTGGGAACACACCAGCGATCAATGATTAGCTACATAGCTATCACAATGTACCATATGTTATATATACCCTCGGAATGGCCAACCTATCTCGGTCATGGTGGGTATTATTTTGTAGAAAGGAAATAGTCAGTAGCAATCTATAACACAATTATATGCTTATCCTACATAAACTATGGAAACTATTAAAAAAACTATTCAATTAAATGAATCATTTCTTATTTTCATTGGTATTGTTGTCATATACAGATATGCAATGATTTGTGGGTAATATTTTGTTGTCCAATGTCAAGTCTCTATTTGATCATGTGACGAGACGATCTAATTTAGACGCACAATCTAAACGTCAAGACCTAGAGGCAAAGTACACAGGCAAGCACCTTTCAAACATAAAGGTGGTGATTCATGATACTCTTTTTCAATGGAAAGGATAGCCAGCCAATTCAGCCTCTCCTGTTCCATGCGGCCCCTCAGGTAGGTATTTTTGAGTTTCAATTTGGAAAAAGATCACTCGGCTGTTGCCACTGTCACAGATGTCAGAAACAATAGCAGAGCAGTGCACTGCACACCTTACCGAAGGTGGATTTTAGGGAATGATAATCCACAATCAGCATTTTGGCAAATTGGGAGACTACGGACTGCTAGGCAATCTGCTCCAAAACAGGCCCTGAATGATAGGTCGCCGCCGAGCGCCTGTTTCATTGTATGTGTTTTTCAGATGTTGGTAAAGCTGCTGTGCCGCCGCAACAAATCGTGCCTTTCATAAGTGTTTTTAAAGAACCTTTCAGCACTTTGACCGTTTGTTTACGTTAGTGTGTCAGAGTGCTATTGTTGATATCTTTCTTTTTTACATGTCTACTTTCCCAATACAATAGCCGAAGTAAATAATTCTCCCCACCGGCGATTGTTGTTGTTTACGATTTTCTATCAGTTCTCTCACCACACAACGACGTCTCATCTTTGCTCCTTGAATGTCGATATGTAATGGTATGGAGTTATTGAAACTTACTACGTGTAAAAAAGACTAGAAATTGAATGTTTATTTTTCATTGAATGTTTATATAAAGATATAAAGTTGCACTGGTTGCCTTTAATATTAAGATATTAATGAGAGGGAGGCCAGCTATCAGAGTTTGTTGTTGCTTTATCTTTTGCAAAAGGAGAGATGACACAATGGATTATACATAATTACAACATAGGAAAGTTTAACTATTATATAGTGTATATGCCTAATGTGTGTGTGTGTGTGTGTGTGTGTGTGTGCGCGTGTGTGCGCGCCTCTTAACTAGTAAATAACGTGCACTAGGGCCCTTGATAATAGCATGCACGAGGGCCTGTCGTAACTATCAACCCATCCCCCCCCGACCGTCACCACTGAAGTGTCCTCTTTTTCACCAACTCAAATCTGGTCACCCTATCTTTTGTCCACCTTTTGTGTTTTATCCTTCAAGTCTGTTGTCAGAGAGGAAATTCTCTTCTGGTCTCTTCTGCTCTTCTGGTCTCTCTGAATATCTTCATGCTGTGTTTTGTTCTGTAGATCTAGAATGCCTAAAACAGGATGGATCCATCAGGACATCTGAGACCTCTGTGTGTCCCAGCTCCCCTTCTCCGGTGGCCACTTTGTCCTCAGGCACTAAACTGGACACCATCTGTTGGATTTCCCAGTTCCGAAGCACAGGAAGGCAGGCTGTGAAAATATGCCTGAATGGAGGTCCCGGTGGCGACTTCTACTGCTGAATTCCTTGACCTGTGGCTTAGAGATCTGTGTGGCAGCTGGGATCACCTATGTGCCCCCACTGCTGCTGGAGACAGGGGTGGAGGAGCGCTATATGACTATGGTGTTAGGTACAGCTCTAAAGATTTAATGACTACTCCTCCAACCTGTGATGTCATGTTAACATAGCAGCAACTCCCTCTTTTACTCAAAAATATGGAATATTGCAATGCAGCTGCATGAAACACATCTTCATATTCTTGACAGTCAATTTCCATCAATTCTGTATGTATCTGTGGAGATTAAGTACTCTTCTTACTGTGAATCCTTTTTTCCCAGGTATAGGACCAGTCCTGGGACTACTCTTCATCCCGCTGATTGGTTCTGCTAGTGATCATTGCAACAGCAGCTATGGGCGGCGGTGGCCTTTCATCTGGTTGTTGTCGCTTGGTGTGCTGATTGCCCTGGTCATCATTCCCCACGCAGATGCTCTGGCAACATACTTCTGGGGTGGTCGAACCCTTCATGTGGGTCTGCTTATCCTGGGTGTGGGCCTGCTTGATTTCTGTGGCCAGCTGTGCTTCACTCCTCTGGAGGCTCTGCTGTCTGACCTGTACCATGACCAGGAGGACTACAGCCAGGCGTTTGCCATGTTCTCCTTCATGGTCAGCCTGGGAGGCTGTATTGGGTATTTGCTTCCTGCTTTGGATTGGAGTCGAGGGCTGCTGTCAGTTTACCTTGGAGGGCAGGCAGAGTGCCTCTTCTCACTGCTCATCGTCATCTTTGTGTCCAGTGCCTTGGTCACGATGAAGGCATCAGAGGAGCCAGGGCATCCCTCTGCAGGTCTAGAGCCAAGTCCTCTGCAGACAGGCCGCTGGGTGCCGTGCTCCTGTTGTTACCTGCTCAGGTGCAAATTCAGGTTTCTGAAGTCAGGGGCCCTGCTCTGTCTGCTGCAGACGTGCTGGACCATGACACCAGCCATCTACCGGAGCTATTGCCATGTGCCACGTGTGATGCGACAGCTCTGCGTAGCACAGCTTTGCAGCTGGATTGCAGTGATGTCTTTCATGCTGTTCTACACAGACTTTGTGGGAGAGGGGTTGTATGAAGGTGTCCCCAGTGCTGCTCCTGGGACAACCCTGAGACAACGTTATGACGACGGTAAGAACCAATCAGGGTCAAGTATTCTCATGTAGGGCCAATAGGTTTCCCGCGAAAACGGACGGAATTCGCGGAATGGACCATCTGAAACAGAATGGGCCATTGAAAACGGAATTGCAACTTTTCAAACGGAAACATAATTTTGTGCATCAATATCGCCCAAAACCCCCTGTATTTTACCCTGTAGGCTGAATTTCTTTTAAATAAACACAACAATGATCGCAACAATGAACCAACATTAATTGAAGAACAAAAGTAGTCAGGAAATTTCACGTCTGCGCTGAGCTCTGCTCCGGCCACGCCCCCCTTTTTAACGTTTGACACACACACACCTTGCTACCGCCACATTTAGTCACATTCATCTGCTCGTCTTCCGAATCTCATTTAAAACTAAAAATGTTAAGTCTTCTGTTCTGCTGATGGCTGGCAAACAACAATCTAAGAAGGGCACGTATTATTCACTGAGTTACCAAAGCAGTCTTCTTTATCTCCCTTTAATGTGCATTCATCAATTACCATTACATGACGATGCGTGTGGTGTGATCGTACATATGTTTGGTCTGCAATGAGAATGGGGACTAATTAGCACTGCACTGAATTACATTAACATGAGTTATTGCTACACAATAACAATTACACAACTAATTACTCGATACATATAATAGTGGACATTACACTAGGCAACATGGATCTCATTCATATCTCATCCAGTCGAAATCTTAACAGGATGAACCCATCTTTATTACAGCGTATCAACATAAGAACAGAACATAGCTAAATCTCCGCTTAGCATGCTAATCACTACTAATAGCACAGGCATGTAGCCCTAAATTTGGTATTTAATACATGATCTATCACAGTAGCAACTTCATGAAAACCCTTACTTTCATTAGGTACGCACATAATTCCTCACATACTGGTCGAAAATGATGATTTAAGCATTGGAAATGTATAAGGCCCATAGCTAGTACGGTCAACTACTTGGCGACAAACTGAACACAGTAAATCTGAGGGAGCTGCATGCACACAGACAGCGTTGCTAGGCAACATCACTATCAACAGAGAGTTTTTCATACAGTTAAAGGCACAATATGCAACAATTATGCTTTAGGGTTAGGATAAGCAGTTTAACCTTAAAATAACAGCTTAAAAAAAATTGGGGCGCTACAATGACTTTTAATATGGAGAATTGCGTCCGTGCCAATGGCATAGCAGGGTCGATAGGCATATAACTGCCTTCTGTAGTTTTGCCTGCCGATGCCCGCCGACCTGACTTTGATTACCTTCTGCCGATCTAGTAAGTAGCTTATTTGCCGTCTTGCTTAGTCTTGTGTTGCACATGGTTGATGTTTGACTGTGTAAGGACAGTCGTTGAGTAATTAGTTTGTCATAATGTCAAAGTCAGCACATTTCAAGAGATTTCGTTAGTTTTAGCTGCTAGCATACCTTTAGCGAATAGCTATTAATCCTTAATGCACCTTTAACATGCGGAAAGGCTGGTCTCTTGATTCTCCGCCATCGTGCCACCCTAAATCTTTGAATGCACTATGCGCCAGTATTGTATTCAGCAAAATGTGGAACGGAAAATGCTTTTTTTTTATGCGGAAAAAAAACGGAATCACCAAAATGTGACACGGAAAATGCTTTTTTTTTGACGCGGAAAACTATTGGCCCTACTCATGATCTGTGTAACGATGCAATTTGGCATAGGTTTGTATGAATGACCATTGATAGGTGAAAATTCACCCTAGTTACCTCAGGACTCCGGAGCTGCATGAAAGTATATTTATTAGACAGACAAACAAAGACCATTGCAATCGGGCTCCCCTCCCAGCACAAGGCTGACAGTGAAAGCAACGATAAACCCTTTGCACAAGGTTTATATAGTCAGAAGTTTGGTTTTCAGCAGGGATAACCACGTGGTGGATTTCTCACGTCCGAGGCTCCCTGTCTTGCAAGGATGGCAGTTTTGCACAAGGTCTTATCTCCTGGTCTAAACATGCTCTTGTTCATATGCAGACTAAGTGGCACCTAATATTCTAGTTACACACACAGAGAGAAAAGCCATGCTCCTGCTTTCATAAGCACATGATTCATACAAGGAATATATTAATACAAGGCACTTGATTATTATATTCCTAACTCATTAACAGTGTTGGGAAATAATCTCTATCAATCCCTCCTTTTATCCGTTTCAATGGATAATCAAAATGTACAAACATAATTAAAATCTAAATCTAAATCAAAAATCATCTTTCTTAAGCGTTAATTATCATTTCAATGAATAACCTCAAAATCATCATTCTGAGCTTCATCACGGCTTCATCATGGCCTTGGAAAACTGTAGAGGAAGACAGCTCCTATCCTCTTCTAAGGAAGCCTTTGTAGTTTACAATGTGTTAGATGTATCCATGTGGCTCTCTCCGCTATTTTGGCTGTGGTAGATGTTGACAGTAGCTCTTGGTATGGTCTGTCCCACTTGGGTAAGTGGCAGTGTTTTCTTTGGAAGCTGTTGTTTAGGACCCAATCTCCTGGTCCAACCTTGAATTCAGCCTCACAGTGTTCCTGTGTAGGGGAGAGAAGTCTGAGCGCATTTAGTTTCGACATCTTTGCCATATACTCTGAAAGTGTGTATTCAATCTCTTTGTTTGTTTTAGCAAATGGTTTAAGAGTTTAGGCAGTGTAGATTCTTCCATACATCATTTCAAACAGTGATAACAACATGCATTCTTAATTTCACTAATTTCACTCTAAGATTCTCAATTTGCATTTAATAGAACAGTTTATCCTTTTCTACCAGTCCTGCTGACTGGAGGTTGTATGAGCAGTGATTGTCTATGGCTACAGTCCTGCTGACTGGAGGTTGTATGAGCAGTGATTGTCTATGGCTAGACAATATTTCTTTCTTTCGTTTGGATTCAACTCAACTCAATCTATAACTGAATGTTTAAACATCTTTCAAACAAAATAATTGAATAAGAAGTAAAACAATATAAAATCAATGATGAATGATTAACCTACGTTCTCATAAAATAAAAACAAGAACTTAAAAATATATGCTTACTATCCCCTCTTATTGAGGCATGTTTTCACCATGGCTCAATATTGCAGCATATCTTTTAGTGTGCTTTTAGTGTGTTTTTTGTGTTTGTTTTTTGCATATCTTTTTGTGTGTTTTAATTCTTCAAATGTATATGTGTTTCAGATGGTTGTTGCAGTTCAAAGTGTTGTACACAAATTAAAATCAAGCAGCAATAGCAATACATGGAGTAAAATAATGGTCAACATCGTAGCAGAACCTGATGGTCCAATAGGCTTCTTGGATTACTAAAATCATAATAAAAGAAATAAAAGTAATAAAACTTTCTGCTTGGTTAGTGGCCTTGTCTGCTTTGTGGTTTCCCAATGAAACCGAGTCTTTTGCACGTGTGTGCGCAATCAGTGCAATAAGTTCTGCTGCCTGTGCGGAATAGTGTGAAGGTAGTGGCTCTGCCTTCAAGGTTTTCTCTGCTGTGACTACAGCGTAACCCGTTGCATTACTGCCATCAAGGTTCTTTTTGCTTGAACCATCAACAAACATAGTTAAATCAGCTTTTGGAATAGGCATATTTTGTAGGTCAGCTCTGGCTGCCATAGTTGTGATCTGTCCTTTGCTATAAGTAAAGGTAGCTGGCTTAAATGTCACGCAGTGGTCAATAGTGATATGAGGCTGTGAGAGCAAAACAAAATAAATAAAAAATAAGCATGTGGAACTTTCAGTGTAAGTGTCTGTTTTGTACAATAGGAGCAGAGGCCTGCACTGTCAAGGCTGCAGCCACTACTGCTTGTAGACATTCAGCTACTGGATCTAGCCGTGTGGAATAGTATGCCACTGGTATCAACTTTAAGTCCCCCCTTATGCATTAACACAGATGTCGTATAACTTTTTTTTACAGTCTACAGCTTGTACGAATGGCTTTTTCATTTCATGGATGTGCTAAGACGGTATAACTAACCAACAGTTGTTTTAACTGTTCAAATGCCTGCTTTCCATCTTCAGGCTTTTTAATAATATCTCCAGCTGGCATGGGCTGAGAATAAAGTAAACTCTGCAACATTTGTGTTTCTAACGCATCGTTAGGAATCCATTATCTACAGAATTAAGTTATTTCCAGAAAATACATAATTTATTTCTTTGTCTGTGGCTGAGGTGCTTTTTAAAGATAGTTTTACTTTAGTGGACCACAGCTGCTAATTTTGTGGCCTTGTTTCTGCTGGCCTTGTTTCTGCCAGGGTATGTTTCAAGGGTTAGGGTTAGGGTCTTTTTATCTGGAGGAACAGCAGATTCTTTTGAGCCAGCACTCAGCCCCCACCCAGCCTGTTAGTCCAATGCATCAATCTAGGTTAATGTAGTTAGTGTAGCAGGCTTACATTCTCTTTAAATCTTTTTTAGTGGCTAAACAGTGTATTTTCTATACATACTAATATTTTGGGACACCATTGTTTAATTTATTCTAAAACCCATGTATTGTTGGATGCCCAACCCACACCACATCTCTTCCTAATAAGTTTGTAGGGCATGTTTTTGAAACATAATCTGCATTTTAAATATCTGTCCCGTTTCAGACTCTTCAAAAGTAATGGGTTATGTGTATGACTGTTTTTAGATGTCTCTTTCTTTTGACAACCTTACTGTTCTGGATATGCAATTCTCTAATTACTGCTCAGCAGGTATCGGAGTCACACAAAACAAAACAAAAAATCATTGGCTTTCTCGCCAAAACAAAACAAAACAAAAACAAATCGTTGGCTTTCTTGCCACCATTAACGTAAGCTTTGCCTTGTTTGTTTGGCGCAACCAATAATGCAAAAACATTTTCAAAATCTATGTTTACAATTTTCTTTTTGTTGTGGACATTTTAAAATCACCTCTTATTGCCATTATCATGTACGTCTTTTGATTTTGACGCACTTTTTCCCATTTCTAAGTCATTGTATGTATTTCTCTTAATACCTTTAACTGATATTGAAACCTTTTAAATTACCTTTAGTTTATTCTTCTCATTAGGGTTAGATACGTTTCTATTTGCAGACTCTCATACAGCATAGCCAGGCACAACCTGAATAAAGGCATCAAGCAGGCCAAAGCCATGTATAGGGAGAAGATTGAGGGCCACTTCACCAACGGAGACCCTAAATAATGGAGCTGCTCCCCCACCTGCTGGCACAGACCACACAGCCATGGTAACAGCAGAGGAGGTAAGACTCATCCTCAGGTCTGTGAACACACGGAAGGCAGAGGGACCAGATGGCATTCCAGGAAGAGTGCTCAAAGAATGCGCATACCAGCTCGCAGATGTCTTTACGGACATTTTTAATATGTCTTTAGCCAAAGCGGCCGTTCCAACCTGTTTTAAAACAGCAACTATTATACCTGTGCCCAAGCAAAATAACATCAGCACCTTAAATGACTATAGACCTGTGGCGCTCACTCCCATCATCGCCAAGTGCTTTGAGAGGCTGGTGGCGAAGCGCGTTAAGGCTTCCCTCCCTCGCTCCCTGGACCAGCATCAGTATGCTTACAGGGAAAACAGGTCCACTGAGGACGCTATCGTCACAGCCCTCCATTCAACGCTGACACCACTGGACAAGAAGGGAGACATGTGAGATTACTCTTCATAGATTACAGCTCTGCTTTTAATACCATCGTCCCCAACCGGCTGATCACCAAACTCCTTGATCTGGGCCTCAGCTACAGCCTGTGTATGTGGATTAAGGATTTCCTAACAGATCGCCTGCAGACAGTGAGACTGGGTCCTCACCAATCCTCGAGCCTGTCCCTCAGCACTGGTGCTCCACAAGGCTGTGTATTGAGTCCCCTGCTCTACTCAGTCTACACACATGACTGCACCAACACCCATCCTTCAAATACTGTAATCAAATTTGCAGATGACACCACTGTGGTAGGACAAATCACCCATGAAAATGAAAGTGCCTGCAGAGACGAAGTCGACAGACTGACAAAATGGTGTAACGAAAACAACCTGACCCTGAATGTCAGAAAGACAAAAGAAATCATAGTCGACTTCAGACGGCAAAAGGCGAACCCTCAACCCCTCACCATCAATGGTGAGGAAGTAGAGAGGACCTCCTGCTTTAAGTTCCTGGGGGTTATGCTCTCAGAGGACCTGAAATGGGTGAAGAACACAACTGCCACAGTTAAGAAAGCACAACAGCAGCTCTACTTCTTGCGGATATTGAAGAAAAACGACCTGTCTCCCGAGCTGCTTAAGTCTTTTTACCACTGTTGCATTGAAATTGTGATCACATACTGTATTACTGCATGGTATGTCAACTGCACAGACAAGGACAGAAAATCCCTCAGTCGGGTCATAAGATCTGCAGAGAGAGTCGTTGGACTTCCACTGCCTCCCCTGGACGACATCTTTAGGACGCGCTGCCTCCGCAGAGCATGTGGAATTTTGAAGGATGAGACTCACCCCGCAAACCATCTCTTCACCCTGCTACCCTCTGGCAGACGCTACCGGGCCACTACAGCCCACACCTCCAGACTGCAGAACAGTTTCATCCCCAGGGCCATCACAGAACTTAATAATCACACTACCCTCCACCCAGCACAACTTTTTTTTAGTGGTTGCACAAACTAATTTCGTTGTGTATCTAATGCACAATGACAAATAAAGTCTATTCTATTCTATTCTAGTTTGTTCTTGAGATTGCAATGCTAAGTCAACCTGAGCCCGACCAGAGGTCCTCCAACTCACTCGTTTTATGAGGAGGTTGAGGCTAGGGGATTTCCCTGGGGTGATTAGTCCCCTACTGGTTCCGGGTCAAGGCATCTCAGTAATGCGAAATCTTTAATTACATAAATTATTACTATAGTTATCTGTGTTTAACCCATTGTAAAAAGTTCATCTCAACCCCACAGAAAAATAAGTGTTTTGCCATATGTTTCATATCCCCTTCTTACTGGGATATGTCATCAATTTTAAATCCCTTGTTTCCAATTTTTTCTTATTGTTAAAATCCGACTAGACAGGTGTGTCTCTATACGTATCAGGCTTTACCAAGAGGCCTACCAGAAGGCCAAACAGGAAAACAGAAAGTGAAAAGTTCCCTTCATACAAGGCGAACAATAATGTATACAGAAATATCCGGAGAAAATAGGCCTAGAGAGTTTTCAACTTCAGATGACACCTTCCTTCTTAACCACCAGGCAGAGGAGGTATACAACGCTCTTACATATAACCTTTACCGTTCCCAAAACGAACGGTACCCTTCCTTCCAACCACCAGGCGAAGGAGGTGAACAGTGCTTATATTCCATATAGCGCGCTAACCCTTCTATGGCAACAGGCTTTCCTTGCTTATAACATTTAGTGTTCAAAAAATGAATGCTACCCTTCCTTTTATCCCTTCCCTTACATTGGGACAGGAAGATGAACAGGAATATACTAACATTTAGCCTTGAGCGCTCCAAGAACATGAAAACTATAAACAGAAGTCTTCTCTAACTCTAGCAATTCGTTCAACACACGGGGCATACAGGAAAAAGTCCTTCATCAATTTTGTTCCCCTCTCCACCCCGCAGCAAACATGCAAAAAGTTAGTGTCAACCCCACTTGAAGACAAGTGTACGCAAAACCGAAACAAACAAGAACCACATACTATCGTACACTTACATAAAACAACCAATATACTCACAAACAGTCGGAGTCCACCCCCTATAGTCCAATTCAATTCCTTCACTCTCGGCTCTCCTTGCTGGCAGGCCCTGGCCTCCTTCCAATTCAAGTTGGAGGTCTTTAGAAAAACAGTCTCGTACTCCGTACGGTTCAGGTCCTGATGATTGGCCCAGCGTGGAGAGCCGATGAGGTTGTTGGAATCCCGGACATGAGCCACCAAATATGATAGGTGAAAATTCACCCTAGTTACTTTAGGACTCCGGAGCTGCATGAAAGTATATTTATTAGACAGACAAACAAAGACAATTGCAATCTGGCTCCCCTCCCAGCACAAGGCTGACAGTGAAGGCAATGATAAACCCTTCGCACAAGGTTTATATAGTCAGAAGTTTGGTTTTCAGCAGGGATAACCACGTGGTGGATTTCTCACGTCCAAGGCTCCCTGTCAGACCCTCCAGGATTTCGCGATGTCGCGATCGCGCCAATTCACGCGAATTCAACGATTACCCGCAAATTCAGTGCGATGTAGCAATTTTAGCACATCACCGCAATTTTCGCGCAAATTTGACAAGTCATTGTCCTCTCCCACAACTTTCTCCTGCCCCGCAGACACGGTGCAGACACTAGCAGAGTTCTAATCCGTTGTAAACAATGTGAATGGCTACACCAGGCATGGAAATCAAACACAGTTTTATGTGTACGCTGAGATATTCAAAACATTTTATTTAGTCTTACTTGTGGTCCTTTTGTAGTTCCAACAGGTGCACTTCGTCGTGGATAAGTAAATCCTATGAACTTTTCCCCCTACGTGTTTAGCATAACATAGCATAACTAGCTATGTTTCTAGTTAACAGTCAACAGCTGTTTCTATTCCCACGAGACGAACATTTGAGTGATGTCAAAGTAAAAGTCCTGTGTTCGTTTCCATAACAACAATACAAACAATATACATTTTCTGACCTAAATAAGCAAAGGGCAGAACAGCCTATTATGCTACATTTTTGTAGTACTGGTAATCTTTTGTTTGGCATGTTGGTAAGGTTATTTCAGTTTCAGTTTGTTTATTTGTTGAAGAGGGACAGTGTACATTAATAAACATTAAAATGTAAATGCACCCAATTGTAGCCAAAAGGCTAGTTTCCATTGGCAGTACCCCTGCCAGAGTGTTAATGGCTAAACATATACACATAAAAATTGAAATAAAATAAAATACCAAAAACCGGATTTTGAACATTAAACAGCAGTTCTTATATGTGATCAGATTGTCCCAACTTAAAAGTCTGTATTTTTGGAGGACAGAACAGTGATGGTGTGAATTAGGTTTTTTTATCAAGTATTTTGAGAGCCTGTTTGTAAAGAGACATGACTGGTTTAAGAGTAGTGGAGTTTGCAGTAGACCAGGTGGGTAAGCAGCAGTTAATGTGAGATAAAATCAATGAGAACGTATACATTTTAGCAGCCTCAGTGGACATAATAAACTTTATTACAGGCTCAAGGCCCACATGGGAGATGTACAATACATAAAATCAATAAATTACATATAAATATACATTCATAAATGCATATAAATACACAAGGAAAGAAGGGCTAAAAAAGGCACTTATGCCAGTGTTCCCAGATCTTAGATGTGTACTTGACAGAGCTGCGGCCAGGGTCTGTCATCAGATCAATTAATACATTTGAAGAGCGGTCCAGCCGACACATAAACTTAAAAGTAAGATTCCTCAGCAAGGCCATGAAGGTGGTAAGACCCATATTACAAAACAGCTGACTGGCTCTAGTACTCCTGGGTTTTTTCAGGAGTATCCTAAGACAGTCATTATAGGCTACTTTCAATTTACGCAAGCTCTCCTTCTTGTAATTCACCCAGAGTGGAGCTGTATAGAGAGGGGTGCAGTAGGCTCTAAACAAATTAATTTTAACATCATATGTACAGTGGTGGAATTTTCTAACCAACATGTTAGCTTGGACATAGAGCAATCTCCTCTGTCTAAACATGTCAGCATCATCCTCCAATGTGTCTGTGATAATGTGCCCTAAGTATTTGGTACTTTTGGACACCCCCAGAGCTTGCCCAGAAAGATGAAAGGCAGGAAACTTAATTTCCATGTCCTCCTTAGTTCTACAGACCATTACCACACTCTTCTTTGCATTATATTTAACATCAAAATCGACCCCATAATTAGTACAGATGTTAAGCAGCTGTTGAAACCCGCCTGTACTCGGGGATAGTATAGCTAGGTCATCTGCATACATAAAGTGGTTGACCAGGGAATCACCTATCATACAACCTGTACTGCATTCCCCCAGCTGCCTGGAAAGGTTGTCCATATAGATATTAAAAAGGGCTGGGGATAATATACCCCCCTGCCGCGACATGTGATTTCTAAGATGCCTAAAGATGGCCAAGGTGAATTTTACATTTATTTTAGAGGACCATTTTTCAACGGTTTGGTTCTTTAGAGAATGTTTGTTTATTAATTATTTATTTTTCAACAAATAACTCAATTATGGGAAATAAGCTACTTTTTATCGCAACTTTGACTTGCGCCCGCAATTTCATCGCAACAAACACCTAAAAACACCGCAATTTTCACCGCAACTTTTTGGAAAAGACCCCGCGAAATCAGTCATTTACGGCCGCAACTATCACAGAAAAGGCCCGCGAAATCCTGGGGGGACTGCCCTGTCTTGCAAGGATGGCAGTTTTGCACAAGGTCGGAAGAAGCACAGTTCCCTTCTTATCTCCTCTGGTCTAAACGTGCTCTTGTTCATATGCAGACTAAGTGGCACCTAATATTCTAGTTACACACACAGAGAGAAAAGCCATGCTCCTGCTTTCATAAGAACATGATTCATACAAGGAATATATTAATACAAGGCACTTGATTATTATATTCCTAAATCAACAAAACAGTGTTTGGAAATAATCTCTATCAACCATTTCCACAGATGAAACATAACGTGTGTGCTTAATTGGCGATGCTAATGGCATAGTAAGCCATTTCAAATTTCCATTCTCTGGCTCAATCAAAATATTTCACTATAAATGAATAAATAATAACTAATAAGTCTATTAACTAGTCTGTCCATCCATCCACCCACCCATCAATCCATCCATCCATCTTTCTAACTTACTAATCATTCTCGCTAAAAAAGTAGAAAAGTAACCATGTAGTAAGATAAGAGTGCTAGTTCGATTCCCTTCACCTCCGTATCAATTATAGTTTTAAATATCCTTGTATATCGCTTTGAATAAAATGACTATGACTAAATGTAAATGTATTAATAAGAAATTCAATAAATTGAAGCAATGAAAAGAAATTGTGTGTATTTCTCTCTTCTTATCATGAATCCACCTTAATCATTTTCTACAAAATTGATATGCTATGTATGGTGTAGTAGACTGAGACTTTATTCACTACTGCACAAAAACTAGACACGTTTGCAAAACGAGACGTTTTCAATGATGTAAGTTAAAGTAGGTAAAACAACTTTCGCCAATATCTCCGTAAGGGAGATGGGTTATGTGCTCAAATTTCCTGGGAAGACGTTAGTATTCATGTGCAAACTTAAAATCACGTCTCAGGATTGCTGCGCATGCAAGTTATTCAGGGTGTATTGTACCCATGTCTCAACTGTACTAATACCACTGTCATATAATTATGAGTGCTTTGTTCTCCGCACCGACATTACAAAAATGAAGGCTACCACTCGCAAAAAAGTGAAGACATTCAATCTTTGCCTGTGGTGTTTGCAATAAATGACTCGAGAAGGTCTTTTAAATTAATTATTCCTTGTCGGGTGAATCGGTAGTGCTCATCATAGTACTCATCATGATGGAAAAATGGATCTTGGTGATCGCAAAGAACTCTCCCTACGCTAATCAAACTATCTAATATGACTCTTTGGTCAATGGGATCCCTCCTTTTGCCGGGGGTGTGGCAAGCTAAGCCAGCTAAACTTAGGTTAGCCTGCCCTGGAGCAGGTTAGTGTTAAGTGATGTGTTACTATGGTTATTTATCGAAAGTTGCTTTGCCAAACCAAAAAAAGGGGCGTTTTCTTTTTTTAGCCTGGAATCTAGCCCGCTAAACCGCTTAGCGAGCTACGGCGAACAGTAAGCTGAGCTTTCTTTCTTAGGGCAAAGTGTTAGCGTCCAGGTATTTACACAGGTTACAATATGCAAGTTGAGCTGCTGAGCGGCGCAATCACATTCGCATTTTCTTGTGGAAATGCATTTCTAAACGATTCCCTAAATGGTCACCTTGGAGAAAGTGAACCTTTCACTGTCATCATGTAATTCTACATATTGTTTAACTCAGAGACCTTGGGCCCTAGTTTTGCGGTGGAAATTACTTATGAGTTAGTCTTAAACGATAAATGAACAATTCCCCCGTGGTGTGGATTTTGGATATAGGCATGTCGACGTTTTCTCAGACAGAATGAAATGCGCATACGCCAATCACAAACCATCACTGCGTAATTCGGATTAATCTATCTGGCAAATATATAGCACTTTCTGTTTCTGTTTTAGCAAGGAAGCAGGAGCTAATCTGTGTTATGTGTTCATGCTATTAATACATCTCGGATACATCTCAAAGTTAACACATATCCTATCAGGCTTTAAAAAAAAGAATAAAATGTTTGTTTTGCAATGTTCGAATTTCTTCAGATGACTAGTAAAGGAGGACAATAACACAAACCTAAGCATCAACAAATGTAGATGTCTGTCTGTGTATTTGTACAACTCACAGTTCTTCAGTTAATGCAGTGTATAGGCTCCCTCAGCAAGGAATCATAGATGCTCTCGCTTGACCAAACATTTCATAAAATGGGCCCAAACATTTGATCCACCCTGGAGCCCAAAAAATACAAATTGCCCCTACATGAAAAGTCTTTAGTGTTTTTATATTATTACATATCATTATTAATATGACAATGTGTAAGCCATAGGTTTATTTGTATTCCTAGATTAAGAGTCTTTCCTTTTAAAACTTGAATTAACCCTCTTTTTTCACACAGGCATTCGAATGGGCAGTTTGGGCCTTTTTCTACAATGTGCTACCTCAACGTTCTTCTCATTACTCATGAGCCGGTTGGTGTGTCTCTTTGGCTCAAGAACGGTCTACCTTAGCAGTATGGTGTGCTTCACCATATCTGCTCTCATCATCTGCTTGTCCAAGAATGTGATCTTGGTTACAACCATGTCTGCTCTGACAGGATTTGCCTATGCTACCCTGCAGACTCTTCCCTACACTCTCACGTGCCAGTATCATAAAGACAAAGAGGTAAGACTTTGTGTTAATATCTGCATGTCACTTATTTCTCCTTTGCAAAAAAATTAATGGTTCGCTCTCACCTGTTTTATTTTATTGCAATGTAATCAGTCACAAGATGTTATTTTTCTTCTTTTTTTTTTTTTTAAGGTTTACATGCCAAATGGAAAAACAAAATTATTAAACAAGAATGGTGTCACCATCACAAGAGAATCTGTGCATTTGAAAGTTGATGATCACGGTGAGGTCTTGAACAATAAACCTGGCTGTGTCAACGGGAATGCATATTTCAGCAGGGATATTTCAGAATACCACACCCCACAGCAGTACCAGAATGGCTTCCCTTCTAATTCCATAGAGGAAGACGATCATGAAAAACGTGGTGTTGGCCTGGATTTTGCAATTCTGGATAGCACCTTTCTTCTGTCTCAAGTCTTCCCCACTTTCTTTATGGGGATGATTGTGCAACTTACACAGTCTGTCACTGCCTACATCGCCTGTTCTGCTATTTTTGGTGCCATTGCCATTTGCTTGGCAAACCATGTGATTTTTGACCAAAAAGACCTGAGATGTTAACTACCTAGCCATATTAATGCCACCAATGCTCCTAATTGCATTTTTAGTGTTGGGTGGGTATATCTTACTGTTTGACCTTAAACCAAACAATTTGCAATACTAAAGAAAATGTTCGAAAGAAACCCTAATAAGTAAGCTGCAATCAAAAAGTATTCAACTACTTTTACCTTGAAGACAATCTGCTGCTGTTAAAACAAGTTAATGAACACTTTAGTAAACTGTTTAATAAAGTTTACAAATACACTGATAATTATTTGATAAAGTTGAGCTTAGAAAGCATATCTTCTCCAAAACAGCCTTCTTTGGACATCTGAAACTGCCAACTGTCTCATGGAAATGGCTGCTGACACTGTAAAAGAAAAAATGTATCACAGCTTGGGCAAAGAAAATGTCATTGGAACTCTATAAAGTCTCCAAAATTCCAATAGTGTATTTGCAGAATTTAATGACCGTTATGATCAGAAGTCATTGAAAAGAGCAATACTTTTGCTTTAGACTTTTAATCATTTTCATATTATCAAGATAACTCAAACATGTATTAACAAAACGTGTTTGACTGTTTGTTTACTTAGTCCGTAATTAATATATTTTATTAAATTTCGCTCACATCACCCGAATGTCTTCAGGGTTAAGGAGGTATGTCCATATGTGTATGATATCCTAGTTTTACAAGGGCAAGATTATGCCTTTTTCTTTTATGAAGATGTTTTTCTCTATTGTGGCCCACATTATTGTTACACATGATTTTATTTTTGTTGTTCAAATGCCTCCAAAACATAATCAGCTTTAAGAGTGTGTGCAGTAGATATCGATCTTTATTTGTGTAGGATCCATTTTAAAAAGCACTTCCAGAAGTGATGAGGATTAAGCATTTTGTAAATGAGGCTTTTTCGTCCATGTGGAGGGGAATTCTGAATCATGCAGTTCTTGAACATAGTTGGTGGTACATGTGCCTTTATATGTAATGGGTTATTTTTTAATGTACAATTGATTGTTTTTTTTATTGTATATTAAAATTAGTATTGTTTTAATGTCCTGTCTATCATACAGTATATTTCAGAGGAAGGAAATTATCTGAAGGATATTATATCATTTCATTATAGCATACATTTCAGCTCAGTCCATTTTAGTCATCTGAATGCACCTGTAGATTAATTCTGGTCATTACACCACTCTATAGAAACACTGTGTATCTTGGACCCTAATATGAAAGGGCAACAAGCTGTGACTTACGCATATGACATCATAGTGATAATGTGCAACTGATTCAACACGAAAGGGAGGGGCCAAGAATAATTGTTAGTTGCATTGACGCACAAAAGAGTAGCGTGAAGCCTGTGTGGGAACGGAGAATCCGTGTTTTTTGAGGCAAATATAACAACAGGAATTCGGGGGTGCTGTGATGACAAGGCACTTGTTTGGTAAATAAGCTGTATTGAATTGATAACAGCCCAGCACTGAAACCACCACAGTGTAGTCCATGGCCTTTATTATTTCACGTATATGCCTCTAGGTCAGGCATGAAAGATATTAGGAAATGTATTTATTTAGAAATGTAGTGGTACTGGAAGAGTCAAAATGTTGAATGTCAAACGTTTATTTACTAGGGATGGGTAGCCTAATTTCCTTAGAAACATTACTGTCATCACTTATGCTGTGGAGAAAATAATGTGTGGTAGGCTATGCGCAAAACAATCAATATACCAAAACATATTTAGTCTTCAAAGTATTTTTTTTGCGAAACACTCACAGTTTAGTGTCAAAACAGTCCCTGCAAAACCCCAACAGTAGAATGACATATAAGTATTGATCCCACAAGTATTGATTCTTTAAATGCAGTGACAATAATAATTGAATCCTTTTCAGGAAATGGCAAAAAGTATAAATATATGTTCCATATCCAGAGCAGTGTATAATCTCAAATGGTGAATAAGATTTGACATTGAATTATTGTATTCACTCTGTGCAGCAGAGAGCGTCGTTGTGCCTAAATACATCACCTGTGTAGCCATTTGGTAAAATGTTGAGTTCAGTAGAGATTTGATTAGATGATGATAAAATTAGATTCAGACATTGAAAACCAAGATCAGTGCATTTTCCTCAAAACAATTGAACTGAAATGCCTTTTTTGATCAGACACACACTAATGAGGTGCTAGTTCGACCTCAATGGCGCTTAGGTTTCTGTATGTTATGAAATGACCAAATGCATGTGCAAAACAACTTTTTGAGATGTGCGTGGTGTGCGGCTTGGGTCACTCTTTTTGCCTTGTTTTCTTTTTTTGTCATTTCCGTTGCCTGATTTGGTGCTTGGGTCTCTTAGTCCTCAGGTGCATTAAGAGTCTAACTGGAAAAAATGTGAAATGTGAATTTTTAATGTAAATTGAAATGAACAGTTATAACTACAATATAGGGATAGGACACATTTGTCTAATAATTCCACCCGAATCCTAGGTTCACCTGTATTAGGGGGCTTTAATTTGGTATGTGGCAGCCACATTTTACATTTGTTGTGTGTATTCTTTTTCTATACACTTTCATTTGGTAAACACTTTTATCCAAAGCATTTTACAAGTGACAACAAGTTACAGTAAGATAAGGAGACACTTTAGTATGTTACAGTAACCTAGTAACCGTAAGATAAGGAGACACTTTGAGAGAAAGACAATAATACTAATTCCAGGCAATATGACATAGCAAAGCCAAGAGGCAGACATCCACAATCCGTAAGGATTTTCTATGTTGTTTTACTTCACATTGAGTTGTAAACGAACAGCACTACTGTTGAATTTGTACACCATTTAGACCATTTGGAAAGCATTTCTTTGTTTGTTTTCCCAAATAATCAGGTTTCACATAATACTACTTGTGAAAATGTAGGCTAGGCCTCAATGTCCCCAGGTTAATCTACAAAAACCAAGGAAGGTCCCCGCTAGACTGTCATGCCATATAGTGATATCTGGTCTGTCATGCCATATAGTGATCTCTGGTCTGTCATGCAATGAAGTGATCTCTAGACTGTTTTAACTCCTTCACTCTAAATAAAGAAGCAGCCCGTCATCACCACTAATCCAATTTTGGGAGCGACCAGTGCCAATCAGTGACTGGGCTTTAGCCAACCATTTTGCCATGCTGCCCACTGTAGATCGTAGCCTCTCTCTCAATGACCTTTCTATTAGATAGGACAGCTTTAATGTCAGTGTGCTATCATATTGCGAGCATGTAAGCTTTAGCATTTCAGTGAGTAGTCCTCTTCTCATGCAACGTTGTTCATTGACAGGGGCCTAGGCCAGTAAAACATGGTAATCACCAGTTTAATCTCGAGCTCTGGTCTGTCTCTCCAGGCTTCTGATCAGTTCAGTGGCTGTTGTCGCAGGCTTGAAGTCGTGATCTCTGTTCCAAAAATAAGTCTGTGCCACCATGCCGAAGGAAGAAAAACAAGAAGAGTCTTATTTTTAGGGTCATTAATTTTGACCACGTGCCCTGAAGGTAAACTGGATGGCCACTGGGCAGAAACCCCCCATCAGTATGTCCTACGAAGCCGGAACACACTGGACGTTGACGGCGCTTGTTTTCTTTGGGTCCCTCTGTGGGATTGTGTCACTGTATCCCATCTCAAAGAGGACTAATGTCATTTTATTGGAGGAAACGTGGGAGAACCTTTTTGCTCGTTCCGTTTTAGGGATCTCTGGGGAGAAATCTGACCTGAACTGGGAGAGAGACTATTTGCTTGGTATCAAGAGAGTGCGGAGGCTGTACTGCAACGTGGGTATCGGGTTTCACCTTCAGATCCTCCCAGACGGCAAGATAAATGGCGCACATAATGAAAACCAGTACAGTGAGTTGGTCCCCAAATTTAAAGCACTATCTTACACACTTCAAGAGGCTACAAATAATGAGGTCATTAAGCATGTAGCCCATATCCCTGCTTTTTGCATGATCCATTATGAGAACAGACAAGTTTCCCAAATAAAAGACAGATAGTAAATCAGCCATAAATGTCTCCAAGCTCAAAGATGACGTGAATATTAAGATACATATTTTTATCTTTTTGCATAGTGTCCATAAATGAATTTAGCCTCCCACATCTAAAACTGGCTGGAGTTTCGTAACTTTAGATATGGGTTATCAAAATAAACCAACAGTTGCATAACATAGATCAGCCATCTTTACTGAATTCCACCCCAGGTTATCCTATGTTTCATGCAGTATAGGATAGTTGAAGTTGTGCTTTGTGTAGGCTAATTCGATGTTTTGTTCTATCAGGTCTAATAGAGATCTCAGCAGTAGAGCGTGGAGTCGTTAGCTTGTTTGGGGTGAAAAGTGAGCTGTTTATCGCAATGAATAGCCGTGGGAGATTGTATGGAACGGTATGTATTATATCTCAGATTTTGTCAAGCCATCCATGGTATTCATACGTACATAACTAAGAGAGCATGCCTTCCCGTTGCTGATTGTGTCATAGAAGTAATGGTAAAAGTTACGTTGAGGAAAACAAGGCATTGCTTTGGAGCCTGCAGATCTGTATTGTGTTGTGTTATAGATAACCTATACCTGATGTGAATATATCTTACATATTTTGGCACTTAAAAAAAGCTAACCTACACATAACTTGTAATGTGAATTAAACCGGAAATTCACAAATAAAATAGTGACTTTGAATAAGTGGTGTATAGCCTAATGAAGACTCATTGCACATTTTATGATCTTATTCCTTTCTCCAACTCAATCGGATTACTCAGTAACCAGAGTGGAAGGAATTTGAGAGGAAATGGCCGTGGATAACGTGGGGGTCCAAATATATTGACTAATATATCAGATTCAGGCATCAGTCAATAGCTTAATTTATTATTTAACTTGTTGGTCTTCTGCAGGAATGACAGTAAATAGTCAAAACAGCCGCTATGAATATTCAGTGCAATAGAATTAAATAGTGAAATACTTAACAGCTGAATTTGAGTTGAGTGGTTTTAAATAGAAGCAGTTTGTTAAACTCTTTACTCCCTGACTTTTTTCAGAGAGTCTTCCAAGATGAATGCAAGTTCAAGGAGACCCTGCTGCCCAACAACTACAATGCTTATGAGTCTTCCCTACATAGGGGATGTTACATCGCTATTAGACAAAATGGGCGCCTGAAGAGAGGGTCAAAGGCCTCCATCACCATGACGGTTACACACTTCCTACCACGGCTATGAGCTTTACTGACATGGTGTCACCCATTTGAACATTTGAGTTTGAGGAAAATTGAACAACCACAGAACTTCAGAAGAAAGTGATGACCTATTCTGTTTACACACAAACAAAGACATACTTTCTAATTTCATCAACAGACTTTTGTCAGATCTTTATGCATTTCATTGTATATGCTACGTATAGTTTCTGTTATAATTATGTAAGGGACTTCTGTTATTCTTCTGTTAAAGGCTTGCTTACCACAACAGGTGCAATTACCTTGGCTTATAGGAATGACATTTTAGTGTTTTATTACCTCAGTGTGCATGATGGTTTCAGAGAGAGAGATGCTTGTTTACCTCCATCGTTTAGATGACTACGTTCATCCTTGTCATTGTCTTTTGAGCAAAACTGAAGAATTTAGTAAAGTGATATTCACGTTTTGAAATTAGGGGGTGCCTTAGTTTTCTGATTGTGGTTATCACATATGCAGCAAATGTACTTAGTGAAAAATTATGCATTGCTTGCAAGTCATGGTTAATGGTAAAACTCCAAAGTGTACTAGCCTAATTCTTAGAAGGCCTGGGGTACCTTTAGTTTATTTCCTACTGTAATTAGATCAATGACAGTTGAAACTCTAGAACCGAGAATTTACAAAGCAGTCTGCAGCACCAGGATTAAGCATCCAATGGAAATCTGACATATCTGACCTTTTCTCATAAAGTTGCTGTATGTGACCTGTTTAACTGCCTCCATCTAAACCGGACTGCCCTTATTTGCAAAACGTGCTGTAGTAAAACCACCCTTCCTTTTAAGGAGGAGGCGGTTATACGTGGCAAATATTAAGAATCCTGACTATTGTTATTATTGTTCTATTTTTGCAGATAATTTAGGATCAGCACAAGACACTAACCAGACCCTATTCCAGTGATTACAGGGATAGTGTGCCCTTCATCTGCAGACCCATTCATGATGTGTCATCAGAAGGAAGGCACAGCGTGTGTGCATCTTATATTCCTTTCTTCAGGAGTTCTTGTTGCATTGGTGGTTGTTTACAGTTTCATGCATAAGGGTTAAGAAATGGGTTTGCACATGATTGCATGCTGCTAAAGACATTAATAGTTTTTTTTGGCTGTAGTATACAGTTGTACCTAAATAGCACTTGAGCATTACATAAATTTACCTCATGTCAGATATTTGTTACATATTTGATGATTTTGGACACTGGTGCTCCGTTCTGTTTGGGTGAGCACTTGTTTTGGAGCTCTAAGCAAGAAGGTAACTCTCTGACTGTTGGCTTCACATACAAATTTCTTGGAACTGATACAAAAATAGATTCTCAGTAGTCTTCAGACCAAACTGTTCCCCTGGACATATTTTCTAATTGTTTGGCACTGGAAGCAATGTTAAATGCTTAGTGTACATTCTCAGTACGAGCTGCAGAGAGAGCTCATGAGCCACAGGTCCCACTTTAGACTGGTGGCAGTTTAAGACAAAATAGTATGTTGTTTCCCATGGACATAACGTCAACATTATACTTTTGAAAGCACTATTTTAAGCTCGCCATTCGGACATCCAGACGTATACTGACATAAAATCCTCCCTTCACATATTCCTCTCTAAAATTCAGAAATATTGTCTGCAATTGTTATTAAGTTTGTCTTACATTTTAATCAAAAATAATGTTGAAGTAAGGACCTATTGTATGTCATGAAGTCTTTCTTGCACTGTTATAGTTCATTGGGATGTTACTGGATAGTTTTCATAGAACATGATTCCTGCGACATTAAACCTGTTTTGTAAGACATGTAACACTGTGTCTCACCAGGACTTCTCCCAGACTAATACTTCCTCCAATGCCCCTCCTGTTTTTGGCCTATACCTCACTTTCTGCCTTAGTTCTGATCTGCTATCATTATAGGCAACACCTGCTGCTTCCAACGATTGTGTATTTTTTGGGAAAAATTAGGTACACATATTGCAAATGTTTTCCTTTTATTTTTATACATATGTGCTGTGCACAAAAGATAGATGTATTGAAGGAATCATTAAAAATGTTGAAGCTGTATGTTTGTTGTACTTTGTGTTCAGATGTAAATCATTGTTAATTCACATTCATCATCAGCACATTAATATATGATGGGATGTGTAAAAGTGATCTTAATGTTGTTAAGCACACCTTGTGAATCACATTGGTGCCAGAAAGTTATAAAAATAAAAAAAAGTCAATAGAACATTTATTCACAAAAATTATGTCAGTGACACTCTTTCGCATAACTGAGGCAGCAATACCAACTTTCTAGCAATTATCTTGCACTGGCTAACATCAGTGTTCATCTGTATGAATTGTATGAATGGGAGGACGGCAAGCAGGAAGCCACTTCTCCCAAAATACCATTGTTGCCTGTGTAATGTTTTAGACCATTTGGATGGCTGAACTTATAGGGTCAAAACCTTTGGGGTTAAATGCTTGGTGAAACACAACAACTACTTTCCAATGAGTCCCTTATCCCAAACATGAAAGCGGTTTGTAGGTGTTTTGCTTCATGGTTTGCTGTATGTAGCATATCCAAATGTCTCTGAATATGAACAGCAATTATAAGAGAGAGGAATGATGACTACAAAATGATTAATCTCAAATATGCTGCAGATTTTGTATCACTTGATTTATTGTCTTACAGTGATGTCGAGATTCTCATATATACAAGATAAAAACTTGTATAGAAGTTAACTTTGTAGCTGTTAATAATAGTTGATGAGCTCCTTTACACACGCGCTGTGCCTTAATTAAATGAATGTCAATTTGTAGTCATGGCTATTTGGTCATTGAATGTGAACTGTACAGTAATTCACATTAAACACGTGTTGATTATGTGTAAGAGTAAGAACAAACAAATGTACACAAATGCTGTGTTACCTAGTTTAACAAAAGGATGTGTTAGAAATAATTCAAACTGGGTTCTTGTCTAGACGTACAGGGTTATATTCATACAGTCAGTTTCTTTTGGCCAGCACCTATTCCATGGTTTCGGATGACAAGAGTGCTCAGTAGTGAATAAAGTATGCAGTTCAGGGGAACACCATCAGGAGAAGCAAACAAGGCAAATATTTGCCCCCCCCCCCAGTCTGAAATCTAGGATGGTATGCAGTTTTGTGTAAGTGTGTTATATTTCACACTGACTCAAAATGAAGATGATGTTGGTATTTGCAAACTGACAATGCCTTGTAGAAGATGAGCGTTGTCCGGGCCAGCAGATTTGTTTCCCTCAGCGCTTGGAAGTAAGCGTTAAGGTAGAGGAGTCACTCAGCGCTTGGAAGTAAGCGTTAAGGTAGAGGAGACGCGGAAGATCTGGGGTAGCATGTTACTCAGCTGATAGAACATCTCTTCTGAGATACTCTGGGAATGGAAAAAAGATAGAAAGTTTAAGTACATTTAGTACATTTGAAATGATTTTGATATAGTGCACAGATTCAAAATACTTATAAAAATTGTATACATACTTCAATGGCAGTGTGAACAAATACATTTCAAACAACTGGTTACTGTGCCGTCTCGAAAGGCTTAAGTGGGCTCAGAGACAGTGGATAAACATAAACGTTTACCTGAGGAACAATAAACTGGACTGTCCTGGAGATACCACCATCCCAGGAGGCCATCTCCATCATAAAACCTGTCATGGGAAAGCAACGTTTGTGTCATTTTAACACAACTTAACTTATTCTTAGTGCATTATTTTCTGCTACCCGAATTCTGGGAAGCCCATAACACAGTTGCCCCACTAAACTAATATTAACTTTCATGCCTTACTTAGTTATTTCAGACGTACAGTATTGAACATATTGTTTCTCTCTGTACTTCCATTGTTCCATTCATTTGTAACTTTTCCACACAGCAACAGCAAATTCAAACTTCAGAATGAACTTGGTGTGTTTTTTGGGTAATGGACATTCCAAAGAACACAATCGGGAATTCAACCTAGTAGCCACGGTATATTCATATTATGAAGTTTACTTTCAACTGTAATTCTTTCTACTGAATTGAAAATATATACTTAAATAAGGTTTTCCAAAGGCATCTTATTGTCATGTAGATGCTTGTGTCGTGTTTCTCTAATTTGCCTGTTCCAAGTCTCACCTTTGACACACTTGAACACCAGTTCTGCTCGCTTCAGACACCAGGGAATGGTCATCTCCTGAAAATGAGATATTACAAAAGTAATTTTGCAGGGATGTCTTCCTCACTCAATGTGTTGTATTGCGCTTACTTGATGTTTGATAGAAGTAAAGTTGTCGACCCGCTGGTTTTTCACCATAAAAATCCCTGCCAATGTTATTGATGACAGAATGCTGGGCAGAGCAGAATATAATAATAAATAATAATAATACATCTATCTATAAATCCAGGAATCTCTGTGTGTCTGTCTGTCAGTCTGTCTAGGGCGTATCTCCCTGACGGTAGTTACGTTAGTTATGAGATTTCGCATGTAGCTTACGCATGTCATGAACCTGTGCATCCTTGATTTTGAAGATTTTTGAAATCATAGTTTGTGAGATATTTGTATTTTACCGTTTCCCGTAGGCACTAATGGGTTATCGTTTCCCGTAGCAAGTCCCACTGTGCACCGAAATGACGTCACAATCAAACAAGCTACGTCACGCTCAGAACCTATAAAATCGGATGGTCAAACTCGATTGTCAGTTTTTGCAACAAGACAATTAAGTGGCTTATTATTTACACATACTGGAACAAGAAAACACAGACTACATACGGCAGTGAAACAAGGTGAGTTTCCTATAGATCAAACATGGTCTGAATGGAAACCATATGGGACCATCATACCTTTCAGAGTATAATGAATGGTAAACTGTTATTGGTTACCAAGGGTCTTACATTAAAGTGTTCTCAGAGATTCTAGCCCCGGAACTCAAAATAATGATAAGTGCCCCGTATTATTAAAAGTGCCCCGTATCAATACAGACTTCGAAAATAATATGACATCGTTGATCAAAGTCCAACCGCACCCCGTCAACGGACATATGCTTAATCTATCTACGAGACAGCAAGAGAAAATAAACGACAATTAGTAAAACGGTGAAACTTTTAAAATGCGTCTAAACAGTTCTCATAAACGTGCCAATGCGTTTAAAATGAAAAACCACAATACACAATGCTCAAAGCTGATAGTACAGTACAAGTTGTACAAGTACAGTACAAGTTGTACACATTCTTAAAGCATTTAGTGACATATGACATTTAGTTTATAGTTTAGACAGCAACGTTGACATCTATATTCAGCTGCATCCACTACATAATCTCAAACTTTATTTGTTGGTATATCTCCAAAAGGCTATACAACATTAAAACATTTCTTAATGAAAAGGAATCATGCATCACAATAATACTTCAGTGTAACCTGTACCTATGTGGAGTGCAAATATGTCTTGCTATTACACTAACCAACAGCTACACCGACGTCTGCTAACACTACAGAATGCATAATTCCTACGGGCACTGCACTAGTTTTATTTAAAGCGCCTTTCATGACACCCAAGGTCACTTCACAAACAAGTTGTTAGAATTTGTGTCATCCATAAGTTGATGTCATAGAGGCAGGCAGTAAGTACAGCTGGCGGAAGAGTAGCAGTGGGCTTTATTGAAGGTAGAGCTGGGTGTCGTCAGCATAACAGTGGAATTGAACACCATGTTGTCTGAGGATAGTGCCAAGTGGGAGGAGGTAGATGATGAACAACAGAGGGCGTAACACAGACCCCTGGGGCACCCCTCTTGTCACAGCAGTACTCTCAGATATACTGTATGATCCATAGAACCAAACACAAGTATGCAGAGTATATACTGTATATGTATATATATTATATAAGTATGCAGAGTATTTATATTATATATATATATACATATATATATATATATATATATATTATATAAGTATGCAGAGTTATACATATATATTAGATAAGTATATAGAAGGCAGCAGACTGAGCCATTTCCTACCACTAACTCTCAAACAACAGGAAGCTAAAACATCTACACCAGCGATTAGATGTGCTAAACATGGAGTTGTAACTTCCAAAGAGGAAATAAATAAGACCTTCAAAAGAACTGCATACAATAGCACTGTTCCTTCTGAAAATTAAATTAAGTGGATTAAGTCGTGTCTCATCTCATTCCCTCCCATTGAAAACGCAACATTAAGGATTTGGATAGGATCTGCAAAGGAGTGGACCAAAATCCCTCCTGAGATGTGTTTAAACCTGGTGACCAACTAAAAGAACAGTCTGACGTCTGTGCTTTCCAACAAGGGCTTCTCCACCAAGTACTAAGTCATATTTTGCTAGGCGTTCAAATACTTTTTTGCAACAAATGCAAATCAATTCAAACAGTTATAAAATGCAGTTTTCTGGATGTTTTTGTTGGTATTCTGTTTCTCACTGTTAAAATAGACCTACAGTCGTGGCCAAAAGTTTTGAGAATGACACAAATATGCATTTTCACAAAGTTTGCTGCTTCAGTGTCACTGGCTTTTATTGGCAATTACATGAAGTTAATGCAAAAAGTCAATATGTGCAGTTTTGACCCATATTTTTCATGACCTCTGCAATCCGCCCTGGCATGCTGTCAATTAACTTCTGGGCCACATCCTGACTGATGGCGGCCCATTCTTGCATAATAAATGCTTGGAGTTTGTCAGAAATAGTTTTTTTTGTTTGTCCACCAGCCTCTTGAAGATTACCACAAGTTCTTAATGGGATTAAGGTCTGGGGAGTTTCCTGGCCAATGGACCCAAAATATCAATGTTTTGTTCCCCAAGCCACTTAGTTATCACTTTTGCCTTATGGCAAGGTGCTCCATCATGCTGGAAAAGGCATTGTTCATCACCAAACTGTTCCTGGATGGTTGGGAGAAGTGGCTCTCGGAGGATGTGGTCATCAGTCAGGATGTGGCCCAGAAGTTAATTGACAGCATGCCAGGGCGGATTGCAGAGGTCTTGAAAAAGAAGGGTCAAAACTGCACATACTTCATGTAATTGCCAATAAAAACCTTTGACACTTATTAAATGTTTGCATTTATACTTCAGTCTTCCGTAGTAACATCTGACAAAAATATCTAAAGACACTGAAGCAGCAAACTTTGTGAAAATGTAAATTTGTGTCTTTCTCAAAACTTTTGGCCACGACTGTACACTGTAAAAAATGATTTTTTGGGGTGTTGTAAATGTGCCTTAGTTAAATGTGTATATTATACATGAAATTACTACATTTTGTCAATATCACAATAATATTAGATAAACTACTCTGAACTACCTAATTTTATTATGTAAAACAATACTTAGGACGACACATGTTATTTATTAGTAAACTCCATGCAAGATATTATGTAGAATGTGCAAGCAAAGAGTATTGGTGCAAGTGCTCAGTGAAATGTACACAATTTTTTTTAGTATTCAATAGACATGCGCGTATAACACTGGAACTCCATAATTCACGCAACGCGAGCCATTCAGTCGCGACATGAGAGACACATGAAGTGAACTTCACTGCTGGCGCTGAATCGTCCGACGACAACCATCTTCACTACAAGGCAAACCTTTGAAATGGTTCGGTTCAGTTGCCTTCAGTTAGCCCAATTACCAATTGAATATATCTTGCTGGTCTAAACTGACTGTTACTTCTCAGTGAAGGCGCTGTTCTCTGCAAAACATGTTGGCGTAACTTCCTTGTTTACATCATCACCTGCACAATAGTTCACTCCATTGTCAAAATCCTTCAGGCACATAATACCATGAAAAACATCATGGTATATACTGTAATATGGTTCTCTTGGATCCATTGGCTCCGTTGGATCCATTATAATATTGGATCTCTTGGATTAACCCTACGGTGGATCTCCCCAGCTACGGCGCGCTCTGGGCCCCTCGCCTCGTCATGGCTTCGCGGTCGGGGTGGACGGGGGTTCACTCACGGACGTGGCCTCGGCCGGCGCCTAGCAGCCGACTCAGAACTGGTGCGGACCAGGGGAGAAATACCCCGGAGGAGTGGGGAGTGACAAATCAGTAACTAGGTTGCACCGGCGAGCGGAAAGCCTGACTCTGTAAAAAACATGTCAGAACTTAATCTCAAGAATATTAAAGTGTTCCAAAACTCCCCCGGTATCAGAGTCAGCTTGACTCTCTACAAACACAAGAAATCCCTACGTTCCCTACGAATCACCCACACTGGATCCTCCTCCCCATCCAATAATATATTATAGTATAGTATAGTAAAGGATATTTGGGGAATCTGTGTAAAAATTACCTGAAAAAGGTAGGTGGAAATTTTTTTTAGTAAATAGGGTCAGTTATTTTTTACAGTGTACCATTACAATTATAGATCACGCATTTCTTTGCAAGTGGCCAAACTTGAGAAATCGGCAGGGGGTCAAATACCTATTTTACCCACTGTAACTTTATCAATATGATTCAAACACTCTATGCTAATCCTTCAGCCCGGGTGTGTGTTGGAGTAGGCGTCTCAGAGTTATTTGACATACTACGGGGCACATGCGCACTTCATCTCCTTTAAATTTGACTATATCTATTGAATCACTTGCACATTTAATTAGACACTCCCCTCAGATAGTAATGGTTACTAACAAAATAAGACCAAATTGTGGATACAAACAAAAAATAAGAGGAAATGTGTTCATATATCGCTTCCTGCTCGAAGCCCAGGTTGTTTATGGTGACACTAACAAATGAGAAACCACCAAGCACCATAGCAACACCTCCTCTACTTCATTCATCCATCTATTCCGCCATGCAGAACTAAAGTCTTACCTCTGACATATCATGTACCAGCAGAAGGGGAATTGTGATGGTGGTGATATCATGGGTGCAGCAGACCTTGAGAATGTTCCGCAGGCCCATGATGGCTGGATCACGGGCTGTGATGTTGCCAGAGCGCACATTGTCATCCACACACAGGTGGAACACCACATGGACCTCAGACAGGTTGGAATGTCGTGTAATGTAGAATTCACCTGGGGAAAGAACGATTATATTTTAATGTGGAAAATCATAAACCATTTTCATCTCGATTCACTTTATTGTCACTGGAAAGTAAACCAACAAAGGAATAGATGAGATCTGTAGCACAAAGAAAATAATATCTATATTGCCCTTTACAAGATTTAAATGAAATACCATGGATTAACAAGAAAATACATTTCCTGAAGGAAATATCAGTGCATGAAATGCAAAAGTTAAGAAAGGAAGAAGAAAAGAAAGAAGAGTGAAAGAAGGAAAGAAGAGTAAAAGAAGGAAAGAAGAGTGGAAGAAGGAAAGAAGAAAGGAAAGAAGGGTGAAGAAAGGAAAGAAGAGTGGAAGAAGGAAAGAAAGAAGAGTGGAAGAAGGAAAGAATAGTCGAATAAGGAAAGAAGAAAATAAAGAAGAGTGAAGAAATCAGCTTAATCAGCTGCTTTCTAAATGTTTTAGCAAAAAAAGTTTTAACAAATATGACAGTGTCAGTAACCTACTGCAACTTAAAACTACTACAGACTATTATAAGCAATTGTTAAACTTTGTAATATTGTTGTCTTACTGTTGTAGTTCTCAAAATTATTCTCTGATTGCTTGCTTGTAGATATGTTGATAATGTATACCTAACAAGTTGTTGTTCCTAGTTATTAAAACACATTTTTGAATATAATTTTTTAAATATAATTTTTTTCCATTAGAAAACTTAACACATATATCACTGTCTTTTATTTTCTGTTTTTGTAGTGAAATGAAGCACATGGAAGAACGGTCACCATCAATAAGAGTCATCTTCCCTCTTTCTTTTCTCCCTCACTCTCCCTCACCAATTCATAGCGCCACCTACAGTAAAGGAAAATATACCACATCTATTTTGCTTAGATGGTTAAAACAACGTATTTAGCTACATGACCATTATGTTAGCGATAATGTATAGTCCGTTGGCCATTATCCGAAAAAAATAAAATAAAAAAACAACGAACGGTTTTGTTTCGTCCTGAAGGGAATTATTTTTCGATGATGACCGCCAAATAATACATTATCCTGCTTTTTATACGGTAAGATGCCACACCGAACGAAGACATTCCTCCAAAATAACAATTTTTAATGATTTTGTTGCCATTTTGTGACATCACTAAGAAAAAATATTTCTTCATGCAAATAGAACTTTAAAGTTTCAGATGCTGCGTAGCAACCCATTACTTGTTGGCTTACAGTTACTGTGACTTTCCTTACATTAAATGACCGGACTACTTTCGAATGATATGAAAGATGTGAATTAGAAGCACAATGGTCTTTCAATTTCATTCAATTCCGAACGGTGGGGTGGCCCACTCATATCAAAGGAACTTTTTGTAACATTCTGAGGAGCCGTATAATAAGTCTATGTATAAAAGGGTAAAATGTCAAACAGGGGAACACTGCAACTGTACAGTTATCAGTAAATTGATCATAACCTTTAATGTTTTTTTTCCACTGAGTAGATGACAAAACTATAAATATTTCTTACACTCTAGGTTTCTCTATCTAAAGGTTTCTCTATCTAAAATAGGAATTTGTGTACATTTTATCTTGACAAATTGCTTTTGTCAAGATTGATGTAATTTGCAAAATAACAGGAACCTTAGACCTTAGAACCTTGCCATGATATAACCCTTTGGATAGCAATTGACTGTAGCCAATTTCCAAATTACACAAGACCCTTGTAGGGAAGAATCTGTCAAACTGCATTGCGGCAAAGTTAGTAATGGCTGCAAACAAAGGTTTTTTTAAGGACAGCACATTTTCAAAACTGTTCTGTGAAGCAGAAATCTATATTTCTAACTTTGTATATATTTAGACTATATTTCCACTTCATTTTGCACCTTTTTTTCCTGTTTAATATGTCATTTTCTGGGTGATTCAAATTTTTCGAACAGTAGTTTATGAAAAACAATTAAAGATACAAATATTGACACAAATATTTAAAATAAAAAGAAATCAAAGTCCATAAAGTAGTGATGTAGTAAAGTAAAGTGCAGTAACAATAGAGTGCAAGTGTTAGAGCTCAATCATAAGCACATACAAAGAGAAATGTTTTTTTTCTTCTTTTTTCTGGATTAATGTTCCAGTTGCATGCAGCATAATGGCAAAACACTGCTTCACCATGTGTAGTTTGGACTTAACTAGCTGACCTGAGTCCATGAATATAAGAGCCCCACTCGGTTTATATTCTTTAAACATATCAGAGATTTATTCTGGGCTCAAACCATTTAGTGATAAATAGTCTAGTAGCACTTTAAAATCCTTACTGTGACTAACTGGAAACAAAAGCATGGATGAGCTTCTCTTGGTCTTTCCGGACTACCAAAACCATTGCTTCTGGCTAGATTTCTTAAGATAGTAGAAGGCTGTTCTGTTGTGACTGGTGAAAGTGAGATCTAAGTCTCTAAGAATGCCAAGATTTCAGACTTTGTCTTTGATTTTTAGAGCCAAGAGTCAAGTCACTTATTCTCTTTCTAATTCAAATTTTGCTGCCAAACACAATTATCTCTGCGTTGTCCGAATGGACCGTTTTGACTCATCAATTACTTTATTTGCCCTAAAAATCTACACATTGGGCTGTAGTCATCTGGTGAGAGAGGCAGCTATATCTCTGTGTATCTGACATCATCTACATAACTATGGTAATACAATACAACCATCCTCCTCAACTGAGGCTACAGAAGAGCAATGTAACAGCTTCATCGACTTTTTCAGATCAAAGGTCGACAGCATTCGCTCTGAGATGTCCAGCTCTCCATTTCTGCTTCCCTCTGACGCCAACACCCTATCTGCAAGTGTGCTGTCTCCCCTGCATCTTGCTGAGGTTCAGGAGAGCCATGTTGAGGAAATAATCAGAAAAATGAACCCTGTACCTGTACCCTGGACCCCATTCCCACTGCTCTGCTCAAGTCACACATCCCCACTCTCAGTCCTCTCATCCCCAAAATTGTCAACCTTTCCCTTCAGTCAGGCTGTGTCCCACCGGCTCTCAAGGTCGCTGTCATCCGTCCCCTTCTCAAGAAGCCCACCCTGGACCCGGAGGTCCTAGCCAACTACCGGCCTATTTCCAACCTTGCCTTCCTGTCCAAAGTGCTAGAGAAGGTAGTTGCTTCTCAACTTCAGGACCACCTCAAACACAACAATCTGTTTGAAAAATTCCAGTCAGGATTCCGTTCAGCCCACAGCACTTAAACCGCCTTGTTCAGGGTGACGAATGACCTGCTGATGACAGCCTATGCAGGATCACCCTCACTCCTCATCTTCCTGGATCTGACTGCTGCATTCGACACAGTGGATCACACAATCCTCCTAGAGTGCCTCCACACCACCATTGGACTGTCAGGCTCTGCACTCAAGTGGTTCCAGTCCTACCTGTATGGCAGAACTGAGTATGTCTCACTGGGAAGATGCAATTCCAGACAGCTCCCTGTCTCCTGTGGTGTTCCACAAGGTTCTGTCCTCGGCCCCATCCTCTTTATTATCTACATGCTCCCCCTCGGCTATGTTGTCAGCAGACATGGGATGTCCTTCCACTGCTATGCCGATGACACACAGCTGTACATCAAAACTGCCCCAAGCCCCTCTACTGCCATGTCATGTCTCACTGCCTGTCTTGGGGAGATAAAGGCATGGATGAGAAACAACTTTCTCCAGCTAAACAGCAGCAAAACCGAGGCCCTTCTTGTTGGCACTCCACACCAGGTTCAGTCATCCTCCATAACTCATCTCACCTTCGACAGTCAGGTCATACCCCTCTCCACCACAGTCGCAAATCTAGGAGTTAGGTTTGACCCACACCTCACCTTCAACGATCATATAAAGCATCTGTGCAAAATCTCCCTCTACCATCTCAAAAACATCGCCAAGCTCCGCCCCACTTTAACCCTGCCAGATGCTGAGAAGCTCGTCCACGCCTTCATTTCCTCAAGACTGGACTACTGCAATTCACTGTTCACTGGGATCACTAGCAGGAACATCCAAAAGCTGCAGTACATCCAGAACAGCGCTGCCAGGATCCTGATGAGAGTCAGGAAATACAACCACATAACCCCCATTTTACACTCACTGCACTGGCTCCCTGTCTCATCCCGCATTGACTACAAAGTCCTCCTACTCACCCACCAATGCATAAATCATGGTGTCGATTGAAGCAATCTATTTATTGTGTAGCATTATTTATTAAATGAATTATTTTTAACAACATTGGTATTGTATTTTAAGTATTTAAAGTAGTATCATGAATTGACAACCATCAACTTTATTGCAGGGAACGTGCAACATTACAGTGTAGAAGATCTCACTTACTATAAAATGTGAAAATAATAATAAATAATAAATATTATTAGTAATAAAAATATAAATCTTTAAATGAATATCACAACAATAGAAGCACATATGCAACACTCCACTGTCTAGACGCTCTTGAAACTTAAAAGTAGCTTTCCCGGGAATAGAGTATTCAAACCTTACTTCTGATTAAGCAGCATCACTGGCAGATTTGCCTTGATAAATATAAGCATCTCAGCATTTTTAGGAGTCAACCTGCCATTAAAAAATGTTCGAATCCGAACCGAGCCCGACGTAATCAATTTATCAACTGTTCATAGTACTAATGCCACATTGACGTACGTTTTTTTTTAAGAATAAACTGGGGCATCAACAGTTAAATGCTCTCTCTCACAAACAAGCGCTGTTAAACGCACAATCGTACACAATAAGGCCAATAAGTTGTCTGGGAATTCCCTGCCCCTTCACTGCATTTCATTTGCTCAGTTAGTCTGGCAAACTAATCATCAGCGATCCACTTCACTCACGTAATTGGACACGCCTTTAACCAATCAGACCAACGATACTATACAACGATCGGTAATAAAGCAAACCCATATTTTTTCTGTATGAATTGTTCCAGGGCAAGTTTCTGTTCTGTTTTCAAAGAAAACTTGCCTTATCGAAGTTTTGCGGTGCTTTGGCGGCCACCATGTCCAATGTTTAAAAACTCTCCGTGCAGTAGATTTTGTAACGTAGCCGTGGTAAATTTAAATCCGCCAATGGCGCGCCAGGTAGCCAAAAGCCAGTTTGTGATTGGCTCCAAGGATTCTGGAAATCTTGAAATGAACGGCTATCCAAAGTTGGCCAGACCCAGTGCAGAGGCAAAATCAATTTGGCCGGAAGAAGTGGGGCGGGACTTCCCAGACTAGCCAATAAGCATATTTCAATTAAATGATTCACATTGCGAGAACGTTTAGTAAAATGGTGCGGCTCCTTTAAAAGGAGGGACAACGGTGATGCATAATTTGGATGTCGCGACAAACATTAATGTGCTGTAAAAAGTTTTTAGTTGTTGAATACTTTTATATTTTTGAGGCTTGAAAACCTAGTTTTGTCTTTGACCCTGTAACAGTGTTAACCAGTATGTGAGTAACGTGAGTTTTACTAAAGCATAGCGTGTGTAGCTATTTCATCCCGTTTGTTAACCTTTCCTGCTGTCTGTATCTAACCAGCAGCAGACGTAAAGGAAAGGGACTTAACCCCGAAGTTAAAAACATATAATCTACTTCGGGCGTGGAGCATTTTACTCCCCTGCAATCTCCAACTACGTTCAGAGACAGGCAGCAGGAAAGGTTAACAAACGGAATGAAATAGCTACACATTACACACGGTATGCTTTAATAAAACTCACGTTTTATGCTACATCAACGAAGGCACAACAGACAAGTCTTACCATTGAAGATCTTTTAGCACACCGACGTTCGTTCTAAAACTATCTATATCCAACCATCGGGGTTTAATCCATGTTGTTGTGGAGAACGAGAGTTGCATCAATCATATTTCATTAAAACTTCACACTTGGACATATCCAACAGCCTTATTATAATAAGAATCTGCATCGTCTACTTAGCAGAAATATCTCCATACAGTAGATTTCCCTTCGTTTAGTATCATTTTAAACTCTCCAAATGACAGTTTCTCTTTAACTTTCTCCGTGATGCCATTTAATCTGCCTCCACGGGGAAATGCTTTGGAGCACGCGTTGCAAATTGCAAACGTATTATCTTTCTCCGACACCACGGCGAAGCCATTTTGTCTCGACTTTCGATTTTGACTTTGACCTACCCGCCACCGACAACGGGGGCCAATGAAATTTCATAACATGGAGACACAGCCATTCACAAGCTTCTTTTTTTTAAAGGATCATTTTCTACCAGTAGCGGCCTGAAATGCCAGTCTCTAACGTTTTATTGAAACGTCTCTGATAGTAGTTCTCGCAGATTTTAAGTAATCTGATCGGATCGGTTTGATCGGCCGTTTTGAGAACTCCGATCGATAACGATAAGGGGGATATCTGCCGATTACGATCGGCGCCGATCAGATCGGAGCATCCCTAATATTCATAATGGCCAAGAGTGGCAAATCAACTCTAGCCAATCACGGATTGCTTCGGAAAGTCCTTCCCAATTTTCCAACCAGTATTCTGATATCTACAGTGTTAAATGCAGCACTAAGATCTAGTCAACCAGAACTGGTATTTTACCTGAATTAGTATTCAGACTTATATCATTTAACACTTTTATAAAAGCTTTTTCATTACTGTAGTGAGGGCAGATGCCTGATTGAATTCTTTCAAAATTACCACTTGAGAAAAAACATTGCTGAGTTGATAAAAAAACAACTCAATGGTTTTAGCTATAATAGGAAGATTGGAGGTCTATAGTTGTTTAGCACAGAGGCATCCAGAGTTCTCTCTTTGAAGAATGTCTTAATGACAGATTTTTAGAGTGATTTTAGTAAAGATAGCAGTGAGCCATTCAATATTTGAATGAGGTAGAAGCACAAGAGAAAAAAAGATCAGAGCAAAATAAATAGAATTGAGTAATAAACACAATGATTTCAATGTGGCAGTGCAGTCATGCATGTTAGAATTAGACAGACAGACAGATACACACAGACACACACACACACAAATACCTGGTAAGATATTTCCATTTTTTTTGTCAACATTCTTGTTCTTATCCTCGGCTCCGCTTGTTCTTGACAGTTCTAGAGTACAAAGATATGTGACAAACAGCAGATCCAATATTACTGACCTGAACCATTTTTTTTAAACTGTGGGCTCATTGTGTGTAAAATGAGCCAAATCTGTCTGACTAACCATACCAGTGTTGTTGTTTTTCTACAAGTACACAGTGTGTCTGAAGGACCCCCATGACAGGGTCCTTCAGATAGGGCGGCCTGAGATGTTTTAAACACTAGTATGTGGGGCACCCTGGGATCCATGATGTCCACCACATGCATACATACATACACACACAGAGAATTATAGGCTGCCTCATTCCTACAGTGAAAACCATTTATTAAGTGTTTGTTAAGTGTAATGGTGTTGTGTGGGAACAAACAATAAAGGTTTAAGTTGAATCGTTAATCAATCCCCTGGCGACCTAGTAGGCTACCTTAAATGACAATCTTCTGACAGGCCTGCAGTGGAAATCGTTACCATTGAATTAGTGTGCTTGGGAAGGGCAAAGGGGAGGGGAGATTTCCCCCCCCTCCATTCACAACATTAATATCGGAGTAAGCCCTTGCTCCATTGCTTCCCATTACTAGTCTCTGGATTTGTATTTAGTATTTATAATGTAATGTATATTTGAAGTCATATAACATCATCCACAAGCAGTTGGAATCACTTTGAACCCAAGACTCCCTTTTATTGGTGAGCTGATTTTGAGAAATGTAGGCTATGCAGCAAATGTTTCTTTGTTGCTATGGCTGTCTAGTTGCCATTTAGCTATGGAAATAAAAAATAATAAAAAACTTTAAATGATTTAAATAGCAGAGATCAATTTGCATGAAATTACAGAAAGTTATCTAGTTGAAGTTACAGTCTCCTCGATTTAACTCATAAAATTATAGTAGGAAAAGGAACAAACCCCTTATGGTGCCTGAGCAGCTTCATATTAACAGAAGTTCATATTCACACATAAACATGAGTCCACATGAGTTCATATTCCCTTCATATTAGTATGAGTTCATATTACACAGACTAGCAACTAGCTAGAGGAAGCTAGGTTAACTGTTAAAATGGTTCCCTAAGCTAGAGATATCTAGGTTAACTGTTAAGATGGTTCCCTAAACTAAAGATAGCTAGGTTAACTGTTAAAATGGTCCCCTAAGCTAGAGACAGATAGTTTAACTGTTAAGGCTGATTTAGGCTCGTTTTAGACGCAGAGCCGTAAGCACGTCATTTACACAAGGGACTTGTTTTAGACAAGTTTTGATTTACGGTTCCTTAAGGTTCGCTAAGGATTGTGCGTGTTGCAAAGCAAATTGACGCCAGAACTGTAGATTTATTTTGAGTGACGTAAGCGTATTTATTGCAGCAGGACAAAGGAAAAAAACTTACCGGAGCATGAAAGTGTAGTGGGCGAAAGGCTTGATGTTATGAATACATGTGTAACACAAAATACAAAGGTTGGCAATTCAGTACCAGTGGTGAAAAAGACAGATCACATGACGCAAAAGTTCGTTTATTGACACATCTTTTAATGACTGCGACAGGCTTTAAAACGATGTGTTTATGACTTACATTTTTCAAAGATGAGAGGTAAACGGCGAGATAATCTCACCATGTTGTCAATGATGGCAAATACAATGGTGCTGGCCACAAGTTAACGCCACGTTAATGTTAACTTTATATGAGCAGACCGGGCTCATTCTATCAAACTCGCGGGTGCAATTGATTGATAACGTCAATATGAACTCAATGAATGATATCACCACAAGCGGTGGAAAATGAATATGAAAGTATTTGTTCGTGAATTAGCACATTCTCTCCAAACAATCGCGCGTGAGAATGGGATATTCTCTCCATAAATTTGCGGTCATTTGAGCGTCCTTATAAGTGTTTAAAGAGGGTTTGTAAAAGAGTTCATGTCTTCGGACCTCTTCTGTTATGTTTGTTCATAATCCATAAGAAAAGGCTTGTGAGACAGTCTGCAGGCTATTCATGATTAAAAAAAATTCTGGGTCTAAAAAAGACTGCAGTATAGTCTGGGAAGTCCCGCCCCTCTTCTCCGGCCAATTTGATTTTGCCTCTGAAAAGGGTCTGGAAAAGATTGCACAGCCGTTCATTACAGCATTCTCAGGATGTCTGGGACCAATCACAAACTGGCTTTTGGCTACCTGGCGCGCCATTGGCGGATTTAAAATAACCACGTCTAGTATCAAAAGCGAAACCTAAGAGAAAAGCACAGCAAACTATAAACTGCTCTCGCGGCTGTCTTGGATGATTTCAAAGGCAAGTTTTCTTTGAAAATAGAACAGAAACTTGCTCTGAAACAATTCATACAGAAAAAATATGTGTTTGCTTTATTACCGATCGTTGTATCGTTGTATAGTATCGTTGGTCTGATTGGTTAAAGGCGTGTCCAATTACGTGAGTGAAGTGGACCTCCATTTAGTAGTAGACTTACTGAGCAAATGAAATGCAGTGAAGGGGCGGGGAATTCCCAGACAAACTGTAGTATGCTATAAAACCGAAAACGTGAGACTCTGTGAAAGGCTGTGGTTAGCCGAGCTGCGTAGGGCCGGAGTGTTTTAGTCGCATAGTCAGACATTTTGGGCAACGCACTTAAGCACGTAAGGGGGGGTATTTTACTGCGCAAGGGGGGGTTGTGTATGTTACGTGCTTACGCGTTACGTCTAAAACAGAGCATATTTCACCCTTTAAGATGGTTCCCTAATCTAGAGACAGCTAGGTTAACTGTTAAAATGGTTCCCTAAGCTAGAGATAGCTAGGTTAACTGTTAAAATGGTTCCCTAAACTAGAGATAGCTAAGTTAACTGTTAACATGGTCCCCTAAGCTACAGACAGCTAGGTTAACTGTTAAGATGGTTCGCTAAGCTACAGACAGCTAGGTAAACTGTTAAAATGGTTCCCTAAGAGATAGCTAGGTTAACTGGCATTAGGCCTCCTATGTTTTACACCTCTCATTGAGGTCCATGCTCTGTAGCATTCAGTTCAAAACAGTCGGTGTGGGAATACACAACACCTCTTACTTTATCTTTATGGAAGTGTAAATGAAGATTTCGTATCCATCCCAAGTTTCCTTTTACCCGACTATAAAATGCAAAATGTAGGCAAAATCAATGTATAAACTGTGGTTAATTGTCTGGAAAATACAGTAGTAACATGTTGTGTCTGTGGAAGATGCCTAAATCTAGAAAACAGCCATGGTGAAATCAAGAGCGACTTTTCCTAGAAGAAACCAGATTGACAAAAAGGTAATAAATGGGTAATAAATAATATTGCATTTATCAGAGCAGCGACAAATGCTGAATAAGGTCCTGAATTAAGTGTAATCAAAAAGATTGGGTCCTTTAAACAAATATTATATTTCAGCAAAGCGCAGGCAGAGGAACATGCAAGAACCTTCATCAACTCCCAGTTCCGTTGTTGGTGTAGAAAGAGGATTTCTACAATAATAATAAATATAGCTGCAAGCAGCGATGGCGGTTTCCTCCTTCAAACATTGCGAACCAGGGAAAAAAAAAACATTTGTCACTGTATAGAAAATCCATGCTGCAGACTTGCCAATGGGATATTACATTTCAAATCCAACATTTACAATGCTTTTGCCTTGAAGTTTAGACTGAGTGGAGGTTGTGTGTGTGCGCTTACCCTGTGTGTCTGTGAGAATGTATGTGTGTGACAGCAAGTTGTGTGTCAGTGAGAATGTGTGTGCGTAAAACAAAGCCTGCGCGTGTGTTAAGGGGAGACTGCGTGTGTGAGATTTAGGAGCCGCGCGGATGAGGAGACAGAGAGACATTCTATAGAGAACCACCCTAGCAAGTAGTCAAGCAGGCATGTTTCAAATATTCACCAAAAATCCACTTTTCACCTTACAGTCAACTTTTTTTCAGATTTGTGTACTAAACATTCCCAAGTGTCTTCATATGAACTTGTGATTGAATCAGAGTTTCACTTTTTGACATGCAGATGTGTAAAGCATTATTTTAGCGGTAACAATGTATCCAATTTGCTTTATAGCAATCATTTTTCAAGATATGAAGTTGCCTTTGCACATGGGAACATGTTGTGGTGTCTTCCAAGTGACATACCAGTTTGGTGTTGATAACTCAAAGATTAGCTGAGATATGACTTCACTTCCTGTTTGGCCGCTTTTCTGCTGAATTTGAGTGGATGAACAGGACAAACCATATGGTAACTTTTTGTGAAATTTGGAACAATCATTAAGGACAGTCCCTTCTTTATTCATGCAAAGTTTCATGTCTCTCATTATACCACTCTAGCGCCACCAACGGGTCAAAGTTGGACTTGTGTTAACACACGCAACTTTTGAACCGCAGGACCGATTTTCAGAAATGAGGTACCATTGGATTCCCTGGATCAAGACGAATTAAACACACCCTGTCGCGTTAATTTCACTTAAATATTTGCTGACATATGACTTCACTTCCTGTTTGGCTGCTTTTCTGCTGAATTTCAGTGGCTGTACCGGACAAACGGTTGTGAGGATCAAAATTCTGTTTACAACTTTTGTGAGGCTAGGTCTAAAGAAAATCTCTGGTGATTTGCAAAAAATTGTAGGAGGAGTAGGCTTTCAAAGGTTTTTGATAAAACCGGAAATAGCGGAAAATCTATATAACCGGAAATTGACGCCATTGGGTGGATTTAATTCGTCTTGATCCAGGGAATCCAATGGTACCTCATTTTTGAAAATCGGTCATACGGTTCAAAAGTTGTGTGTGTTACAAAAGTCCAACTTTGACCTGTTGGTGGCGCTAGAGTGGTGTAATTAGAGCCATGAAACTTGGTGAGAATGAAGAAGGGACTGTCCTTAATGAGTGTGCCAAATTTCACAAAAAGTTACCATATGGTTCTAGGGGCTGCCATTGACTTCCATTGCAGCAACATAATAAGAAAGCCTACAATAACAATAGGTTACCTCCTACCGGAGGAAACCTAATAATAATAAAACTCATACTATAGTCTTGATTCATGGAGATTAATACATTAACCTATTGGCTATTTTGTCTTCTTTACTTAATAGAAGTATCATTTGGGCTTAGACGTACATAGTGATGTACACTGATTAAAGAGGACCTATAATGCTTTCCGGTTTTTGGCTTTCCTTTATTGTATTTTATTGATTTTTGTTCATGTAAACTGTTTGCAAAGTTACAAAGCCCAAAGTACAGGTCAAAGGGAGTCTCCGATAGACACCACTTGTCTCAGCTGCCTGAAATGCCTCGTTGGAATTCCAGCCCTTTTCCTTTTTTGCAAAATGAAGCAATTTTGCAAGGCAATCCTTACTGCCCACCCTGCTAACCAATCAGAGCACACTGGGCTCATCGGGACGGGGGCTTGAAGACACAGGAGCTCTAACAGAGTGTTTCAGACAGAGGGTGAAAAGAGATGTACAATATGAGAAAAATGTGTTTTTGGAACATCGAAACATGTAATATATTCTAGTAGACCCCAAAAATAAAATTATGAAGATGAAGATAAATGCAAATTAGCATTACAGGTCCTCTGTACTGTCAGGTTAAGACATCACCTGGTTTTGTCTGAAGACGCAATACCAATGACCAAAGCCTATGCTTTATAATTTGGAGTCAATTTATTACATGAAGCTAGCTAACTACATTGGTTTAGGTACCCCCTAATGCTTATGTTAGCTAAATGAAATTATATGGAGGTTTGATTTGCTAGATGGATCATCCAGCTTGGGTGGAAATTATAATGCACTAAGTTAGCTAATGCTTGTTAGAAGATGGCCGACTACAGCCATCAACCACTTCCAATGTAATTAGTTGTGACACATTTCACATAGTGAGATTAGTTGTGTGACGTGTTAAGATTTTTACTCATCTTCGTCTCAACAGATAATGTAGAGCTGCTGTTGTTACTCACCTGGCTGCTCTCTCAGTTTGCTACACTGTTGTGCTCGTGCATACAACACCACCTGCTGCACAATATCCAATTGTTCCTCCAGACGTGGAAAATGGAAGTCTGTACACTCCATGGACACAGTTGAAAAGTCTGAAATAAAAGCAAAACCAAAAAAAATTGGATACCCAAGAAGAGCTTTATACAGGATGTCTCAGGAGACAATGAGTGGGGCGCATGCTAGTTTTCATCCAAACACCCGACTACAACACCAATCTCACCCAGAGTAGCATGGGGACATGAGTGTAATGGATGTGAAAGGTTTCCAGACCTCTTTTGATGCCGCTGTAGGAGTTAACCCTATTGTCCACCAACAGCACAAGGCCACAGAGTGAGGAGGAGTACAGGGAGAGAGCAGTTTGGAGTCTACGCAGCTTTACTCCACTGCTACCATGCTGACGGTGCTTGCAGAGTTCTAACACATCGCTCCGCACCAGACGCAAGTTATGCATAGTCTTCAGCTGAGCCCCTGATCAAAGACAAAAGCACATATCACATCAATTCAAGGGCTGGGCTTACTAAAGAGATCTGAATGATTCATGATTTGAATCACTTTTTTCTGTCTACATGAACTCAAGACAAAACATGATTCAAAAATAGTGTTGTTTCTCAAAACTATACTGTACGCCGCTCCCCAGTAAATAGAGACTTATGTGACATATCGTCCAGTCCTAAGTTGAACATAAAAGTTTTTAGTATTCACAACCATCAATACCAAAAGTAGTCAGTAGGTGGCAATGGCACATTATTGGACTATAATAAATATGGTTCCATCACGTACAACATAACAAATCTCAATTGTGAATCATTATAAGAAAAGTTCCGGTATTTTGACTGAATTGCTAAATCTTAACATATGCTACAAAATGTTACAATCACTGTACTTCTTAATAAAATGCCATGATGACAACAAGGAACACGGAAAGTAGCCTTAATGTTTCCCTCATTTTCTCAGACTTGTCATGACTACCAATTTACCAAATTGATCAGACAGAGCTCAGTTATATTAAAATCATAGAGTGAACTACAACAACACAGACAAATTATATCTTTATATATTTTTTTTATCTTGAGACACAATGATTCTGATACACAGTTTAATGTATGGTATGAGTGTTTTGCACATATTCTCATGCCACTGTCAGGGGCCTTTTGACCATAGGAGAAGGTTTGATCCAGGGTGCTTTTGAAGCAAGAGGGTTTTTTTGGGCAGGTGTTTGACCAAGGCTGTCTCTGCCGTATGAATGTAACAAATGTGGTTTTAACTTTGCAGATGGAATTATTTTGCTAAACTGTGCCCATCACTGTATATGGAAAAGCTCTATCAGATAGAGCCATACAGCTGTGCTTAACAAGCTGTGGTACTGAAACTAAAGTTTAACTGGATTGTGCTGTGAGCTTGTATGTACAGCTGCAATCAGAATGATTCAACCACTGACAGTTTATGAAAGCTTTAGTTGAAATACTTTCATTGAGTTGTACTCTCTAATCCAGAATGTTTTGAAGGTTCAAAGAAAATGTATATAGACAAAAGTTATTTTAAATTGAAACTATTAAAAGTCAAAAGCTGAGTTCTGTGTTGTCCGTGTTGAATTCACTAAAAATGGAGAGAGCATGTTTTCAGTTTAACGTTGTCATAATATGCCTCCATGTTTACAGGTATGCCCCACTCATACAATAGAAATTCTAATTCCTCATTCATCCCAAACAAAAACATCTCCTCTGCCATAATGATGTTTGGAATTTCATGCAAATACAACTCGCTAAGAAGACACAAACCCCATAACATACATTCAAATGAATATGCTGTGTATTTCCAACATAGCTCTGTTAAACTGCATGCATGCAAAGTGTCCAAAGAGACTCACCTAAGTGGATTGTGAAGCTCTCTTCCAGTTGTCTCTGCTCCTCGAAGAGACAAGAGCCAGATTCAGGGGATTCTGTTAGCTGGTTGGTTTGTACCTTAATCTCTTCACTGAAAAAAAAAATGACAAAGAACATTCCTAAAATACCTGAATTTGTTTTTAAGACAGCATATAATAACACATAAAATCCATAATGCACTGAAAAAGTAAGAGGGCATTACTTAATGGTGCTATTGTTGGGGTTTTTCAGATCCTGGTGGAGTTTGATCACCCACTCCTGGTATTCTTGTTTCTGAATGCCTGTCACGTGCTTTAGCTCAGTGGCCCACTTGCTCTCCAATACCTGATCATGATCAAATAAGTAGAGAGAATACTGCCACCTTTTTAAAAGACAGAAGGCAACAAAAAACACCAGTGAAGTAGTTCCTACCTGCTGAGCATCAAAATGCTGAGAGGCCACCGCATTGACATCCTGGTCACTGAATGTCTTCCCCAGTTCCTGCATCACTGTGTCCATTGCAGCTGCTTGCCTGGGATTGAAGAGAACAGATATTGTCATGCCATTAGATTCACAGAGGAGGAGAGTAAAATGTGTGAATGGGCTGTCACTGACTCTATCCAGATATCCAAACTCTCCATTTTAGGTGCAGAATTATCAAGTGGCAATGACAACATAAGAATAGAATCAGAATAAGAAAATGAGTTTAAGCATAAGAAGTCAAAGGAGCAAAACAATCATAGCATTAAAAATGCATGGTGTAACGGAGTTGAATAATCCGTTTAAATATATAATGAGTTTCGCCATAATTCTGCAGTTGTAAATAGTGTTGGTGTTTTGGAGCTGTCATGCTTAAAAGGCACCGGATGCCTAAAAGAGCCCGGGTGATGCAATGTTGACTTTCGAACGACTTCGATTTTGGCTATCAGTCAGAGAGTCTCAAGAGTTGTTCGAAAGCCATCAGCTACTTTTTAGTCGCTTAATATTTAGGGCCAATAGTTTTCCGCGTAAAAAAAAGCAAATTCCGAAAAAAAAAACAGCCGTAAAATGCCTTTCTGCACGTTTACTGTATGAAAAACTCTGTTGATAGTGATGTTGCCTAGCAACGCTGTTTGCGTGCCTGCAGCTCTCTCAGTTAAGATAGTGAGAGTTCAGTTTGTCGCCAAGTAGTTGACCGTACTGTGCCTTATACATTTCCTATGCTTAAATCATCATTGTTCGACCTGTATGTGAGGCATTATGTGCATACCCAATGAAAGTAAGGGTTTTCATGAAGTTGCTACTGTGATAGATCGTGTATTAAATACCAAATTTTGGGCTACCTGCTAGTGTTAGCATGCAGGCTAAGCGGAGATTTAGCTAACGTTCTGTTCTTATGTTGATACGCTGTAATAAAGATGGGTTCAATCCGGTTAAGATTTCGACTGGGTGAGATATGAATGAGATCCATGTTGCCGTAGTGTAATGTCCACGTTTATATGTATCTAGTAATATTAGTTGTGTAATTGTTATTGTGTAGCAATAACTCATGTTAATGTAATTCAGTGCAGTGCTAATTAGTCCCCATAACAAAGACTGCTTTGGTAACTCAGTGAATAATACGTGCCCTTCTTAGATTGTTGTTTGCCAGCCATCAACAGAACAGAAGACTTAACAGTTCTTGTTTTTAATGCGATTGGGAAGATTTTTTTAGCAAATTAACGTGACTACCGTTGAAAAAGGGGGCGTGGCCAGAGCAGAGTTCAGTGCAGACGTGACATTTTCTGACTGCTTTTGTTCTTTAATTAATGTAACGATTTGTAAATGATAAACAAACTATGAACAAATGCTTCATAAATGGTTTATTACGGAGGGTTATTATAAAGTGTTACCAATGTTTGTTCATTATTGCAATTGTTGTTGTGTTTATTTGAAAGAAATTCAGTCTTGCAGGGTAAAATGCAGGGGGTTTTGGGCGATTTTGATGCACAAAATTATGTTTCCGTTTGGAAAGTTGCAATTCCGTTTTCAATGGTCCATTCCGTTTTAGATGGTCCATTCCGCGTATTCCGTCCGTTTTCCGTTTTCGCGGAAAACTATTGGCCCTAAATATTGTTGCACAAAGGAGGAATAGCTAGTCGCTATAGGGATGCTAGCGGCGAAACCTGTTGATATGTGCTTACTTACAGGAGACCGGCAGCCAATATTAAGCGGCTAAAAAGTACCTGCTGGCATTCGAACAACTCTTGAGACTCTCTGACTGATAGCTAAAAAGTGTCCGGGTACGTAGTGTCGGTTTAGGCACAATATTAAGCGACTTAAAAGTAGCTGATGGCTTTCGAACGACTCTTGAAACTCTCTGGCTTATAGCTAAAAAGTGGCCGGGCTACGTGGTGTCCATGTTACATAATGCTATCATTGGCATAGAAACTGTCACTCAAGGGTCGTTCGAAAGTCAACATTACATCACCCGGGCTCTTTTAGGCACCCGGTGCCTTTCAAGCATGACAGAGCCACCTTTGGAGGTGTGGTGTACTGCAGGTCTGCAACTTATATGTGTGTACGGTTACCGTAACCAGACAGAATAGATTTGCCTGTCTGAGGCAGGTCCATGGTGCAAAATGCCCATCATAATTCATGAAGTTTAATATGAGAAAACGAAATGATTTTCGATGCATTATATGTATTTGATATGTTAACATTTGTTGTGATGATTGTGGTATAATTGTATCAATTGGCAGAGCGTTTATTTATATTGTTCACCTGACCACGAGGTTCAGTTTCCTATACATACTGTGATTAGCTGTGAAGTTCGCTGTACATAATGTGATTAGCTCTGAAGTTCGCTAGAAACACTGATTAGCTGTGAAGTTCGCTAGGAACTTTCCATGCTGCAAATGTATTGATTATTTGGGCTTTTATGATACATATCTTTGTATTGTGTGTAAATATGTAACAAGAGACAAATTGTAGAACGTACATTTATCTGTATCAAAATGCTTCCATTACTCCAGCTAGCTAGCAGTATTGTTATTCTGAACCTAATGGTTATTAATGTTGTTACTTGTGCAGATCCCGAGTACACCTACAAACTGTGAATGTCTGTTCCTTTCAGGTATGCTCCAAGACTGAGAAGTTGTGTGTTGTGTGTGTATTGATGTTTAGATTGTTAGATATTTTACATGTTACAAAAGGAAAGACAGAATAGTTTTGCCTGTCTGACATCCCGAGTACAACTACAAACTGTGAATGTCTGTTCGATTCAGGAAATAAAGAACAAGTTATTGAAGAGTTCGTTAGTCAGTCCTCAATTTGACCACCGTCACAATAGCAGCACAAAGAATGTATTTCTGTTATAATATTTAATCACGCTTATTCACATAAGAACCCATCATTCTAGTACTGTTCAAAGTTTACCAAAAAGGTACATTTCCAGGTGATAATAAGTGGGAGTGGATGAGATATGTTTGATTCATGCCAATTTATACATTTATTACTGAAAATCAATTAACACCACAAAACAATGACAAAGATTGTCAGATATCCTCATAGGACTTATATAATAATATATATGATAACATATTTACATTAGACGTGAAAATAATGTGATGTAATAATAATGTCTCTGTTTGCATGATTTGCTGCAACAAAGGTTTGGTGCTAGCGAGGCTATCTGTATTGGTTGTGTGCTTGGCTAGTAAATGGTCTTTTAGACCAGACAGTCATAACTCATTTCACATAGACACTAGAGCTGCAACGATTAGTCGACAAAAGCCTTTGGAGTCAAACATGTATTATTTAGTTTGCATTTATTTCATGAAATTTCAACATTTTCTGATTTGTACATACCTAGCTATCTTTTCTATCTTGTTACTTGAACACACCGACTGCGTGAAAGTGTACTGCCCCTTTAAGAGACTATGGCACCCACCGGTTGCTATAGGCTACAACCGGTACCTACAGTTTTAGTTTGCGGTTGCAGATCTGCCCAGGACTCTTGCGTTTCTCCCCTCTTTACACGCAATTGTTTTGTTGCATTTGCTGCACGTCGCAGTGTTTGAATCTTTTTGTGCGAAATACAGCCACACTTTTGACTATTTACCTTTCGCTATTTTCTCTGTTAAAAGGTTGATGGCGAGCTCTGTTTGTGCTTGCGCTGTTAAATGCTACCTCCTTCACTGTCATAAGACTGTTGCTATGAAAACACCAATGAGCGTGAGCGTGAGGACAAAGTAAACATTGGGAGATGTGGCAGTTTTAAATGTGACCCACAAAATATGCCTGGCAACAAAATAAAAAATAATTCATACAGATTATACTCATACAAACATACGCCACTCACGTTACTGCTAGTTAGCTATCGCTAGTTTTCTACTGTTTTGGAACCAGCCTCCGTGTTTCATGTTGCAGCCTGAAATAATTCCTGTTTATAAGACAACATTTTACGTACGTTTTGTTCATTTACCTGCATGATTTGTTGCTGTTATTCATTTCAATCGGCTCAGGCACCGAAAGGAAGCACCGAAATCTGTGTGACAATTCGGTCCGGTTTGTTCATTTAGCTGGATGATTTGTTGCTGTTATTCATTTCAATCGGCTCAGGCACCGAAAGGAAGCACCGAAATCTGCGTGACATTTCGGTCCGAGTAGGTATCGGTTAAATAGTCCCGGTGCCATATTGGTACCGGTTCTCGGTACTCAACCCTAGTCATGAGGGGATGAATAATTTTGACACTGCAGTAAATTCATTAAAGTCTTTAAAGGTGCATTAAGGATTAATAGCTATTCGCTAAAGGTATGCTAGCAGCTAAAACTAACGAAATCTCTTGAAATGTGCTGACTTTGACATTATGACAAACTAATTACTCAACGACTGTCCTTACACAGTCAAACATCAATCATGTGCAATACAAGACTAAGCAAGACGGCAAATAAGCTACTTACTAGATTGGCAGAAGGTAATCAAAGTCAAGTCGGCGGGCATCGGCAGGCGAAACTACAGAAGGCAGTTAAATGCCTATCGACCCTGCTATGCCATTGGCACGGACGCAATTCTCCATATTAAAAGTCATTGTAGTGCCCCAATTTTTTTTAAGCTGTTATTTTAAGGTTAAACTGCTTATCCTAACCCTAATCCTGAAGCATAATTGTTGCATATTGTGCCTTTAAGGCGAGACATGTGTTAGATTCTGGTGTATTTCTCATGTACAGATCTTAAAGTTTAAGTTTGGCCCCGAATTCCTGTAAGGTTAATAGGTTACCATAAGTGTACCACATCATATGGTTCTCTATGAGAAACAGCTCCAGTGTCCATAAGATGTCTGCTTAGGCCCCTCTGTGTGTGTGCTGTGTGGCATTCCTCAAAGGCGCCCATTCTATCAGGCCCAAGGGCAAGGACATGGGTACTGTTTACGTGTTCATATGTGTGCGTGTAATACATTCTATTTGGCTTACGTAATTATACTGGTTAAATTAGGCTGTGAGCCAGACTCAGGTCGATCAGAGCAAGAATCACGAGAGACGACACCATCTCCTCTCCAGGACGGATCCACGCAGGCTTGCGTGTGCCCTGAAAGAACTCTGTTATACTTAGGCTCAGAAAAGTACTTAGTGATATTTCTTGTCTGCTACAATAAATATCTTTGGCTCTGATCCAAACCATCTCAGCTTCCTTGATTGAGACTCCACTCTACAACCAACGAGAACCACCTTTTGTAGTTAAGAGTATTAGACTAAATATAGAGAGAATCTTACAGTTGGTGCCGAAAAACCCGGCTTCTACTGGACGCGACGTGTCGCCTGTGAACCCTCGCCTGACCTGAGGATCAACGCACTCCGCAGAAGGCCGCATCCGGACTGACGCCAGATCGCTCCAATCCACGGAGGACTCTGCACTGCCCGACTGCTGACTGCCGAGGCGTGGCCCCTGGGAACAAGGTGACGTTTACATGCCCACGCGTTTGCTCCATACGAAGTCATTGAACTAGTTTAGATTGAAGTCTGTTGGCATTGTCTCTTTTTAATCTGCTACTCAGTTAAAACAAAAAAAGAGTGGGGAAGTTGTACCATCAAAGATGATTAACCTGTATCAGTGATTCTAGCGCTGGGGTCATTGGATACATGCTTTGTTTGTTATAAATGTTTGTTTGATATACCTATTTGGTTGTGTGTACACGAAACTCTATCAGTCTCGCCGTATTCTGTAAGAGGGGTTTGGACGTCAGTCTCGGAGTTTTCACTTCGAAAGTCGATGTATAATTTGTCTGGGTTGTTTAGATTATAGCTGTTGCTTACGTGTCCCAAACTTAACTCGACGGGGTTGTGTGAAGGCTGTTTCTATGATTAGCTTGTCTAAAAGTTGAAACCGTTGGTGACAATTGTTTTCTGAATGCTTGGATAGATTAACAGTCGAGGTATACAGGATCGCCGTAACTGTATAAGTGTGGTGTCGGTAATAAGCTTTCCGGACAGTTTAGACACCTGGGTTCTAAAAGACGCCGCGGCAGATAAATAAGCCTTTGTACTGAGACTTCAGAAACAGGGAGCTTGTCTAATTTTGACCAGTCTAATCAGAGTTGGAGTATCACGCTTCGCGGACACCTTCCATTGGTTTTATTTGTTAGTCAATAGCCGTGGAGAGTAGAAGGAAGCTCTGCTTTTTGCTGTTACAACAGCCACACTCTGGGTTAGCAGGAAGGTCTTAGTTAGTGCTGCGCGGTGGTTTTAGAATTAAATCAGAATTAGAATTTTTTAGAATTACTCGCAGCGTGCACCATTCTCCCCTCTCTGAGACAGAGAAGGAGGGCGAGGGTGGGGGCCAACGTGCGAGTGGTTGAAAGGAGCAGCTGAAGCCAGCTGTAGAGATAAGGGTGGAATTTTTCACTCGCAGTGTGTGAGACACAGAGAACACACATTGGGGTTAAAATACAGCTACTGAACTTGGAAGTTGCATTTTGATTTGTTTTATAGTGTGTGAGAAACACATTGTGGTTAAAGTTACAGCTAACATATTTTGGAAAGTTGATTTGAAGTGTGTTTGCTACAAGAGCACTTTGAAATGGTGATGTCTCAATTTAAACGACTGTTTGTGAAACATGCATTTATAAAGGGACGAGAGGAGTGCCAGCGCAAAGACCAGTTGTTCCAGGTTTTTTTAGCGGAGCTGGAACAAAAATTTGAAGCTGCTGACGAAGTGGCCAGACAGACACTGGCGTTGGAAAGAGTTGCGTCGCAGGGTCATCCAGGGGGGTGGGACCAACAGGGGGCGGCCACAGGGCAGTACCCAGATCTCTCAGCCCCTCCCGATTACGAAATTGGGACGACGCCATCTGGTGGCCATGCGGTGGAATCTCACGCAAGCATGTTTGGAACAGATGACAGCTATGCAGGAGCAATCCACGGGCCCTACCAACCGAGGCACGTGATTCAGTCACCTATGGGAGCCCACCTGCCTCCACTGCCACTCACACCTCAACAGGGCTACTTGTCACCCCAACCACAATCAGCCCCTCCTCTGCTTCAGCAACAGGCCAACGCAAGGAAATATGATTTGGACACTGTCCCCTAATCCAAAGAGACACCTCTGAAGGCCTTGTACCTGCAACAAGACCATCCCGTGAGGGCCAAGAAAAAAACTGACTGCGGCCTGCTGAAAATGGAACCTGTGATGTTGACTGGAAAAGTTCCCCCAAGTGTGAAACAATACCCGCTCAACCGAGCTGCTGTCGATGGACTGAAGCCAATCATCAAAGATCTGTGTGACCAAGAAATCATCTACAAGACTCAATATGCCCCCAACGCCCCCGTGTGGCCTGTGAAGAAACCAAATGGATCCTGGAGACTGACGGTGGACTACCGTCTGGCTAATCAATGCCTCGCGCACCTGAGTCCAGTTGTGGCCTCCGGTGACCAGTTCCTCCAGGACATTTCGCCGGAACACAAGGTCTTCACAGTGCTTGACGCCGTTAACGCCTACTGGTCCGTGCCGTTGGCTCCTGAGTGCCAGAGCTGGTTAGCTTTCACTTTTGATGGGTGTCAATATACCTGGTCTCGCCTTGCGCAAGGGCTGGCTTCAGCCCCCACCATCTACCACCAGGCTCTGAGACGACACCTGACTCTGCCCGAAGCTCCACACCTGACCTCATCAGTCATCACTTACCTGGACGACATTCTCATCGCATCTGAGACAGAGGCAGAACACGACAAGGATTTGAAGGCACTGATTGATTATCTGTACGAGATGGGTCACAAATTGAGTTATGATAAGGCACAGATGTCCCAACAAGAAGTCGTTTATCTTGGACAGAAGATTTCACAAGGGAAAAGAGAGATCACGCATGACAGGACAGCTGCAATTCGCAAAACCCCCGAACCCAAAACAATCAAAGAACTACGTGCTTTCTTGGGAATATGCAACTACAACAGGAATTGGGTGGAAAACTACACGGAGACCGCCCAACCCTTGAACGACATGCTGAAAGGAAAACCAGACTTCGAAGCCGAAGCACGACAAGCCTTTGAGGATTTGAAGAACTGCCTGTGTGAAGCCCCCGCGCTGGGACTTCCCAATGTTCAGAGACCCTTCACACTCTTTGTCAATGAGTGTCGTGGGTTCATGACATCCGCATTGACACAGGAACATGGAGGATTGTGGAGACCTGTGGGCTACTACTCTGCCAAATTGGACACAACTGCATTGGGCTTTGGCCCATGCCTGAGGGCGGTACAAGCAGTGTACCTCGCCAACCAACTTGTGGAAAATCTTGTGCTGGATCAGAAGATCACCATCCGTTGCCCACACTCGGTGAATGCTTTGCTGGCTGGCAGGAAAGTCCCATGCGTCTCGGATAGCCGCTGGGGAAACTGGCAAGCCGTGCTGGAAGCACCCAACATCTCCCTCCAAAAAGCCTCTGTCTCAAATCTCTCAACCATGATTGCCCCCACGGACGCCACGAACGAAGTAGATGACCATGTGTGCGAAGACTTGATCGCTTTGATGGACCAGGAACACTTTGTGAAAGAAGATCCTCTCCTCAATCCCGAGCTTGTTTTGTACACTGACGGATCTTCATTGGTGGAGGATGGCATCCGGGGAGCTGGATGGGCTGTCACAACGGAACACGAAGTCTTGGAAACAGGATCTATGGATCCCGGAACATCAGCACAGCAAGCAGAGTTGAAAGCATTAACCCAAGCACTCAGATTGGCTGAAGGGAAGTCTGCCACAGTCTACTGCGATTCTCGTTATGCTTTGGGAGTCGTAATGGATTTCGGTCGACTCTGGGCTCAACGCGGTTTTGTCACTGCCAAGGGCACGCCCATCAAAAATGGTCAATTAGTAGCGGACCTATTGGACGCAATGCTACTCCCCAAAGAACTGGCGGTGGTCAAGGTGAAAGCTCACACGAACTTGGACACCCCAGAAGCCCGTGGTAGCGCGCTTGCTGATGACGCATCCAGAAGAGCAGCAAGACAAAAAGAGGGGAGGAGAACTGGAAATGTTGAAATGGAAACTGACCTCGGAACGGAAAACGACTACGCAAAATGCCTACGATTAAAAAAGGAGTCTGACAACGAAGAATGGCGGAAGGAAAGCTTGGCTAGCATAATGGAAATGCAAAACGCCGCAAGCCAAGAGGAGAAATGGGAATGGATGGGAAACAGTGCAAAACTACACGATGACGAGGTGTGGCGACATGGAACAAGAACGGTGGCCCCCCAGAACTTACTGCCATACCTAGCCACGCAACTTCACTCACTAGGACATGTGGGTGTGGAAAAGATGCGCAACAGGTTTAGTCAAGTCTGGTGGAATCCAAAATTCACAGGTGTGGCAAGAGATGTCGTGAAGCGATGTGTCACCTGTATGAAGAACAACCATGATCGGAAAGTAAAACTTCCCATGCTGAAGGTCCCTGCTCCACCTGGTCCTTTTCGTTGCCTTCAAGTGGATTATATCACACGGCCGGCATGCAAAGGATACAGAGACGTCCTCGTGGTCATTGACAAATTTTCTCGTTGGATTGAAGCTTACCCTGCCCGCCGAGGAACAGCTGCCCACACAGCCAAAGTGTTGGTCAAAGATTTCATTCCTCGTTATGGCCTACCAGATCAGATCTGCTCGGATAACGGAAGTCACTTCACTGGAGCAGTTTGTGCAGAGGTATGCCGAATGCTGAACATCGAATGGTCTTTTCACTGTCCTTACCACCCGCAATCGTCAGGACAAGTGGAACGAGCAAACAGAACACTGAAGGAAAGACTGGCAAAGATGCATCAAGAAGGAACACCTTGGGTGGACGCACTCCCCATTGCGCTGAGTAGCATGAGAGCTACGCATAACAAAGATGTGGGTCTGTCCCCCTACGAAGTGGTGTTTGGCCGGTTCTTCAACTTCCCAGGCTCGATTGACCTGCGCACAGCCGATGTGCACCTCACCTCAGACGCATTGATGAACTACTGCATCAAGCTCTCAGAGACCCTCCAGCTGACGTCCAAACAAGTCAAAGAGGCTTGGGTTGAGCCGCCAGAGGGAGGACACTCTCTGGTGCCTGGACAGTGGGTCATGATTCACAAACAACAAAGAGTTCCGCTAGAAGCCAAATACGAAGGGCCGTTTCAGATACTGTTAGTAACTCCATCTGCCATTAGGGTTGCTAACAGGACAAAATGGTTACATGCAAGCCATTGTAAATTAGTTGATGCACCAACTGACTGAGATTGACATTCACTGGACTGGCAAAATTTCACGTCTGTGTTACAGAGTAGGTGAGAAGAGGGAGGTTAGAGTGCGGGAAGACTTTAATTTGTTCTGTGGATTTTTTATTTTAACGGAGGGCTTAGTTGCAAAAGTGCAAAAGGAGATTAGGGAATTAAAGTGCAGGTTTCTCCTCTATCCTCTCGAACCAGTCCAGGTGAGATGTTGGTATAGGTTTTTGGTGGTACAACTTCTTAGATTAGTTTACGAGATTAGAATCACACTTGCTTATTGCTATAAATGTGTTTACTGTAATCAAGATGAATGTTTAGCTGCTAAGCATTAAAGCATAACATAACTGTGTTAGATTAACAAATTGTTTGAAGGCTAGCAATTGCCTTCCCCCCAACTGATACTGCTCTTGTTCTTTAAATCCTATGTACCCCGTGGCTGGAAACCTGGAGATCGTCATCACGACTGAGATCCTGAGATAGTTTGGCTATCTGCGCCATCTGAACTGTGTTGCCATCTTCTGAACTTTCCACACCACGAACTGTTACCCTCTTCACCAGCCATCCCCGGAGAAGACTTTTGAAACAACTGTTCCAAAATGACATGCCATGTGTTGTATGCCCTGTTGTTATGTTATCTGTGTATAAAAGGAAATTGTGACATTGACAGCCATTATGAGGTCCACAGAGATAACACCTTCTTGCAGGCTGCGCACGATTTGGCCAAAGCTAAAGGAGCGCAGGCTTGTTTGGTTTGTGGGTTAATGCAAACCTCCCGACAGGTACCACCTTACCTTGCTGTCCCCTTCACGATCCCTTAGTACATCGCTGCCTATGGAACACCCTCCATAGATGCCCCCTTTTCCCAAGGTGGCCGCCCTAAAGGCCATACCTGAGAAGGGAACCCCCCATTTCCTGACCCATATCCCCAAAATTGTTTAGATTAGAATAATCTCACTTTTACTTTACCTTCCCTTCCCCTCTCTCACCAACTTTAAGTAGGGTTTCCCCCGAGTTACCCCCTGAACCTACCCTGGGTTTCCCAGTGTATGACAAGTATCCTTGTTTTATTATTTCCTGTCCTTTTCTTTTCCAATCCTCACCCCTCTCCCCTGTTTGTATTTTCTTTCCATAAGCATACCAAATGTCAGAGTCATGAAAGATGTTTATTGTTTAGGTTTCCAAGAAATACACTGTTGTTGTTGATGTTTTAAACTATGTTTAAGAACGATCAAGAGGGAGGAATGTTAGATTCTGGTGTATTTCTCATGTACAGATCTTAAAGTTTAAGTTTGGCCCCGAATTCCTGTAAGGTTAATAGGTTACCATAAGTGTACCACATCATATGGTTCTCTATGAGAAACAGCTCCAGTGTCCATAAGATGTCTGCTTAGGCCCCTCTGTGTGTGTGCTGTGTGGCATTCCTCAAAGGCGCCCATTCTATCAGGCCCAAGGGCAAGGACATGGGTACTGTTTACGTGTTCATATGTGTGCGTGTAATACATTCTATTTGGCTTACGTAATTATACTGGTTAAATTAGGCTGTGAGCCAGACTCAGGTCGATCAGAGCAAGAATCACGAGAGACGACACCATCTCCTCTCCAGGACGGATCCACGCAGGCTTGCGTGTGCCCTGAAAGAACTCTGTTATACTTAGGCTCAGAAAAGTACTTAGTGATATTTCTTGTCTGCTACAATAAATATCTTTGGCTCTGATCCAAACCATCTCAGCTTCCTTGATTGAGACTCCACTCTACAACCAACGAGAACCACCTTTTGTAGTTAAGAGTATTAGACTAAATATAGAGAGAATCTTACACATGGCAGGTGAATAGGGTACAATTTTTAAATACTAGGGATCACCATGAAACTTTACCAGTTGATTACATACATCATTATAAGAAAAAAATGTATTACAAGTTTTTGAATTTTGCATATGAATTATGCTAATTAGGCTGGATCTCATTAAATATGCACATTTTTGCATATATTTCCGGTACATGAATCTTAAACTGTGATAAAGCCAGGACCAAAATTATTTTTTTACTTTGTTTATATATCAAATGACAAAAAATCCTCAGATGGATTTTAGGATATCTGCTTTTATGACCTGGGAAATCAAAATATACTATCCATATCCAAATATACTATCCATACCCTATTTTCGCCATGATTTCCAGGTAAAATGACCCATAAATCTGGCCAGGAACAATTTATAAATAAATCCGTCTGTAGATGTCTTTATAACAATGCTATGTGTGAAACTGGGAAGTGTGGTGTACCTAGGTTCTACATAGGCTGAGAAATGTGTACCTAAAAATGAAAAAACCCTCATTTTGAGAAAACCGCATTTAAAGACAACACGTGACGCACTGAGCGAATCACGTTAGCAGGAAAGCGCCGTCAGCCAATGAATCCCTTCAGAAAGTCAGGATTGGTTGCTGAAAAGAAAGGAAATGCCCATATTTGGATTACACAGCCTTCTTATCGAGGCTCAGCGCTTTAAAATCATAGCAGAGATGACAGATGTCGTGTAAAAAGACGAAACGCTGAACGCGGTTCAAGGGAGAATTCTTGGTTAATTTAGGAGAAAATGGATGCCGCGGCTGAACTAAATGCAGTGAAACAGACACATAAATGTGTAATTTTTACGTTTTCTTTATGGTAGTATGAAAGATAACAAGTTTAAGAGGCAAACTAGCCCAAAATCTCAAATTTGACCAGGGCATGGAAAAAAACCGATATTTCACTTGCCGTGTCTCGCCTTAAAAGTAGCATTTTGTGATGAATTTGGATAAAACCTTTGTAATATTACTTTCATTAAACTACTTAAACAAATCTTGTGTAATTTGGTTTTTGCAAACAGCTGAGGAATTGTATATTTAGCCAATAAACCTAATATGCAATGGGGGGTTGAATAATTTTGATTGCAACTGTAGCCTTAGTAGCTACTGCATATCAGATATGGCTAACAGAAGTTGTCACTTTTCTCAATGATGGTCAATTATAAGTAGTAAAAGAAGCACTATTCCAGTATTTTAAAGACAATGAGCTGTGGCAGCACAAGAACAGTGAGCGTCTAGCAGCAATTATCATAGACATATATCTATAACTTATTGTAAGGTTTAGCTTACATGCTGAAAAGCAGAACATCTCATGGAGGATGCTTGCTAACGCTATTTCAGTTATGTTACGTGCAATGTAGTAAATCAGTGAATTATCAGAGTAACCTGTATTTTCGTTTGTTCTGAATAGTAAACCTCCTCCACTTGGCATTCTTCAACCAAAAGATTGTGGACACATATTTCATATATTGAATTTGAATGTAATTTGCAGCCCTGTTTTTCTTGAGTTATTTTGCACTTGCAGGGGCTTGATTGCTATTTTGAGTTACTTTTAAAACTTTATTTGCACTTTAATCTGTATTACTATTATATGTATTTATTATGATGATTACATTTGTATTAACTTGTTAATACATTTGAAATTCAAATTCCAACATTTTGAGTCATTACTTTAGTTTTCTAAGGGAGATAATCATTAGATTAGTCGATTAATCGAAAAAAATAGTCGACAGATTAATCGATTACCAAAATAATCGTTAGTTGCAGCCCTAATAGACACCAACACATCTTTAGCTGAACTAGATCTGAATGATAGAAGGTTTTGATACAGTGGCTGATCTGTAGTCATGAGTAAGATATTTGAATTTAAAGGAGCTTTCAGATGGAAAGCAGTCCCCGCTCTCGGTCCTGCACCCTCGCACCCCGCCTCTCATCTGAAAACTGTCCAGACCCGTTAAAGCAGGGGTGTCCAAACTTTTTTGAAAGAGGGCCAGATTTGATAATGTGAAGATGCTCGGGGGCCAATCGTCCCTTCTGACATATTTTAACCATACAAGTTACATGCAAATAATACACAATTTACATTGTCACAATTATCTTTATTTTTCAAATGACAATGTAACCAAATATAAGCCACACAGGCAGGAGTGAAAAACTGTAAAAACCCAATTCTGCCTTTCATTCATATCTGGAGTCAGATAACATTGAACAAACTACATGAAATACCTTAACTTTCATGAACTGCATTTTAAACAGCAGTTATAAGTAATGCTGTCTGTTGTCTCTTAAAGGCACCCAGTGCAACTTTCGAGGCTTAAAAATAAACATTCAATTTCTAGTCTTTTTTACACGTAGTAAGTTTCAATAACTCCATACCATTACATATCGACATTCAAGGAGCAAAGATGAGACGTCGTCGTGTGGTGAGAACTGATAGAAAATCGATAACATCAACAACCGCCGCCATTTTCTTTATTTTTTGTAACCTACAATAAATACAGCAGGATTCCAGTCAATGGAAAAATGGCCTCTCCCCACCGGCGATTGTTGTTGTCTACGATTTTCTATCAGTTCTCACCACACAACGACGTCTCATCTTTGCTCCTTGAATGACGACATGTAATGGTATGGAGCTTTTGAAACTTACTACGTGTAAAAAAGACTAGAAATTGAATGTTTATTTTTCATTGAATGTTTACATAAAGTTGCACTGGGTGCCTTTAAAACATGTGAATTTTGCTCTGTCTTTTACAAGATCAGAAAGTAATAGTTTGTGTCACATCTATAGGTACAGAACATCAACAGTTAAAGCCTAATCTTATTCAAGAGTTTTAAAAAAATCCAAGTGCATATGTTAACTGTGCCTTTAGATTTTTATTTATAAGTATGACAGATGTTACTGTTCAAAACACACATAATTCCAGATTGACCAAGAAACAGATACCTTGCTGACACTATTGAGAATCACTATTGAGATTCGTATTTCAAGACAGGCCAGGTCGGGTTTGACGGCACTGGTTGAGATGCGTAAAATGTCACGTAAGTGGGAGTCACTTAGTTTTGACCTCAATCGGTTATTGTTTAAATTCATGACAGAGAAAGTCTGCTCACACAAATAAGCTATGCCGAATAAGGCAACCGTCTCTTGACAAATTAAGCAAACACAATTGCCTCGATTTTCAGAGAACAAATATTGCAGTTCCCATTTCTCCTGAAAGCGGCTACCCTCACAGTCAACTTTCCTCTTTTTACTTGCCATGGTAGGAATGATCGGAGACGGGTTCGCGGCAACGTGTGTTTGAAAGTAGGATGGACAAGTGCGCAACAGTAAAGCTGTACTAACTATCAGACTGTTGCCTTGTTCTTGCGAGATGAACATTTGAACGATGCCAAAGTAAAAGTCCAATACCCTAGCGGTTGAAGGAGGAATTGCATTTGAAAGTTTTATTATTCATTTAACAGTGCTGGCGGGCAATAGATAATACATTATAAGACCGAAGCTGTGGGCCATATGAAATCTGACCGCGAGCCGCGATTGGCTCGCGGGCCGGACTTTGGACACCCCTGCGTTAAAGCGTTTCCTAAATTTCCCCCAGGATTAATGAAGTATCTATCTATCTATCTAAAGCTGGACGTCACCATGGTTCTGGATAGCCAGCCTACCTGTATCTTAATCCTTCTTAAAATGATATTGTTCATAAATTATGTTGCGGAAGAAAGCTCACAATTTGTGCATTTTCTTACATTGCTTTTAAAGGAAAAGTTGGTTCATATGTAGCCTATTGTCAAATCATGCATGAATATTATTACATTCAATAAACACATAAAAACATATTTTGCCTGTTTAGAGAAAGTGACTGTTCCAAGCAATCTTTTAAGAAGTGAGAGCATATTACATCAGGGAGACTTCTTGGACCTTCACTGAACAGCTCCGGGTCTGCTACAAGCTAAATTAAAGTTTCCTCCCTTTTGTTCCTTGAACTAAAAAGTTCTTGTTGAATAAACAATGCTGCCTGAATTTCGTGTCAAATCATGCAAAATGTACTCCAAATCCGTGAAAACAGGTGTACAACTGAATTGTGTCAACTGACCTCTCCTGTAATTTCTTGATCTCCATGTCCCTCTCACTGATGAGTTCAGAAATGCTAACGAAGTAATTGTGCTCCAAGTTGAGCAGGGTGTCAGAGGCAGGTGAGTGGATCAGTTCATGGTACACATCTGCAAAGTCCTCATCCCAACTCGGTTCCTCTGGATGTGAATGTTCCAACGTGGTCTGGATGGACACAAGAAGAAGACAGGCCATCATGTGGTAGGATGACTAAAATATCGAGCATTCTATATCACTTAATCAGTCCATCCAGGCTTTCACAATTTTTTGGTGATCTGTGGCAATCAAAATGACACATTTTGTGGTGGTGATTTCTAAACAAATGTTGTGATTTTAGTTCCTCTTAACTAAGAGAAAACAGAGAATTACAGTTAAAATCAAAGACATCAGAAAATTATCTAAACGAGTACTTTATTTTTCTGATAAAAAAATTAAAATAGTAGTTGTAATACTTGTTTGCATTTTAATGTTTTCATTTCATGACATGGAGACATAAGTGCACTTATTTTACATGTCATCTGTGTCATCTATGAAGAAATAAAATGTCATGCCTTGGTTTACATTCTTATTAATATTCAGAACAGCAATCAAGAGTAATGCTGTACAATTGTTTCGAGAAAACTGACAGAACAGACAACAGAAAACATGATTATTCAAATATCAGCGACCATTCCTTGCCTTACTTTGCCGATATTGTACTCACTCAAATTACCCTTTAATAGGCCTATGCATGCATTTTAGGAAAGGGCTTTTATTTTGAAGTGCCAACTCTGCAACTGAATAAACAGATGGACACAATAATATGCTTTAAAATTATAAGTTTATAAGTTTATTATAGTGGTTCAACATGGTATTCCATTTAACAACTGAACACTAAGAAGAATAACATGTGCACGTAGTTCATTTAATCTTTAAACCATGGTCGTCAATCACACACCTGACAACAAACAAATGGGGCATTAAGCAATGGCATTGGTTTAGACACCCCGTGCACAATCAGCAGACAATAAATCAGGACGAAGTGGAAATAGGTTCAAATTTAACATCTTCATCCTGTTTTTTGTAATTTTATGTATGAAATAAATGAAATTTTCACACTCAGTATTTCACTGTCAACAGCTACACTACACGGAAGCCAAAATATTCAAGTGTATTTCACTGACAAGTACATGCATTACAACATAAAATTCATAAAATCAATAATAATAAGACTGCAACTTGACAACATTGAAGATTGTTGATGGTGTTCTGTTCATGACTTAAGTTTCTCTCATATCTTCTCCTATCCCTGTGTCTTTTCCAATTAAATCAAATCAATTTTCAAATCAAGGCATGTTTGGCTGGCCTAAAGCCTGATTTACACTTCTGCAATTTGGTCGTAGAGGGACACTTGGGCACGCCTTGGCAACACCTTCCCCCAGTTGTTAACGCCCATCCGAGCCCTCGGAGAGCTGGTCGGAGAGGAACTCTTTTTTCTAACTTTTCATAGAGAGTCGGAGAGAGTCGGATACCACCTTGGCAGGGATTGGTCCACTAGCGACATTATTTCCCAACGACATCATCACCGGAGTAGTGCCTGATCCCAGCAAGAGCTGACTCTATTAAAGTATTTTGTTCAAACTACCTGAGCCCCACCGAGTCAATGTCTCTCATACTACTGACACATTTACATATGTTTTATATGAATAGCCTGCCTTTATTAAACTCCAGCATCAACCGAAAAATGAACTCGCTCACACAAAACAAGCACCTTTAAACGCACAAGCGCGGGCAAGGGCGAGATAAGCATATTGAAATTAAATTATTCACATTGCAAGAACGGAATTAAATTGCAGACACATGCTAGGCATTTGCTATGCCTAAATACAACTCACGTTATACTCTGTTACTTTATATGGAACTTGGTGTCTGAAATAAAGAATAAATAAATACTACACCAGCATTGACTATAAATATGTCCATACAGTTGATTTCCCCTAGTTTTGTATTGTTTTAAACTCTTCAGATGACAGTTTATTTTTAAACTCCTTCCATTATACCAATGCTCCGCCTGTAATCGCGTTGTCACGCCCAGGCATAAACAAACTCCCGCACATAGGAAGAAGGCTGTTATCCTAAATGGGATTTGTTTTATTGTCAAAAACGCGAAGTAATTACAGCCAACACCATTGTATTACAAACACTGACAACACACACACATAATGAGAAGGTAGCCTACACCTGGCGATTCTCTTGCCTTTAATCTTTAACCTTTGAATCATGTAAAACGTTGTTTTAAAGCGCTGTTGCCGTCCTTATAACGAGGACTTTCGCCCACTACACTTTCATGCTCCACTAAAAGTTTTTTTCCTTGGTCGCGGGGCAATAAATACACTGACGACAATTTAAAAAAAATAATTCACCTAGGTTCAGGTCACATTTTCATCCCGGTCCACAGGGGCGGACCGGACGAACGGGCAAACCGGGCAGTTGCCCAGGGCCTCGGCCACCAGGGGGGCCTCGTCGTATTTCCGATTTTTATTTTTTTTTTGCTAATTAAAATAAATCACTTGGCATTGCAAAATAATGACAATTCATAATAAGCATGAAAAACGATTATTTTCTTTTCAGTATCAGTTTAAAATGTATCTTAATTCCATCATGGAACAAATTATTCCAGGTCACGTGACTTTTCTGTCACTGACAATTTTTCTGTGTGTGGTCGCAAAGTTAAGCGTGAAACGTCTTTTAAGTTGCAGCGAGAAAAGAAAGAGGAAAGGGCAGGATGAGAAGTTCAGGGAGAAATTACCTAAGGTAACACACAATTTCCTATCAAGGAATTCGTCCGTGGAAGTGGAAGAAATATCTGATTATGTGTCGAGTTCATCTGATAATGTTTCAAGTGCGGCTAAGCCAAGTTTAGCGATTGCTAGCAGCAGCAGCAGCAGACAAACAGCTTGTAGTGACACCAACGAGCCCTGCCTGCTTTGCTTCTACAAACGGTGAGCCATCATGTACCACAGCTGCCCATATCCGAGACACTGTCACACCCGCACTGACGACGACACGCATGATACTGCCATGGTCATGAACACAGCTCAAGCACAGCTGGCTGGTAACGACAGCGGTGATGTCAACAATGTGAGTACATCAATGGTGGAGATACAGTGATTAGTGAAGACCCCTATGGCGTGACAAATTAACAGATAGAGAGAGAATTGAAATGGTTAAAACAGGACCTGTACAAATTTGGAAGTTTCAGTTGAAAACATTCAGAAACAGAACTATAAAGCATTAATCAAATGTAACAAGTAACATTGTTTTGATTAAGAAATCAAAAAGTTACACTACTAAAACACTGCACTCAAAACCTCATAATTAAAATAATTTACAACTGTTTAATTGTTAAAGTCATATACTCACAATAAATGTCAGTTCCACATAACATTTAAACGATTTCTTTTTTTGGGGGGGGGGGGGGGGGGGGGGGGCTCAACATTGTTTTTTGCCCAGGGCCTCCAATTTGCTAGAACCGCCCCTGCCGGTCCACCATCTAATGTTAAAACAGTATTGAATAATGGTGCGTGTAGTAATTGGCATTATAAATTAGTTCGGACAACGGCATATCTTTAGCCTGCCGGCATATTTACTGAACTGTTTAAATCACAACACACATTTATACAGCCCCAGGTACGGGGCACCCAGAGGATCATACTACAGTGCGGATCCTATAATGGTCTGGCGGTAAATTACTTTCAGCACCCACAGCCGTCGTAGAAGTGTATAGGGCCTGTAAGTACGATCAAATCCTTCTGAATTCAACCGCCCGCCCATTTTTTTTCGAGGAGGGAGAAGGACGGGGAAGGATGCAGAAGAATATTCCAGCCTTAAGGTATATGAACACTCTTAGGATTCATGTGAATGGGTAAACACTGTTGCCCTCCTGACTGCAGGCATCATATGCATACTCTCACACCTTTCAGCAGCAAGAACCAGCTGACATCTGGGGCGGGCACCTTTCCACACAGTGGACTACAGACTACAGTGTAGTTTTAATGTACGACTGATACGTCTATTCTTACACATTACCAATCTACATACAGTTGCACTTAAAATGCTTTGCACATATGGAATAGACTAAGATTGTAAAAGAGAAGTGTGAGCACATATTTGAGCCTCAAAATACTGACTATTGACTGATTTTCAATTTCATATTTAGTTTGAGTTTTTTTTTAACTCAACATCCATGTTCTCAAATAAACTGGAAATAATACAAAACGCATCCCAAAAATCAAAAACTCCAACCATGGCATTTTTTCCCTGGAAATTTACTAGAAGGTTTCAACTCCTATACAACTATGTTTGAAAGGATATAAGGATTCATCTCGTGTGCAAACTTACCTCAGAGTAGGTTTTTGCCCATGCATTTGTGAGTTCACTGATGTCTACTTCACTGTTCATCAAGCTCTGAAGGGCTTGCTCAGCAACTCTGTCATAATCTTGATTGGTTTCTCTCTCAATGAAGTTGGAAAGACAAGTTTTTAAATCTATTGAGAAAGTACATGTTACTTCGCATATCTCAGGTGTCAGTACCAAGGGCATTTTCAAGTGCCAAAACAACATAGGTTTTGTAATTCTTACATTAACACAAAGGTAACTAAAGTATATTTACCGTTCTCTACAAAGCAGGGGATTTTATGCAGCAGTATGAATCTTCCATGAAGGTCATTTAGATTCTCCTGGACAGGAAACTGCAGTGGAACTTTCAGGACACACTGCTGCAGTCCTGCCTTGAACTCGAACACAAAATCCTTTTCAGAGACGTTTACCTTTCCTTTATTCCTCTTCATGTTCTCTCCTCTTCAAAGCGTAAGTGCTTGTTTTGAATGTTACACTTGCGGATTAAAGTTTAGTATCAGCCATTCAACACCTACAAAGAAATACACAATAAGCACAAGCAGTATAATAACCTTCTGTCATTTCATATGTTGGCACTCTGAGATTCTTCTGAATGAAGAGTGCGTGAAAAATAAAATGAATTATTATTATTATTATTTACTCTGTATAACCAAGAGTTCAATCAAACAGTATATCCCATACTATCATTTTACTCTGTATAACCAAGAGTACGTTGACACCCCCTGCAATTACTCAGTGTAAAGTTTGTAAAGTTTAGTATGTAGAAGTATGTAAAAACTAGTAAAATGCAACTGTGCACATAGTGAGGTTGATAAAACCTTTTTTTCTTTCCAATTTTGGTGATGAACCCAACTGTCCAACACAGAGCCTTGCACTCTTGAGTATGTAGGTGTGCGTGTCTGTGTCTTAGTACATTGTGTGTTCAGCATTGTGCCTGCTGTTTTTCTTACAGTCATTGAGCTATACTCGATAACTGAAATCTCATCATTTTCCTTATTTATTTATTTCCAAATATTTTTCATGTCTTGGCCGGGTACTGCAATAAACATGCTGTGCCATCATAAAAAAAAAGCCCCCTTCATGCTATGAACAACCCCCCTTCTTCACTTTTTATCCTGTCCTTGTCCTTTCCTGTCTAGAAACAGACCAATATTTAGGGCAATTTCACATGAGTTGGCGGGGTGCAGGAACTGCCTCACTGCTTTACAGTGTCTGTGAAAAGTAAAATCAAAGTCCAAGGAAGCTAATTATTCTAACAGAAGAGGTGGCCGTGGCTGAGTTTCTATTTTATTTAACAATTTAGTAGAGTGTCCTTTGTGTTATCATATCATGATTTAAATACCTTATTAAACTATCCATGCCAACTGGTTGAGATATGTTACCCGAAATCATCTTGGCAATGTTCATATTGCTTCAAGGAGCTGTACAAGGATATGTACAAAATAATGTTCCTCTTGATTGATCTCTTGGCTTGACCATACAAGTGTCAGTCAGTCGATTGGACCCAGTTTTTTCGTTAACGCAATACATACATTGATTGTTTTTATGTGTTAATAGAAACTAACGAAATGTAGCCAAATGACTGACTAACGTTAGTGCCTCTACCTTAAAGACTATCGTTAGCCTACAGTTCCCCGTCTTTCTATCGACAATCCAAGGGTTACAATTGTCTAGCTGCCAAATTCGCTAATCCGAATGTGGGTTAATGATGGCTGCAACTATTACCTGTCTAGGTCCTTCGTCTGCATCTGTGCTCTGTCCACTCCCACCTTGACAATAACAAACTACCTTTTCAGCATATTGTATTTTAAACCAACTATAACCATAGAAGCAGGAACCAAAAAGAAAATTGAAACTAGCGTAGATACAGACGATCGCTTCCGGTCACGTTTTCAGGACGGGATACGGTGAAATTTCAAAGTAAAAGCCAAAGAATAATGATGACTCGATGTGGTATGAAAGCACGGAAAACATCACAGCTGCAGGTGTAATCCAGACAGCGGTAAAACGTTTTGACATTAAATGTTGCACAAACATATACCTTTGCACAATTTTGCATTGTTAGCCAAGGCTATATTTCTTTGCTTTGGTGTGGTATCTGAATTAGACTACAGCCGCCATTTCGCAAATGTTCAGAGCAATGATTTGTATCACAACCTATACATACACTGACACTGCCTTAAGTTGACAGGCTGGAACAACTAAAGATCGTACGTACCCCCTTCTGGCCCCTAAATTGCAGTGTTGGGAAGTAGCCTCGTGATGTACATGTAACACTATAGTTCAAATAACGTAACTCACGATGCATTGTATCCGTTAACAGTCACGGAATGCACGAACGGTGACAACAAGTTCTTTCATAGTTATAATGATTCTTTGGCTTTGTCGGGTGTTTTTTCTGTGTTTATCCCCTGGATTTGTTGTAATTTTTTGTTGTCTTTAAAGGCACCCAGTTCAACATTAGGGCATCAAAATGGAAATATTCTGGATAAGACAATCTTTATGATATTGACATTTACTTAACATAATTGTTAATGATACAAATATTCTCCTATTTATTATTTTATAATTATTTAAATCCGAGGATGTCTGTAGAAACACTCAATCAACAACGATGTACCTTGGCTGAAGTAGCTAGCATAGCATCGGCCATTGAAAATGAATAGTGTAGCTAGCATAGCATTGTTGAGAGTTGTAATCTGTCATTTCTCTCCAGCGCTATGTTCCATTTTCCCTACCTACCGTACCTACCGTACCTATACTTATACGCAGTACACAGTACACACTCACTAGGTACGCAGATTCTCAGCAGGTGAGTGCTGTTCCAAATCTAATACTCCGTGATGCACTTACCGGAAATTACGATCGCGACAAGCCCCGCGTTCGTCTTTTTCGAGCTGAGCGGCTCTGCCTGGGTCCGCCTCTTCCGCTACGTTGACAAGATGGCGGCCGTTGAGAATGGACAGTGTACCCTGCTTCCACACTCAGCGTTTTGACCGTTATGAGTACAGATACGGGTCCTTTGGGTATACTTCTTTTCGACGCGGAAATGGGAAATCGGAAAACGGAACACCCTACATACTCACACTAAGGATGGTAGGTACGGTAGGTAGGGAAAATGGAACAGAGCGCAGGTTCTCTCAGGCGTTAATAGTGAGAATACAGCTCACTGATTCCGAGACCGAGCCATTAGATGTCCTAACATTTACTTTAAGCACTGTATGAACAGTGCAAATGGCAGTGCAGACATCCCAAGTATCCTGGAAGTTCCGGGAGTCTCCCACATATTGATAACGACTCCCTGATGCCCGCAAATTACTTGAAATCTCTCGGAATCAAGAGCGAGCGAGCAAGACCGCGCACACGAGACAGACGTGCTCCAAACCACATTAGCATCTGTGTAGCGTGCACGACAGAGAGGGAGAGGGACCTAAAGGTGCCATTAGGGTACTCAATCGGTCGCGTCGGAGAGTCGGGCGGGCGGCCGGATAGTACGTACTAGTTAAGGCTGATTCATGCTTCCTTACGTAAGCGCAAGCGCAAGAGGCCGCGCAAGCCCCTTGCGCGACCCTTGCGCGACTTCTTACGTCTTGCGTGCGTCGGCCCCTTTTTCTAGACTTGCGTCATTTTTTACGTAAGCCCTTACGCGAGCCTCGCAGCCTGCATTCTATCAACGAATGATACGAGATGAGGTTACTAAAATATTCTGCATGTCTACTCAGTTTTACAGTGCTTCCCAAGTAAAGGTTTGAAAAGAACTTCAAGCTTCAGACTTTCTGTTAGGGAACCTGTTATCTATCTGCAGAGCAAATGTCAAACATTAACGTGAATTACTTGATGCTAATACCTAGCGCGGTGTCTATAGGATTTTCCATATACGTTAGCATTAAGCTAACGTATTTTCTACCACAGTTAAACATGCAATACTATGTGATTGTTTTTAGAAAACGAATGTTACGTGATGAGATTACTCAAATGTAGTATGCATGTCTGCTCAGTTTAACAGTGCTACCCAAGCAAAGGTTTGAAAAGAACTTCAAGCTTCAGACTTTCTGTTAGGGAAACAGCTTTGTATCTGCCAGGCAAATGGCAGGCTCATGACAACACTCGCAACCTTTGGGAGCATGAACTGCACCGAGTAAATTTTGCGCAACCGTTAACCCCCAACGCTGTAGCATGCAGCCGCCTTTAGCGTTTGTGTCCCGTTATAGTGCTCCAACGGCTGTGGGTGCTGAAAACAATTCACAGCCACAACAACAGGTGGAGTAGCGATTTACCTGCCGAAGATAAGATAATTCATGACGTCTTTCAGCGATGGAAATCGATAATTCCCTAACATCTCCCCACATCAGTCACTAACCTACCACTGTCACTGCTCAAATGCAGCAGGTGTCAGCAGACACATAGGGAGCTGAATTTGTCTATACACCTGAAAGGGCAAACTTATCTTTATCATGCTGGGTACTTTTTGTGGAAGAAACAGTAGCAATCTACAACAAAATGATATGCTTATCTTACACTATAGAAACTATTAAAAAACGATTCAATTAAATGAATATGTTCTTATTTAGGTTTCCTCCGGTAGGAGGTAACCTATTGTTATTGTAGGCTTTCTTATTATTATGTTGCTGCAATGGGAGTCAATGGCAGCCCATAGAACCATATGGTAACTTTTTGTGAAATTTGGCACACTCATTAAGGACAGTCCCTTCTTCATTCACACCAAGTTTCATGGCTCTCATTACACCACTCTAGCGCCACCAACAGGGCAAAGTTGGACTTTTGTAACACACACAACTTTTGAACCGTATGACCGATTTTCAAAAATGAGGTACCATTGGATTCCCTGGATCAAGACGAATTAAACCCACCCCTTGGCGTCAATTTCCGGTTATATAGATTTTCCGCTATTTCTAGTTTTATCAAAAACCTTTGAAAGCCTTCTCCTCCTACAATTTTGGGCAAATCTTCATCAAAATCACCAGATATGATCTTCAGACATAGCCTCACTAAAGTTATGGAAATAATTTTGATCCTCACAACCGTTTGTCCGGTACAGCCACTCAAATTCAGCAGAAAAGCGGCCAAACAGGAAGTGAAGTCATATGTCAGCAAATATTTGAGTGAAATTTACGCCACAGGGTGTTTAATTCGTCTTGATCTAGGGAATCCAATGGTACCTGTAACTGTTGCCACTGCATTGGTTTTAATATTTTGTATAGGTTATGATTGGAGTGTTTTTGTATTTGTATCATTACCATAGTAACAGATGGGCTGTTATGTTAGAGCGCGACTCATACAGAGAAGAAGATGTCGTTATATACATGCTAAAGAGTTTGTTTGTAAAGTGAAATATTAAGACCATTGAAGAAGAAATAAGAGAATGAAAAGACAGTGACCATAAAAGAAGATCAAAGACTTTCTCTCATGGCTTGCAGCCAACGAGGTATTTTTGTTTGTTTGTTATTTATTTTAACCTTTTGTTATATTGGATGCTGTGTTTGCTAACCAGCTAACGTTGTGAATGTATATGTTTGATAACGTGTATTACAGTTTTCACGGTTTGATGTGGACAAAAAGGATTCATTAAAACCCGTAAAGAAAACCATTTGATGTCTGACTGTGCTTGGGAGGGAGTCACAGTGAAAACTCGAACTGTTCGTCGACGCAAGTGGGCGAAGCAGCAAGAAGTCCCAAGACTAACGAACTAATCTCTACGGTGGTTACGGTGCTTGGAACGTTCGTCAAATGACAGGCAGATGAGTCGAAATCACGCACTTTCACACAGTTGAAGACGCACACACATACACTGATTGAGCAATTGTTTGAAAGCAAAGACATAAGAACTTGGACACTAATAAGAGTGGGCTAAGAAGAGGGATTTGCTAAAGTTTGCTTAAAGGTTTATGTGCTTAAATTGAAGGACTGTTGTGTGAGTGGTAAATGCAACTTATTTGCTCAGTACGTTTAACTGAATCTTGCCATTTACTGTATAGCCAGTTTTACGAAGCTAGAGGCTTAAAGTGGTAGTGTACATACTTTTTAGTTTTGAATTTTTTAATATACCAATTCAAAGTGTGTTTTGTGGTAATTGTAATTGAAGGTTATTTGTCATTTGATGTTGAAGTTCTCAATAAGTGTTATTGAGTACTAAGTACTAAGTGCATTTTGATTTTCATTACTGCTATTGGTAATCATAGCCAATGATAATATTTTCAGTTTAAATATTAAGACACTGCAGATACATTTAATACACATTTTAGTAAGTTTTAGCAATTCTTCCACACATTTATTATACTTCAGAGTTCTAGTTGTATTAACAATTTACATTCATATCCAAGACCCTTTGATAATGGCAGAGCCTAGTCAGTCTCCAACCAAGGTAAGGGATACAGTTAGGGATAGTGAAAATGAGCCGGCTGAAGATCAAGTCAGTCACACTGAAGCCCAACTAGAGGAAGTGCCTCAGCCAAGACGCAGTGAACGAATCCGTAATGTAACAGAAAAAGGCAAAGAAATGCAAGAACAGAAAATGAAACCACTGCAACAAAGATTTCACTACTTTTACCAAAAATGGAGAACACAAGCTAAATTCGCTAAGCAGCCGTTATCACAATCAGCAGAGCCATTAGCTGACAGTCTGCTTAATGATATCATTGACAACACTAGAGGCCTTTGTGCAGATGTCCAGCGTGTTTATGAAGAGCTGCGCGAAGTCACAACACCAGACCATGACATGCGTCGAAGAGTGGATCGGTGTGTAGAGATTTCCAGCTTCATCGTATCCAAAGCCTCGAGTCGTCTGAGTGGGAAGACGCCAGAGGGAGAAGAACAAGATTGGCCAGATGCAAGCTCTCTTTGGAACTCAAGTGTGAGTGAATTCGGAACTGTCTCCTCTATCTCAAAGGGCGCCTCAGAGTATTCAAACAGGTCTTCTGTGAAACATCAAGAAGCTGCCGCAGACGCTGCTGCAAGCCAAGCTGTTCTGAAAGTGTTACAAGAACAAGAAAGAGAACAATTGGAATTACAGTGCCTGGAAGCAGAGGCTAAAAAGAAGATCGCTGCTCAAGAGGCCGCCTCTCTAAAGCGCTGTTTAGAACAAGACGCAGAAGAGGTGAATAGAAGAATAAAGAGAGAAGAGGAGGATGCTGAAATGAAGGCTCAACTGGAAGAAGAGCACACAGCTATACAGAGAACTCTTGAGGAAAGACGGAGAAGAATACAGCATTTGGAGGCCATGAAGGAGCTCAGTGCAGCGCAAGCAAGAATGCAGGTGTACAGTCAAGAGCCTAAAGACATCCTAGGCCATGGATGGGTTGCAGATGACCAGCTGCGGAGCACCACAAGACACCTGCCCCTGCCTGTGTTTCCTTCCCCTCAAGCCATCACTACCTCCACGAGTGAAAGCACAACAGAGCTTGTCAAGGTCCTGGCAGATGCGTTAAGTGCCAACAGAATCCCAGCTCCTGAACCATCAGTATTCAGTGGTGATCCATTAAAATACAGTGACTGGAAGCTGTCCTTTCAAACTTTGATAGGCCAGAAGAATATTCAAGAGAAGGAGAAGATATACTACCTCCGTAGATATATAAGTGGACAAGCCAAGAGTGCACTGGATGGCTATTTCTTACTTGGGACTGAATCTGCCTATGTGTCTGCTTTGGAGATTTTGGAGGAAAGATATGGAAACCCATTTACAGTTGCAATGGCATACAGAGAAAAACTCCAAGCGTGGCCCAGGATCGGCACTAAGGAGAGCTTTGAGCTCAGAGAGTTTGTTGATTTTCTCAGAAGTTGCGAGGCCGCAATGGTCCACATCAAAGCCCTTGAGATTCTGAACGACTGCAATGAAAACAGAAAAATTCTGTCAAAGTTACCCGACTGGCTTACTGCAAGATGGAATCGGAAGGTCATAGAAGTTGAAGAAAAAAGCAGTGAGTTCCCCTCCTTTAGTCAGTTTGTCAAATTTCTGATAAGAGAAGCGAAAATTGCTTGTAACCCAGTTACATCATTGCAGTCTCTAGGGCCTTATACATGTGCCACTGAGATCAGATCAGTTTATCGTATCGTATTCGCGTGTAGGTGTGAAGATTTTCAAGGGAAACGGCTCTTGTCGTTACCTGTATACATGTGCAAAATGTAAAGCGGTTACATTGCCTCGGGCATGCGCAAAGACCACGGAGATGTGCTCCCACCTGGTTTGTTTACTAACAACATCAACGTGGATCCGCATCGGGCACAGGCAGTGTAGTGGCTTAAAGTTCCCTTCTTTCTATCAGCATATAGTTCTTAATATTTTCTTTGAATAACCACTCTCGGATGGAAAGAAAACGAGTCTACGCGTGGATGTGTTTCAACAACGGTAGAAAACTGTGTTTGCTCCGTCTTTTACTGGACTCATAATTATATGACAGTGGTATTAGTTACAGTTGAGACACCCGAAATAACTTGCATGCGCAGCAATCCTGAGACGTGATTTTTAGTTTGCACATGAATACTAACGTCTTCTTTGATCCCAGGAAATTTGAGCACATAACCCATCTCCCTTACGGAGATATTGGCGAAAGTTAACCTACTTCATTGCAAACGTCTAGTTTTTGTGCAGTAGTGAATAGAGTCTCAGTCTACTACACCATACATAGCATATCATGTTTGTAGAAAATGATTAAGGTGCAACAAATGCCAATAAGCATATTTCAATTAAATGATTCACATTGCAAGCAAAATGGTGCGGCTGGAGCACAGGGAGGGACAACGGTGACGCAGTTTGGATGTAGCGACAAACATTTATGTGCTGTAACAAACAGTGTTAACCAGTATGTGAGTAACGTGGCTTTTATTAAAACATAGCGTGTGTAATGTGTAGCTATTTCATTCCGTTTATTAACCTTTCCGGCTGTCTGTATTACTAGCCAGCAGCAGACGTAACGGAAAGGGAGCATTTTACTCCCCGGCAATCTCTCTACAAACTTCCATACAGACGCGGGATCAGCAGAGGAAAATCTACTTTCCTTTTGGGAGAAACCAGGCCAGTCGTTCCCACGACTACAGCACCTTGCAAAACGAATTATATGCGTTCCAGCAACAGGTGCTGCGAGTGAGCGCTCCTTCAGTGCAGCAGGGCGCGTTATAGAAGCCAGGCGAGAGCGCCTGAATCCTGACACTGTAGATGCTATTCTGAGTCCTCTCTGTCTCTATCACACACACACACTAACGGAAGCAAAAAAGGTTTAAATTAAGTGACATCCCTCAAATGTCGCGTCTCCCACAAACCTGCAAGCTATGAGTCAGCTGTCAGTATTGGAAGAAGCCTTAACGTCGAAGATGAAACTTCCTGGGTTATTTTGTTTCGTTAGGCTATTAGTTATATTTTAAAACAGCCAGTCATTGTAGCCTACCACTCATGGAATAAGGAATTTCAAAGAGATGATGGAGTGAACTTTCTAGCCTCCTGTCACCGTCTCCCCCCAGTCACGCACGGCCTCCCCCATGACACATCGGCCTGATTTGACACGCCCTTTTGTAAGACGAATTAACGTGGTAAACCACCTCTCTCAAAAGGCTCAGACGATCGGCGGAAAAACTAACGGTTTACATCTAGACCCCTTATACATGAGGCAATTGTAACACGCTCGCGAGTTTCTATTGTGGTAGGCGCAATGTAACCGCTTTACATTGACGCATGTATAAGGGGCTTCTGAAACAAGTTGAATTTGAAAAGCCAAAACAGCAAAGATATCAAAGTTTTACTGCAAAGACACTAACTACAAGCTCCAATGAAGAGACTGTGAAAACCTGCACTTTCTGTAAGAAGACTGGGCACACTTTGCTCAAATGCTGGAAGTTTGTGGAAGAAACAGTCTCAGACAGAGTCAAGTTTGTCCTAGCTGAAAGGCTGTGCTTTGGTTGCCTCAAGCCCGGTCACCTCTCAAAGAGTTGCAACAAAAGGAGCGTTTGCGACACATGCAACAGGCACCATCCTACTTGTCTGCACGAAGAGAGAGACAAAGGCCAACCAAGTCCAAGTCAAGACAGGTCTACTACAAGGCAGGAATGGAGTAGGGAAATGCCCCAAGCAACACAACGTGAAACAATTGCAGTAGCTACTTCACATAGAGTAATCCTTAAGGAAACTAATAAACAAACGTCTGCAATAATTCCCGTCTGGCTGTCATCTGCCGCTCAACCATCACAAGAAGTACTTACATATGCTCTTTTGGACTCACAAAGTGACACAACCTTTGTTCTTAGTGACGTAGCTAATGCTTTGGAGGCAGACAAGGAGCAAGTCAAGTTAAAACTCTCTACTATGACTTCAAGAACAACACTGGTAAGCTCTCAGAGAGTAAACAACCTTCAAGTCCGTGGTTTTTACTCTAACAAGAAGATCTATTTACCACCAACCTACACACGTGACTTTATTCCCGCCAACAGAACTCACATTCCAACAGCTAAAACTGCCAAAGCTTGGTCCCATCTAGAACACCTCCAAGATGATGTAGGGCCAATAGTTTTCCGCGTCAAAAAAAAGCAAATTCCGTGTCACGTTTTTGGTAATTCCGTGATTCCGCGTCAAAAAAATAAAAACGGCCGTATAATGCCTTTCTGCACGTTAACTGTATGAAAAACTCTGTTGATAGTGATGTTGCCTAGCAACGCTGTTTGCGTGCGTGCAGCACCCACAGTTAAGATACTGTCGAGTTCAGTTTGTCGCTAAGTAGTTGACCATACTGTGCCTTATACATTTCCAATGCTTAAATCATCATTGTTCGACCTGTATGTGAGGCATTATGTGCATACTTAATGAAAGTAAGGGTTTTCATGAAGTTGCTTCTGTAATATATCGTGTATTAAATACCAAATTTTGGGCTACCTGCTCGTGCTATTAGTAGTGATTAGCATGATGCTAAGCGGAGATTTAGCTATGTTCTGTTCTTATGTTGATACGCTGTAATAAAGATGGGTTCAATCCTGTTAAGATTTCGACTGGATGAGATATGAATGACATCCATGTTGCCTAGTGTAATGTCCACTATTATATGTATCTAGTAATATTAGTTGTGTAATTGTTATTGTGTAGCAATAAGTCATGGTAATGTAATTCAGTGCAGTGCTAATTAGTCCCCATAAATTAGACTGCTTGGTAACTCAGTGAATAATACGTGCCCTTCTTAGATTGTTGTTTGCCAGCCATCAACACAACAGAAGACTTAACATTTGTAGTTTTTAATGCGATTGGGAAGATGAGCAAATGAAGTGACTACCCTTGAAAAGGGGGGCTTGGCCGGAGCAGAGTTCAGCGCAGACGTGACATTTTCTGACCGCTTTTGTTCTTTAATTAATGTTTTTTCATTGTTGCGATCGTTGTTGTGTTTATTTGAAAGACATTCAGTCTTACAGGGTAAGATACAGGGGGTTTTGGGCGATTTTGATGCACAAAATTATGTTTCCGTTTGAAAAGTTGCAATTCCGTTTTCAGTGGTCCATTCCGTTTCAGATGGTCCATTCCGCGTATTCCGTCCGTTTTCCGTTTTCGCGGAAAACTATTGGCCCTAATGATGTGGCACCTTTACAAGACTGTGAAGTAGGTCTGCTCATTGGGTACAACTGCTCTCAAGCCTTACTCCCACGAGAAGTTGTGTCTGGCAAAGAAAATGAGCCCTATGCACAGCGCACAGACCTTGGGTGGAGCATTGTCGGCCATGGGAATGCCCGTGTAGATTATGAAGATGCCATCGGAATCAGCCATCGCATAGTAGTGAGGCAAGTGACACCAGGAGTTAACCCTTCTGTCAATCTGAAAACTGAAGTTCACTATGTGAATAGAACCAAAGTCAAAGAAATCACCCCCTCAGACATCCTAAAGGTCCTGGAGTCAGACTTCTCAGAAAGAGCTGGAGAAGAGGATCCTGTGTCTCAAGAGATGATCTCAAGTTCCTGTCAACGATAAAAGAAAACATCACACAAAAGGATGATGGGCACCACGAAATGCCATTACCGTTCAAACAGGAAAGACCAAAATTACCAAACAACAAGATATGTGCAACACATCGTCTTAATTATCTTCAAAGGAGACTAAAGAAGAATGAAGCATACTACAAGGATTATATGAACTTCATGAACGACATCATTTCACGTGGCGATGCAGAGAAAGTCCCTGAGGAGGAAATTGACAACAGCCCAGCTTGGTATATTCCACACCATGGAGTTTATCATCCACAAAAACCAGGGAAAATTCGTGTTGTATTTGACTGTTCTGCCAAATTTCAGGAAACATCTCTTAATGATCATCTAATCACCGGACCTCACCTGACAAACATGTTAGTGGGTGTCCTGTGTAGATTCCGAAAAGGCTCCATTGCAGTAATGTGTGACGTTGAAAGGATGTTTCATCAGTTTCATGTGAAAAGGGAAGACCAGGATTACTTACGATTCCTATGGTGGGAGTGTGGCAATCTGGAAACCACACCCTCAACCTACAGGATGAAAGTTCACCTGTTTGGAGCAGCTTCGTCTCCTGGCTGTGCCAACTTTGGCCTGAAACATCTGGCGGCACAAGGGCAGGGTCGATACAGTGAAGACACCATCCGCTTCATTCAAAGAAATTTCTACGTAGATGATGGTCTGGCAAGTGTTCACACTGAGAATGAAGCCATCCAGCTAGTCAAGGAATCAAGAGAACTTTGCTCCAGTGGCAAGCTAAGACTCAAGTTGGTCTGCAAGAATGTGATGGCATCCATCCCAGAAGAAGAACGTGCCACAATCAAAGAGCAAGACATGGCCTTGAGCTTACCTCATATGGAGAGAGTGCTTGGAGTTGAATGGTGCATCACTTCTGATTCATTCAGATTGAGAGTTCAAGTAAAGTCCAATCCACTCACCAGAAGAGGTGTGCTCTCTACAGTAGCCTCCGTCTATGATCCCTTAGGATTCATGGCACCTTTTGTTCTTATTGGAAAACAAATTCTCCAATAAATGTGCAGAGAAAAGATTGGCTGGGATGATGAAGTTCCAGTAAACCTTAAGCCCCAGTGGGAGTCCTGGATCAGAGACCTACCCAATCTAGCTGAAATGGAAATCAAAAGATGCTACTTACCTTCAAGTTTTGGGAATATTAACGGTCATGAACTTCATCATTTTGCCGATGCAAGCACCTCCGGATATGGTGAATGTACTTACCTGCGAGTCATCAATGAGTCCAACGAAGTCCACTGCGCTCTAGTAATGGGAAAATCAAGAGTCTCACCAACCAAAGTGACAACAATACCAAGACTGGAGCTCAGTGCAGCAGTAGTAGCAGTTTGCACAAGTGACATGCTGCGCAATGAATTGGAAATCCAAGATCTGCAAGAATACTTTTGGACGGACTCTACGGTGAAGACAAAAGTGGCAGAAGAACAGAAGAAACCTGAAAGTGAACGACATTGTGCTTTTAAAAGATGATCAAACCCCACGAAATGAATGGAAGCTGGCCAGAATAACAGAAGTTTATCCAGGGTCAGATGATAGGGTGAGAAAGGTCAGATTGTTAGTTAGTGACACCACATTTAATGAAAAGGGTAAATCCACAACTAACACAGTTTTCTTGGAGAGACCTGTACATAAGTTAGTTACTCTGCTAGAAGCAGACCCCGTTTAATATTTCTAATGTTTATCTTCATTCTATGAAATAAGTTTAATGTTTATCTTTGCTTTCTTTATTTAATCTTTAATGATAGATGTGTAATGTTTTTAGGTGTTTAAGGTTTAACTGCAACAGTCAGTATGCGTAAGAAATCTCAGTGTAAGTTTGTGTGATTTGGTGGGAGTGTAACTGTTGCCACTGCATTGGTTTTAATATTTTGTATAGGTTATGATTGGAGTGTTTTTGTATTTGTATCATTACCATAGTAACAGATGGGCTGTTATGTTAGAGCGCGACTCATACAGAGAAGAAGATGTCGTTATATACATGCTAAAGAGTTTGTTTGTAAAGTGAAATATTAAGACCATTGAAGAAGAAATAAGAGAATGAAAAGACAGTGACCATAAAAGAAGATCAAAGACTTTCTCTCATGGCATGCAGCCAACGAGGTATTTTTGTTTGTTTGTTATTTATTTTAACTTTGTGTTATATTGGATGCTGTGTTTGCTAACCAGCTAACGTTGTGAATGTATATGTTTGATAACGTGTATTACAGTTTTCACGGTTTGATGTGGACAAAAAGGATTCATTAAAACCCGTAAAGAAAACCATTTGATGTCTGACTGTGCTTGGGAGGGAGTCACAGTACCTCATTTTCGAAAATCTGTTATACGGTTCAAAAGTTGCGTGTGTTAACACAAGTCCAACGTTGACCTGTTGGTGGCGCTAGAGTGGTATAATGAGAGACATGAAACTTTGTATGAATAAAGAAGGGACTGTCCTTAATGATTGTGCCATATATCACAAAAAGTTACCATATGGTTTGTCCGGTACAGCCACTCAAATTCAGCAGAAAGCGGTCAAACAGGAAGTGAAGTCATATCTCAGCTAATCTTTGAGATATCAACACCAAACTGGTATGTCACTTGGAAGACACTACAACATGTTCCCATGTGCAAAGGCAACTTCATATCTTGAAAAATGATTGATTTAAAGCAAATTGGATACATTGTTAACGCTAAAATAATGCTTTACACATCTGCAGGTCAAAAAGTGAAACTCTGATTCAATCACAAGTTCATATGAAGACACTTGAGAGTGTTTAGTACACAAATCTGAAAAAAAGTTGACTGTAAGATAAAAAGTAGATTTTTGGTGAATATTTGAAACATGCATGCTTGACTACTTGCTAGGGTGGTTCTCTATAGAATGTCTCTCTGTCTCCTCATCCGCGCGGCTCCTAAATCTCACACACTCAGTCTCCCCTTAACACACGCGCAGGCTTTGTTTTACGCACACACATTCTCACAGACACACAGCTTGGTGTCACACACATACATTCTCACAGACACACAGGGTAAGCGCACACACACAACCTCCACTCAGTCTAAACTTCAGGGAAAAGCATTGTAAATGTTGGATTTGAAATGTAATATCCCATTGGCAAGTCTGCAGCATGGATTTTTCTATACAGTGACAAATTGTCACAAAATTACATTTTTCCCTGGTTCGCAATGTTTGGAGGAGGAAACCGCCATCGCTGCTTGCAGCTATATTTTCTTTGGTATTTTCGTCATTTTCAGATTTTCAATGATGATTTCTGGGTAATTTTTGTGTTGTTGTCCAATGTCAAATCTCTATTTGATCATGTGACGAGACGATACGATGTGTAGCCTAATATTTACGAAGGGGCAACTGCTATCGTGAATTATACAATAAATAAGTTGTGAAATGAAAGGAAAACACATCACAGTTAAAGTTGTATGAGTATTGATTGATTCACATCGATATGAATGGATGACATGCCTAACAAGTGGTTTTTAGTGGAGATTTCGAAAAATGATCGCAACATAATGAAACATCCCGTGCTTACGTCGTATACGTGGACTTCAAGTTTACAAGAAAAAAAAATATCTTCTATGGTAAGACTCTTTTGTTGTGCCTCTTCTGGTGTAGCATACAATGTGAGTTTTATTTGGGCATAGCAGATGCCTATCAAGTGTAACGTGTAGGCTATTTCATTCCGTTCTTGCAATGTGAATCTCCCTCTCGTGCGCGGTTTTACTTTTAACGGGGCTTGTTTGTGTGAGCGAGTGCATAGTAGGCTATCTGTTGATGCCGGAGTTTAATAAAGGCAGGTGGGATTTAAATATGGTGGTATTGTGATATATACAGTGGGGAAAATAAGTATCTGAACCCCTTGCGATTTCACATGTTTGGCCACTTGCAAAGAAATGTGTGATCTATAATTGTAATGGTAGGTGTATATTAATAGTGAGAAACAGAATATCAACAAAAAAATCCGGAAAAAGGCATTTTATAACATTTATGACTTTATTTGCATTTGATGCAAAAAATAGGTATTTGAACCCCCAGCAAAACTGACTGACAAAAATGACTTAGTACTTGGTGGAATAACCCTTGTTGGCAAGCACAGACGTCAGACGTTTCTTGTAGTTGGTCACCAGGTTTACACACATCTCAGGATGGATTTTGGTCCATTCCTCTTGGCAGATCCTCTCCAAATCTTTAAGGTTGCGTTTTCAATGGGAGGAAATGAGGGAATGAGGTTCAAGCCCAATATTCCACGTTACATGGCCCCATCCATAGTCCCCTTGATGCGGGGGAGTCGTCCTGTACCCTTGGCAGAGAAACAGCCCCAAAGCATAATGTTTCCACCTCCATGCTTGATGGTGGGTATGATGTACTCTTGGGGTCATATTCAGCATCCCCCCCCCTGTCAAACACGGCAAGTCGAGTTGATGCCAAAGAGCTTGATTTTGGTATCATCTGACCACATTCTGTCTCCCAATCCTCCTTAGAATCATTCAAGTGTGCAATGGCAAACTTCAGATGGCCCTGTACATGCGCTTTCTTGAGCAGGGGGACCTTGCGAGTGCTGCAGTACTTCAAAAAATTACGGCGTGGTGTGTTGCCAATGGTTTTCTTGGTGACTGTGGTCCCAGCTGCCTTGAGATCATTCACAAGCTCCCCCTGTGTAGTTCTGGGGTTATTCTGCACCTTTCGAATGATCACTGATACCGCACGAGGGGATATCTTGCATGGAGCCCCAGACCTAGAGCGATTAACATTTGTTTGGTGTTGCTTCCATTCACGAATAATCGCACCAATAGTTGTCTGCTTCTCACCAAGCTGCTTGCCAATGGTTTTGTAGCCCATTCCAGCCTTGTGCAGGTCTACAATCTTATCTCTGACGTCCTTGGACAACTCTTTGGTCTTGCCCATGGTGGTGAGGTTGAAGGTGTGAAGTATGATTCTTTGGACAGGTTTCTTTTATAAACGTCACCAGTTGAGATCAGGTGTACCTTGTTAGACCTAATCTGTGTGCTTCTTGGGCACATAACTGGTCATTGTGAGCCAGCCTTCTTGCTGCTTGCTTGGGGGTTCAAATACTTATTTTTTGAATCAAATGCAAATAAAGTCATAACTGATTTTTTTTGCTACTATTCTGTTTCTCACTATTCAAATACACCTACCAATACAATTCTAGATCACACATTTTTTTTGCAAGTGGCCAAACTTTTCTTCCGTTCTTTACCCTGTCCTTAGCTACAGCCTTTTAGTTCCGTAATGTATTTTTTATAATAAAGATATGTTGCTATTGATTACAATGTCCCAGTCAACTGTAAAGCACTTCTCTGTCTAAGTTAAAATCTTTGGGAATCCTCTCAGCTTGAGTTTGTCATTACAAATCTTAAGGTGCAAGTCCTTACGTGGGGTAGTCTGGTCTGGTCTCTAGCTATATATACCACCTTGTAGTGTTCTGCCACACCTGGTGTGCCATGAAAAAACATTGACAGGCCTGCCTAAACTATTTTTGCTGTCCACCCTGTTCGCTGCAGTCTGAACCTATCCAGTTTTGTGGCTGCTCCAAACCAGACTGTGATGGATGTGCACATGACAGATTGGATCACTGCGTTGTAGAACTGGTTCAACAGCTCCTGTGGCAGACCACACTTCCTCAGTTGCTGCAGAAAGTACATCCTCAGCTGGGAATTTTTGGGAATGGAGTTAATGTTGGACTCCCACTTCAGCTTTTGCGAAATGGTAGTTCCCAGAAACATTTGTATTAGGGTGTATGGGTAAGTGGGATGCCAGAGGTATGATGGGGCTGGAGCTGGGGGGTGAATTTGTCCCTCAGACCTGCAGTAGAAGACATTCAGGTCGTCATCCAATTTTTTATTTTTGCCCTACATGAATCTAGTTACATGTACTGTATCACTATACAATTTCTGACAGAATGTTAATTCATTCGTTGTCCTTGCTTGGCTTTAGTAGTCACTGCTGCTCGTCTTCTTGCACGCAAACAAAGCTGGTTACCTTCTGTGTCCTCTCCAGCAATGTAGCCTACCCCATACTTAATACCATACTGTCACCTAAACCAAACCCAGATATTATGACCGCCGCGCGACAGACGGTTTTCTGTCAAAGATTTCCGGGACACTGAAACACCGGGGTGCACGAAATTTGGTGGGCATGTAGCCTTACTAGATTAACGTGGAACCAGTGATTTTCGTTTTGATCCGTTGCGCCCCTGTCGGACTGGACCCCTTTTAAAGAGGGTGGGGCGATTCAGTTTTCTGTGAATAAGTCGAAAACCGTAGGGCTTAGGAGGACCACATTTTTTTTGTATGTTGGTCTTTAGAGGCCACGTCAACCATTCCACTACCACTTATTTCATGTATAGCGCCACCTAGTTACAAATGAAAGTGTTGTAAAACATTTGAACCTTTCAGAACGTAGTGTCACACCGGTGTGACAGCAGCCAATTTTCCGCAAAGACGTACCGTTACACGGATGATTAGAATCTGGCGACACAAGCGTTCCAATAGCAGCGTAACAATTAGCCTGTATGTGGGTTACTACTTACTTCGCTAACGTGAGCTAACATTGTACATTCAGCCACCTTCATCCATTAAGCCTCTTAAAATCGTCTTGTCAGTATTATTTTGTTTACTATATGAAGGCTTATTATATTTGTGTGGTCCACGTCCAATTGTACATGACAAAGTTACAATGTTTGCAAGTATAGGGAAGACATGACCTCCGGTACAACAACACAAGTTTTTTTTTTCATGAAACTTTTATTAATCCACATAGGGAAATAATGGTACATTAAATATACATAACGGAAAATAAAATGAGTGGTACATTACTCAATGTTCAGCCTAATATCATGTCAGCGACAGCTCGAGATGAAAACTAGCATCGCAGCGGGAAAATACCGTACATGAAATGCTTCACGAGAGTTGACAAGCTTAGAGGCATATTCTCCTCAGGATACGCATAATTGATGTCTAATCATTGATGCACACTAACTGCGCAGTCGACCTTTTCACATTACCATCACTCAGGGGCGGACTGGGACAAAAAATCGGCCCGGGCATTTTGAACCAGACCGGCCCACTAAATTCGATAACACACCTTTTCAGTCTTTTTGGTCTCTCGAATGTCTACACCAACCAGGCTTTTAGCTAGCAGGGCATCTGCCCTATAGTCTTCTAAAAATTAAGAAGAAATGGGACGCCCTACTTTTGGGCAGGACGGCCTAAAGACGCCCTATTTTTCTCCCGTTTTACCTGTTAACTTCTCTGAATGTGACAAAATTCACAGTTTCAGTCGCTTCAGTGCTTAGCAAAGTCTAGAATCATACATATGCCCTGCCAATTAGAAAATAGCATGGCTGTATTCCCGCTACAACAACGTTACATCATGATTCCAACGAAACATTGATTCACAGGCTCGCAGAAGCTCCAGAAGACAGCTGTCTCACCGCACGTCACTGAACCTACTACTTTATGAGTTCAACAAGAGTTTGTGTGTTAAGGTGGTGGTCTTAATTAATCTAAATTCAATACAATACAATATACATCATACACTTTAAAGTTGTGTAGAAAGTTGTTACTTTTTGTTAAAGTTGTTACTTGAATTTTGTACCTTGTTACCTAGTTTCAGTTACACTCACTGTTATTATTAGGATGACCATATCCATAACACCAAATAACACCAAAAAGGAGGACACTATGCGGAATTTCGGAATACGGAATTCCGGAATCACGGAATTTCGTGGTGCTGTGAATAATTACATAGGACTCTGGCGTGCTCCCCTCTACAATACAACTTTGTGTAGTAGAAACAGGTTTATTTGTGTTTAACCTCCAGCGGGTTGATCAAGTGCATTAAGTGTTTGCAGTGGAATAATCATACATTAAAAGAAGTATTTGTAAGTGTTTGTGTGGTTTCTATAGAATAAAGAAATACAGAATATAACATAAATATACATAACTCGCAATCTGTACTAATTTACGTAAATATATAAATATCTGAACAAAATACACAATAACCTATCAGTTATGAATAATGTATAATATATAATTCACTATTATGCACATCAGTGTATCAGCAACACTGTAATTGCAATGCTGTCACATTACTATACCACAAGGTGGCACTCTAAGACCACAAATGGCCTGGCAGTCTGAACTCTAAGCTACCAGCAATATCAAAACAAATGGATCTCCGTATTAGCGTCGTATACAGGCTAGAACAAGTCTGCGATAAATTACTAGTTATAGCAGCTAGTGCTTGTAAACATTAATATAAAGAAAGTAAAGCTAGCAGATACATGAATTGCACTTACATTGTCGGTAACGCACACGGCAACACAACGTTAATTGTATGCTAGCATGATACAGTGAAAGCATGTCCACTCGTATTAGCAGCTGGCACGAGAAAGAGGAGGAAAGTTTGTGCGCGTTTACCTTGACTACTTATGTCAATGTCACAGCAACAGAAAATGCAGAAGCCATGCAAGGAGTCTCGACTGCTTTTTGATATAAAGCCGTGTTCTTTTGCCCACTCTGGATTGAAAGACGTCTGGCGTTTAGGCACGTTTCTTCTATGTGTGTTAAAGGCACCCAGTGCAACTTTATGTAAACATTCAATGAAAAATAAACATTCAATTTCTAGTCTTTTTTACACGTAGTAAGTTTCAATAACTCCATACCATTACATATCGACATTCAAGGAGCAAAGATGAGACGTCGTTGTGTGGTGAGAACTGATAGAAAATCGTAAACAACAACAATCGCCGGTGGGGAGAAGCCATTTTTCCATTGACTGGAAGCCTGCGTTATTTATTGTAGGTTAAAAAAAATAAAGAAAATGGCGACGATTGTTGTTGTTATCGATTTTCTATCAGTTCTCACCACACAACGACGTCTCATCTTTGCTGCTTGAATGTCGGTATGTAATGTTTAAATCGGGACTGTCGGCCCATATTGCACGTCGGCCCACCGGGCAAACGCCCGGTATGCCCGACGGCCAGTCCGTCCCTGCCATCACTGGACAATCACAAATCCTGCTTGCGCATTATCAGCGCACTCACAACATGCAACACGTTGAAAAACATAGCTTCTGACAGATACCGGCATCTCGTTCATTCATTCATTCACGAAAACAAGAAGCAAGTAGTAAGCATAAGAAAGAAAGAAAGAAAAATGGCAAGTCATTTTGAGGGAAGGAGGCGTCAGCTTACTGACGAGGAGGTTCGGGACATCTTCACGGCCGATCCTGAGGATGTCTTTGTGGATGCCGACGAAGATGAGCCTGAAACTGACGACTCATCGGACGATGAGCTGCCAGACAATTTGACAGCCTTGAACGAAGTGGACGAGAGGCTGGACCTGGAAGACAGTGAGGTTTCATCATTTGAGTGGCAAACGGGAAGTCTCATCCCAAGCCCGGTTCTGGTGTAATTAGGCGTCCAGATGGACACGAAGGCAGATTGTTTTAAATTATTTATTACAACTTCAATCATGAACATGATTGTGGCCGAGACGAACAAATATGCACAGACACTCAAAGAAAAAGTTAGCAATGGGAAGCTAGCAAAGTGGGTAGACACAACTGCCGCGGAAATTTATGTGTTTTTGGCATTTTTTTTTGTCAATGGGTCTTATTAAAAAAAATAACATCCAAGATTACTGGACCACTAATCCCCTTTTTTCCACTCCTTCCTTTGGAACTCTTTTCCCCCAAGACCGCTTCCTCCGGCTCTTGAGCTGCCTACATTTTCATGACATTTTTTACCCCTACTGAGACCTGTGTATTGACGAGTCCATGGTGAAGTGGAAGGGAAGGCTGTCATTCAAGCAGTTCACCCCTTCAAAGAGGCACAGCTTCGGAATTAAATTGTTTGTGATGTCCAGGACATTATTGTGTACACTGGGAAATCCAAGGGTGAGGGAGCAGGGGTTTGGATGGGGGTGCAGGGGTGAGGGTGGTGGTGCAGGGGTGAGGTTTCATCATTTGAGTGGCAAATGGGCTGTTCTGGTGTCATTAGGCGTCCAAATAATAACACAGAGGCAGATTGTTATCAGCAGGGGTATGGATGGGCGTGCAGGGGTGCGGGTGAGGATGGGGGTGCAGGAGCAGAGGTGAGGATGGGGGTGCAGGAGCAGAGGTGAGGATGGGGGTGCAGGAGCTGAGATGAGGATGGGGGTGCAGGAGCAGAGGTGAGGATGGGGGTGCAGGAACTGAGATGAGGATGGGGGTGCAGGAGCAGAGGTGAGGATGGGGGTGCAGGAGCAGGGGTGAGGATGGGGGTGCAGGAGCAGAGGTGAGGATGGGGGTGCAGGGGTGCGGGAGCAGGGGTGAGGATGGTGGTGCAGGAGCAGAGGTGAGGATGGGGGTGCAAGAGCAGAGGTGAGGATGGGGGTGCAGGAGCAGAGGTGAGGATGGGGGTGCAGGAGCAGGGGTGAGGATGGGGGTGCAGGGGTGAGGGTGGGGGTGCAGGAGTGAGGGTGGTTGTGCAGGGGTCCCACAAAATGGCAGGATAAGCATGAAGTCCACATCCTGAAGCCCAGCCGTTCTAACTACTTCCCCCTTGTGTCTGAAAAAAAAACAATAAAACATTGAGAAGTTAATGTCTCAACACGTATGAATCAACTGAGAACTGTCCATGCACATATGAGCGCATACATGTATTTAGCCTCTTGTAACAATAAAGGGTACTGGTTGCATTAACCAAATAGTTTGCTCTTGAAAATAATGTCTGACTTTTACACAGTTGTACACACTTTTTGTCATTTAGCCTAACCTTTTCTCACAATTCAGTATTTACAAATTTACAACATCACAATTACTGTTCGTCATTTATCATGCACCCAAAATCTAAATTAAACTTCCTTCTATTTGAGATTGATTACAGTACTTTCACAAAGTAATGCACTGATATGTGATATCTGTGCACCCTTCTTCTCGTTCGCCTCATCTGATTAGCTGTGGATTTGCGCTAAATAGGATGAGCTTGTTTGTTGAATGGATGGAATGAGATGTTCACTTTCTGGAGTATATTTTAACATTTATTTCACATCTAGCTAGCTCTATTTGCCTACAATCTGTTTGACATGGATTATATTCACATTTGTATTGTTTTGCATTCACACGGTTTGTAAGAAAGCTGTTTCCCTAACAGAAAGTCTGAAGCTTGAAGTACTTTTCAAACCTTTGCTTGGGTAGCACTGTTAAACTGAGCAGACATGCAGACTACATTTTAGTAATCTCATCGCGTAACATTCGTTTTCTAAAAACAATCACATAGTATTGCATGTTTTACTGTGGTAGAAAATACGTTAGCTTGATGCTAACGTATATGGGGAATCCTATAGAGACCGCGCTAGGTATTAGCATCAATTAATTCACGTTAATGTTTTTGTATGAGCCTGACATTTGCTCTGCAGATAGATAACAGGTTCCCTAACAGAAAGTCTGAAGCTTGAAGTTCTTTTCAAACCTTTACTTGGGAAGCACTGTAAAACTGAGTAGACATGCAGAATATTTTAGTAACCTCATCTCGTAACATTCGTTAATAGAATGCAGGCTGCGAGGCTCGGGTAAGACCTTACGTAAAAAATTACGCAAGTCTAGAAAAAGGGGCCGACGCACGCAAGACGTGAAAAGTCACGCAAGGGTCGCGCACGGGGCTTGCGCGGCCCCTTGCGTTTGCGCTTACGCTTACGTCCCCGAGCATAAATCAGCCTTTATTAGCGGCATCCTGCGAGGCGTCTTGTTTTATCCACGCTTCTGTGTCATCAATAAATTCTCTGCAGCTTATCAATTTGGGTTCATACCAGTCAGTGTGGTCAGATTATCTCTCATCCTCGTTCAATAAACTTTGCACAGCACCTTGTACATCCATAAACTCCGCCAGAAAACGATTGTAAACTTCCATGTATCCAAAATCGCAAGTCTGAGTGCGCTTAACAAAAAACAGAAATGGCCATGACACATAAGATATTGGAACTTATGGTTGTGAGCTACTAAGATCAGAAAGTTCGAGGACAGCGCCTTTAAAAAGCAAAAACTGTTCTAACCTTCGAGATAGAGTGTGTTCCGTGTCGACCCCTTGAGCCCTTCGAGCCCCGACTTTCAGGGGTTAGGGGGCCACACTGACAAAATCAGCAGAATGCAGGGCACTGAAAATGCCCGTATCATACCCTGAATTCGGTCGATTTATGTAGTGTTATTTGATGGTCACTACTCGCCCCTACGGCCATCTTCTTGGCTACATACGGAAGAGGAGGAGCCAAAGCTAGCTTTTCATTTTATAACGAAAACAATGGCGGACATGATGGTTAACGGTGGCTAAGGTGGTAGAGGCTGTAGATCACCAGGCTACAGACCGTAAATGTAGTAATTAAACAACTGTACTGATATTAAATGTACTACTAACATGCCATTATCAAATTAAAGCCAGTGACATCAGTATTTTTGGTTGATTTCACGATGTATAGGCTACCGACAGTTAGCATACCAAGCTAGGTAGCATTACCATTAGAATTGCATGGCAGATATGCTAAGCTATCGGGCTATTCTCCCACCCAGTGCCTGTGGCTAGTCTGAAAAAAGGTGCATCTAAATAAACGACAGATGGCTATGTCAGTCATTGGACAGTGTTAAACAACTGTACTGATATTAAATGTACTACTAACATTAAAGCCAGTGACATCAGTGTTTTGGTTGATTTCACGATGTATAGGCTACCGACAGTTAGCATACCAAGTTAGGTAGCATTACCATTAGAATTGCATGGCAGTTATGCAAGATAGCTGGCTATTTAGTTTTCCCGGGAATCGCAAGCAGATTTGCGTCCGTCACTTCCACCAGGTGCTTCTATTTGATAAAGCACCCCCTGAGCGATGAGGAGTGCACTGTAGATGTCAGGGCCCTGTATTACAGGGGTTAGTGCAAAGGGGTCGACACGGAACAGACTCATAGTCACCCTGTGCAAACTCCTATGTTTTCCACGCTCTGTGGTCGTGCGTAGTCAGAATGTCAAAAGAGAGTTCTACTGCAAAATTCTGATGTCTGATAGGTCTGGGGGACAACTTTTAACCTCGAAGGAGATGGCGGCCATATTTTGCCTATTATAGGCGCAGTTACATAAGTTTTTGTCGCATCTCGTATGTTTATGTTGAAATGTAATACCTGGACCAACCAGAATACAATGTGCACCTTACCACACCTTATAATCAAAAAAACATGCCACAGAGAAGAATGTCGTTCGGGGTTCAGACAACCCGTGGCGGCATTGTTCTCAAAATAGGGGCCAGAGTTACTAAAATCGTCTTGGTATCCATGAATGGGGAATCCTAACATATTTCGCCCACCGTTATGAATACAACCACCAGGGGGCACCTCGATTAGTTTCCCTGGTAGGCTCTCCGTCCTTTTACTTGTATTAGCAGATGGGCTTCGTGTCTTGCCTGCTAACAAGATCAAGGCAAGCCTCGAAATAAACTGTTTGACAAGTCGATTTAACGTCACAACAATGGGAAACAAAAGTTGTTGAGCCGGTAAAAACGACATTTATACAGTCAGTCTGTATAACAAAAATTCCAAAACAGTTTATTAACAGCATCTTTGATGTGTAGTAGTACATTATTGAAAGTGTTTGTAAAATGAAGTACTGTTGTCTTGTTCCCTTTAATGGACACCCCTCTCATCGGTAGTGGTATCGCCAACACATCAGTTCTCTCATTGTGAGGACGGTGAAAACAGATTAGCTTATACCCTCCCAGGGTTGCAATGGCATCAGTAATCCCGCTGCTTCGGCTTGTCTGGTTTAAAGTTCATCTAACGTTATAGAAAACCGAAGTGGCCGAAGATTTTCGATGACGCCTTACTAATATGAGACACTAAGGTTACACCATTTAAAAAATGTCCCAGGGATGTACAATATCTGTGGAAGAGATCCAGTCCTGGTGGGAAGTACCCGCCATAGCCCATTTCTGCTCGCTGTTTAGGACAGCATTCAACTTGCCAGACTTTGAAATTGAGGTAATTATTGGATCCATTTGTCTGTTTATCACTTCATACAAAAGGTTACCAGTGTGGTAACGTTAGTCATCGTAAGAAACCGTTAGATGGTGTGTTAAATTACTTAGCCAGTCAACTCTGGAAGCATGCTGTGTTGCGATAAGTAGCTCTGGAGCTAACTGTTGGCTGACCAGCCAGCTAGCTAACCAACTACCCAATTACTACGCTAGCTAGCTTTGTTAAAATTCACTTGTGATGTATATTTTATCTGTACTATAAGAAACTTGAACAGTGCTGAGGTGGCTTACTGTGCGATAGCTTACTTCTGCAAGCAGTTTCTAAAGTTGAATTTAGTAACTCACATGGCCATCTACCAGTCTGGGACATAATAACACGGGCTTTGAAGCAAGGATACCTAGCTTAGTTAGCCAGCAAAGTTTGATTCACAGACGTTTGAGGCTAACTACTGCTCTGTGATTTCAGTCGGGGCTAGGCCATGTGGCTGGCCCCGTTTGTTTTGATTCGGATAAATATCTTGCTAACATTCTTTTTGCTAAACTGGTGTGACTGCTCTCCGTGTGCCTTCTTTTGTTACCTTATATGCGTAGGTAAGTTATCTATATTTAACGTGGGCGGAATTTAAAATCATGAAGTTTGCTACCCAGTTCTCCCTTAGTGGAAGCTGAGAAGCAAGGTTTCCATTGGTTTATTTTTGGAAAAGAATTGTTTTGATTGTAAATGGACTCAGATGGAGTAAACCTTAACAGCAGTGAATTGGATAGGCGCAATTAGGTCCCTCCCACAACAGAGGGGAAAACAATTCATCGCTCTCCATTGACTCTGTATTGCGTGAAGGTGTCTCCTTGTCACTTTCGTCTGCTAACAAAATAATGAAAAATGCCTAAAAGCTGCAGTGTGGTGGGGTTGCACTACCAACAGGGTTAAGAACCCAGAACTAAGCTTCCATATGCTGCCCTGCCCGAAAAACGTAGCCTTAAAAGAGACAGAAGTGCATTGAGGAGATAAGGCCTTGTTTAGACTGTCAGGCCAAATCTGATTTTTGTCAAAGCCAGATTGATGTTTAAAAGTCTGGACAGTGAAAAAAATACAAACCATATATATCAGTGGTTTGAAAAGCAACTCCAATCGGATTTCTGCAGATGCGTTCCAGTCCGGACACACTGGCTTCTCAACATCAGATTTCAAAGTGTCTTTTGCATCACTCACAAGGTGACATACAATTACATACAGTGTCAAATCCAGAGTGACGGGAGTAGTGGAATACATGCTGCTATTACAGAGCGCCATGTTTTTTATACTGTTTTAAGAGCGCTATGGAGGAATGTAGACATGACAACATGGAGAACAACAGTCCATGGACAGATGCTGAAACTATTTGTCTGCTGGTACTTTGGGTGAGGCTTCTGTATAGGCAAAGGTGGAAGGAACCTATAGTAGTTACTGATTTTACCACAGCAACCCATGCAGATAGGGTGGTGATGTCTGAACTCACATATCCGACCTGATCCCTTGCGAATAAAAGTGCGAACAGTCATCACAAAATATCTGATTCGAGAAACAAATCCAATTTGCCTGCAGTCTGAACATAGCCTAAGAAGTGAGGCATCAGCTGGAAGATGGGAAAACAGGGGGATCCTGATCCTGGGTATGCCTCCATGTGCAGCAAGCATTTGGGCATTGTTCAGACTGCCAGTCCAAATGTAACAGTAACTCATTTATTTCATTTCATTTCATTTAGTCATTTAGCAGACGCTTTTATCCAAAGCGACTTACATGGGTGTATACATTTACACTGATGGCACACTGCACATCAGGAGCAATTAGGGGTTCAGTGTCTTGCTCAAGGACGCTTCGACAGGGAATCGAACTAGAAACCTTCTGATTACTAAACGACTTCTCTACCTCCTGTACCACTGTCGCCCGAGTAACTCTGCCAGGTCAAGCGTGATTGGGTCTTCCTCTGGCTCTCCCTCTTTTACATGCAAATCCCATTAACGAATAAGGTTCATTGAACATGGGATAAATAACACATAGGGATGCACCCATACCACTTTTTTACAAACCAAAATGAGTATGAGTATTTTTTTTTCTGTACTTGCCGATACCGAGTACCGATACCGATACTTCTTAAATTTGGTCTCAATGAAAGTGCAATTGATTTAAAGGCAGATTTTATTTGATCCTCTGCTGATTATGTCAAGCCTATAGTACAAAATTAACAGAAGGCTATACCAAGCCAAAAATAAACAAAGCTTTCTGGTTTTAACAAAAAAAAAGCCTTCAAAGAGTCAATATCATCACATTAGACAAAATGCAAATATAACCAGATAAAGGCAATTAAATTTAGTTAGTTAACAACACAGTCTGCTGTACAAAACGTGAACAGAACTATTACTGGAGAAGTTACATTTCAGTTACAAAAGGATCAAAAGAGTCTCCTGCTCAAGTACACAAACAATCACTTGTGGCACTATTAGTCTGTCTCTCTACCTCTCTCTCTGTGTGTGCGTGTCTTTTTTATTTTGCAGGACGTCGGTAAAGAATGTTTGCTTTGGTCTTGCGCCACTAGCATCAGTGAAGTTTGTGTAATTAGCACTACAGATCTTACACTGTGCCTTACCTCTGTCGTCGTCATTTATGTTAAAATGAGCCCAAAGGCAGCACAACGGAATTACTAAACGCTAACCGTTAGGCTAACGAAATGCTAGCGGCATAATTTAGCAAAACCTGTTGACATATACCTACTTTGACACTATGACAAACTTTCTTAAAACAGTCAAACATCAAGCAAGTGCAGCACAAGATGAAACAAGACGGCAAATAAGCAACTTACTAGGAAGGCAGCGAGTGGTAGGACAGGAGGACAACAAATCACATTTTGTGTCCGCATAGCGCGACCAGTTTGATGTAGCTAGTAAAATACTGTTAAGTGGTATGCAGTGTTGGGAAAGTTAACTTTCTACATGAACTAGTTCAGTTCAAAGTTCACAATTTTTAAAATGAACTAGTTCAGTTCATAGTTCAAAATGTTTAACTTAGTTCACAGCTCCAAAAAATGAACCAGTTCAGTAATTTTTTTCAATATGTTGCATGCTATAATTTGTCTACAAGCTCTATCTGTCTGCAATACCGCTCTCGGCCTCTAAGCCAGTGGTTCTCAACCTTTTTTCAGTTTTGTACTCCCTGTGAAATATTTTTTCAGCCAAGTACCCCCTAACCAGCGCAAAGCATTTTTGATTGAAAAAAAATATGTTATACACAGCTCTATGCCATCATTGTCTGATTTATTAAACTGTCAGCACTGAAGATTGAACATTGAATATTGTGGCATTGAACTGAGTGCGTTTACAATTACATTTTAGTAAGAAACTTGTGCTTATGCTTCGCTGAAAATCTTTGTAAGTCTTGGTGGCAAGGAGGCAACTGCTGTGATCAAGCTCTTCTCCAGGCACAGTCTGTTTCTCTGCTTTGTTTTGATCACAGTCATTGCAGAGAAGGAGGCCTCACATAAATATGTGGAGGCATAGGGTAGTAGCTGCTCCAAAGCTTTCTCTCCCAGGTCAGGGTGCTCCTGCTTCACACACATCCAAAACTGTGTGAGTGTGGATGTGGCAAACTTCATCTGGAGCCCACGGTCAGATGACACTTCCATGAGTGTTTCCTGATTAGTGACAGAGCTTCCACATGCTTCGGACAAGAGAAATGGGTTTTTCACCCAATCCAGCTGTGTAGATTTCTCCTCCATGTCAGGAAAGTAGGAAATTGAAAATTAAAATGTTGAATCAAATTGGTCTAATGTCCCACGATGACCAACTGGACTGGAGCTCTGTCCACATCCTCACTAGAGAGAAAATCATCAATCTGAGGAAAGCAGGTGAAATCCCCCTGTGCAGAGGCTCTTCTCCACAGCTCTGCTTTCTTCGGGAAGCCTCCCACCTTGTCATACAGGTTTAAAATGCTGGTGTCCTTTCCCTGCAGACATATTCAGTTCGTTCAGTTTGCTGAATATATCTGCCAGATAGCACATATTTGCAAGCCAGTCTGTGTGGCATTGGGGGATCTGTGCTCAATCAGAAAGGTCTGTACTTCAGATCGTAATTTCAACAGCCGTTTGAGTATTCTCCCTCGAGAGAGCCAACGCACTTCTGTGTGCAGCAGCAGTTGTGTGTGTTCAGCTCCCATGTTTTCGCGAAAAAAAAACACGCTTATTATACAGTTACTTGCCAAAACGATAGAAGACATTCCTCCAGAATACCTCTTTTGAATGAGTTTGTTGTCATTTTGTGATTTCCGCTAAGAAAAAAATAGTTCTGCACGCAAATGCTGAGCAATCCACCTTCTGACTTGAAGTTTCAATGACCTTCCGTTACGTTAACTAACCGGACTACTTGCGGAATGATAATATTATGCAAAAAAGTTTTTACTGCCAAGTAGGTTTTCACCTACCAGGAATTTTTTGTGGTTCGTTGGTGCAAACAATAAACATACACAGTAAACAATAAACAATACATATTAAGTTATTATATATGTAGCGGTCGGGAGAATTGCCGCCGCCTTGTAGGGGTAATATTCTGACACTTAGCTGAGGGGGACTGAGTGGGACAGGATCTAGGTCCTCCACACCCAATGCCTGTGACCTCGTTGTCTGTGTGAACAGACAGGTTGTTGTCTGTTTAGCAGCCCAGGCTAGGCACCGGCCCTTGAGATAGGGTTTAACTTCAGGCTGCAGGGAGATGTCTAGTGCCCCTCCCCACTAACCGTGTATGCAGTATGCAGAGCTTGAAGTAAGGCACTACACTGACCTGACACAAACACCACTCTACCTAAAGCCAGCTAAACAGATGAGGCGTCCCTACCCCCAGGTAAGTAACCCACAACACTGGATTAGAAATGGACAGTTTAAAAACACAAATAATCTTTTAGTATGTAGTAAGCAGCAACACAGAATTGATAATTAATAGTTAAAACAACCACTCTTAGGGTGTAGTAATCAGCGACACAGAATTAACAATTAAAAAAACAAACCCTCTCAGTGTGTAGTAACCTAAAACAAGGAATTAATAATTGTTACACAAATTTCTCTCTTACAGTTAAAAACAAACACTCATCAGCAACACGGAATTAATAATTGATACACAACCTTCACTCTTACAGTTAAAAACAAACACTCTTAGTGTGTAGTAATCTACAACACCGAATTAATAATTGATATACCACAAACTTCACTCTGATAGTTAAAAAACAAAAGCTAACAAACTAGGTCGACAATAATAACTACTCTAAGACCGGCATACATCATATATATATACAACATACAATTAAAATAGCACTCCACAATATGATATCCGTATTGAGTCCGCGTGTGTGCGTGGGTGTGTGTGTGTGTGTGTCACGGAATGCACGCAGTCTGATGTCCCTTCCAGTGAGATGCGAACGTTTGTCTGTGTGTGTGTGTGTGTGTGTGAGCACAAGTGCAGCGTTAGTTCGTTCGGACTGTTCAACCTGTGTGTGAGGAGTCAGTGTATGTGATGGTGTGGTGTAAAGATACCGGTCACAGAGATCACGTCTGGGATGCCGATGGATGGCAGGCTCAACTCAGTAATGGCTTTCACAGCGGAATCTCCTCTGGGAAGTAGCTAGCAGGCGAAGCGTCGAGTGTTAATGGCTAGCCTCCTGCGCTAGTCTAGCGGGTGTTGTCGCTCACGGCAAAACGTAACTTACTTAACCTAAGTGCTGCCCAACTTTGGCACTGGCACCGTCAAAGTAAACACGTCCCGGTCCTAGCAACGTCAACGGGTCTAAACACTAAGCATTTGATTTAACTAATACATATGGCTTAACTATAATCGTGACTCTGAACAACTCCGTCTTCCAACTCAACTTCTCTCTTCTTTCACTCTACTCTTCTCTAACGGCTCCTTCGCTCGTGCACGCGAACTCTCGCGGCTTAAAGGCGCAGCACATATTTGTACCCGTTACATATACATATTAAGTTATTAAACATGGGAAAAAAATAAATATAAGTGTGCAATTTAGAGTTCAGGATTAGAGTCCGTGTTGGGGGGCTGGGGCCGGGCCTTGTTGATGAGGCCAGCCGCAGATGGGAAGAAGGTGCTCTGGTGGCGCGAGGTTTTGGTCCTGATGGACCGCAGCCTTCTGCCGGAGGGGAGGGTCACAAAGAGTTTGTGACCAGGGTGGGAGGGGTCGGCCATAATCTTCCCGGCACGCCTCAGGGTCCTGGATCCATACAGGTTAAGTGATTCTAGCGGGCTAAGGTCATTGGGAGAAATTGCTAAGTATAATTGAGTGTCGTCAGCATAGCTATGGTATGAAATCTGATGTTGTTTGATAATTTGCCCGAGTGGGAGCATATACAAATTGAACAACAGGGGGCCTAGGATCGATCCTTGGGGAACACCACAGTTTAAGGGGATGGATGAGGAAGTGTAATTGCCAATATTGACATAGAAACTTCTGTCTTTGAGGTAGGATTTGAGCCAGTCAATCACCGTGCCCCTCAGACCAACCAGGTGCTCAAGCCTGTGGAGCAGTATTGCATGATCAACTGTGTCAAATGCAGCACTTAAGTCTAATAAGACCAGAGCAGTTGTTTTCCCACAGTCAGTACTTAGCCTTATATCATTGAGTACCTTAACAAGGGCGGTTTCTGTGCTGTGATAGGTTCGGAAACCAGACTGAAATGGGTCTAGACATGAATTATCAGTTAAAAACTCAGTTAGTTGGTTAAAAACTGTCCTTTCAATGATTTTGCTAATGAAAGGCAAGTTAGATGGGCCTGTAGTTGTTATACAGAGGTATCCAGATTCCTTTTTTTAATAAGGGGTTTTACAATGGCTGTTTTTAGGGACTTTGGAAAAATGCCAGATTGTAGAGATGTATTCACTAGTTTCAGTACATCTGTGATTAGGAGATGGAAGACAGATTTAAAGAACTGAGTTGGCAGAACATCCAAACTGCAAGTTGATGAATTCAGAGCTTGTACAGTTTTTAGAAGGATTGTACTGTCTATAATAGAAAATTCTGACATTACATTGTTTGGTATTCCTTCTATGGGTCCAGGCTTTGTAAGGTTTGTACATGATATGCTAGCTCTTATATTGTAAATCTTATTATTAAAGAAAGCTGCAAAGTCATTGCAGGCTTCAGTAGAGATAAACTCACTGGGAAACTGAAAGACAGGAGATGTAAGTTTTTCCACATTTGAAAACAGCACCTTGGAGTTGTTAATATTTCTACTGATGGTGTTTGAGAAGAAGGATTTCCTAGCCTTGTATATTTCAGAATTATACTTGTGGAGTGTTTCTTTGTAGATACAATAGTGGATTGTGAGTTTTTGTTTCCGCCATTTCCTCTCAGTTTTCCTGCATTCTCTTTTAAGGGATTTGACTATGGGGTTTAGTAGCCATGGAGCTTTGCTTTTGTTGGTGATTTTTTTTATTTTCACAGGGGCAACATGGTCCATGACGTGTCATTTGTGAAATAAAGGTGTCCATTAAACAATCTGTTAGATTTGACTGCTGCTCAGGGACAGGCAAGGGTTCAAACGTGCGAATAGATGATAGTGTTGACTCAAATAGAGTAGCTGTGTTCTCATTGATGATACGCTTTTCAATCGTCATCTGATTGGTATGGATAGGAAAAGGCATAGATACATCAAAGAATACACAGAAATGGTCTGACAATGCTACATCTTTCACACATACAGACAGAAAGGCCCCTTGTAATAACAAGATCTAGAGTGTGTCCCAGAGAGTGAGTTGGCCCCTGCACATGTTGAGTAAGACTAAAAGTGTCTGTTAGGCCAATAAAGTCTTCAGTGTACTTATTGTCTATGTTGTCTATATGCAGGTTAAAATCACCTGTTCAAATTATATAATCAAATTCAATGCAAATGACTGATAAGAGTTGGCTGAATTCCTCAAGAAAAATACTAACAGACTGTTTGGGAGGTCTATAGATAGTCAGTAAGAGAGTCTGAGGGGTGGTTTTTATGAGAGCACATAGATACTCAAATGACTTAAAATCACCGAATGACATATGTTTATACTGAAACAAAGCTTTAAACAGGAAGGCTATTCCTCCTCCTTTTTTGTTTGTTCTGGTAGCATTCAAAAACTCGGAATCAGGGGGGGCAGATTCAATGAGCACAGTGTCACAGTTTGTTTGATCAAGCCAAGTTTCTGTCAGAAATAAAAAATCCAATTTGTTGGAACAAACAAGATCATTAATAAGGAACGACTTTCCTTAAAGAGATCTAACATTAAAGAGTGCAAACTTTGCCATGAATGGTGTGCCAGAATTAAATAAAGGGAGTTTCTGGGGTTTCAGTGCCACTACGTGTGATTTAGGTGGTCTATCTGATATAGGCTTATTAATGTCCCTCTTTCTTGAGGGAGTGGAACTAGCTGCAACGTTCTGAGGTTGTCTAGATATAGATAAATGATTTGACTGATTTACCCCATAGGCTCAACGTAATCGATTCTTCCTATTCGTTGTCAGAACAGGAATGGGAAAGTTTGTTTTCCGGTGTTCTGGAGTGGCGACAGCAGCATTCAGTCCATTGCAATAAAAGAGAAGCATCGGTAGTGTAGGGAGTTGGTGTCCTATAACCGAGATCTCAGCAACCGTAGACGGCGAGTTGATCGAATCAGTCCGTGGACAGCCAGAGTACGGCATCACAGGCAGCTCAGGGTGGATGTGCTGCGCCGAAGCATCGAGTGTCGCGACCCATGGTGATGATGTGGCCTTCTCCGCTGCTCCATCGAAGTCTTCCAATGTCTCAGAGACCAGGGCAGACTCCTGCTGTGTTGCTGGCAGTTGCTGTTGATGTGCAGCATGCACGACGGACCGGGTGGAGGTGATCTCCAGCTCGAAGGCGGGCAGAGGCCGGCAATGTGCGGTGGAGGGCACATGACTGCACTCCTCTTCCCGATGTTGAGAGCGATGAGGCAGCTGCTGCTGGGAGGTGATCTGCTGAGTGGAGGGTGCACTGCAGGCACTGCAGGAAGGGTCGCTCTCTGTGGCGCACCGGGAGACGCGACCAGGAGGCGGCTGTACTCCTCTCTTCCGAAAGCGCACCAGGGCTCCAGCTCTTTTACCTCTACGTCTCCGTCTCGTTGCATGGCCAGGACCTTTGATTTGTAAGTCCAGCAAATCGATAGAAGAGGCTACAAAGTTGGGACATAAGTCCGATGGTGTTGAGTCCCTGATGTAAAGTAGCTCATCCCTCGTAAAAATAATTGGCGACGTCGTCACCATAGCAACACAACAATAACAAAATAGTAAAATACGGAAAAAGTCGGGGTTGAGACGTTATGAAAAAAAAAAAAATTAAGATAAAAACAAACACAGTTACTAACAATAAATCAAAATAAACCGAGTTGATTCGCAATTAACTGAATTAATGACTGATTAGGAATAAAAACGTTCACAGAAGTGCGGGCCATCACACCGAGGCAGCCATACCAGGCGCCATCACCATGACAGCCTGGCACATGTGCTCCTAAATGAAAAAAATTAGGAGCACACAAAGAAATTTAGGAGCACAGCAGGTTTTTTTTACGCGGAAGTAAAGCATGTCATACTCATTTGCGACCTATAGTTCCAAACATTGTATTTTCCAACGTTAAACCCCATTCATGTTCAGTGTTTTCAAAGCAATTTAGCTGGTTAATTGATCAAATTACTGCATTTGTTCATACAACGCTTTGGTTGACCTCTTATCAATTGTTATTAGTAGTATCTTACATAGCCAGCTTTACTTAAAGTTTATTGTAAGAAATAGCTTGTTAGACTTAATGCAGTAAGAGTTGTAGGTCTAGTATCTAATGTAAGCAACACTTTTACTGTATAGCTAGAGCGCACGTGTATCACATTGGTTTATAGTCTGGCAAATTAGTTCTAGTTATTGGTGTTCGTTCGCATACAAAGTTAGTCTTCTCTTATAAGCCTAGTTAGTAGGCTACATCTGATAGGAGCTAGCAACAATTAATTGCAGATTAAGGGGTCCTCAGTGTTCATTTTGGCAGCTATTTTAGATTCAGTCTTAAGACAAAAATGCATATTAGTTTTAGTCACATTTAGTCGTAGTTATCCTTCTTCGTTTCAGTCCAGTTTTCAAAAACTCATTACAATTTAGTCTAGTTTTAGGCATATTTAAAATTCCACATTATAGCCACATTAAACTCCTTTCCTTCCCTTCTCAGGCCCAGGGACCCCCTGCAGGCTTTTAGCTAGGCATGCGTCCGTGCGTCTTTTGGACGCACTGTTCTAAAATAATAAGAAATTGGACGCAGTACTTTTAGGCAGACGCCCTACAGACGCCTTAAGTTTTTCGTCCCTTTTTTCACCCAGTCAAACTTTTTTTTAAACGTGTTCACAATAACTCTCAACATTGTTCAAACGTTAATGAGCGTAATCACGTTGTAACACATAAAACAACAGTTTACCGCTATTAGGGGTGGCGAGCCGCATGCAGCTCTTTGCCGGCTGACGTGTGGCTCGGCTCCAGTGCGAGTGCTCACTGACTTTTCTCTTGGTGTACAGAATTTTCATATAGTAAAATAAACATCTAAAATGCATATTTTGCACGAAATACAGACAAAAAGCTGTCCGATTTGAATGGGTTATTTAATCATGTATATTTTGTCATCACGCGATCTTGAGAGATGTCTTCAAGTAACGTTAATGTTCCAAACATGAAACATTCTAATGTGTGCACCCAGTCGCAGATAGTTACTAGCCAGACTTACTAGCAGTAGGTACTGAAAGAATGCCATGGATCCAGCAAAGCGTAAAACTAAACGAAAATATGAAGATGAACACTGCACGTTCTTGCCTGAATGGAAGGAATTATTTGCGGAGCGAAATGGAAAACCCCTCTGCTTAATATGCCAACGTCACTGTCGCATTTTAAAGCCTCAAATTTGGAGCGCCTTCTCTCCACACACAATGCTAACATAGCCCAGGAGTTCCTAAAGACACAGAGCTTTGCAAGCACAAGGTACATACTTTGAATTGAAACGTCAGTCAGAGAAACAGACTCAGCTTTTTTTTTTAAATGTACAAAGTAGGGCTGGGCGATATGGGAAAAAGTTATATTTCGATTTTTTCCCCCAAAAATTTTCGATTTCGATTTTATATCACGATATGAACTAAATCACCCCAAATTTTTTTGAAAAACGTACATGCAAATACCCGCATTCTGGTGCATTTACCATGTTTTTCTCTGAGATGTAAATCATGTTATCAGCATATCAAATTCACAATTGATATAGGTTTGGTGGCCTGATAATTATGTTGGCTACATTCAAACTGACCACCTCATTAAAGTATGACTGTTCAGGTCAGAAATGGCCAAATGTGTATTGAAACACAAAGTCTTTAAGGATGGAAGCTGCCAGAAGTAAACGGTTCACGTAGGGGAAATAGTTTTCATACATAGCAAAGCTTGACAGCATGCCCAGCACACCAATGTTCATTTTATTTGTGGCATTGACATCATCTTTCGTGTGTGAGTCAAAGAGAGGTATACAAGTGAGTGACACATTAAAAAAAAAAAATCTTCTTTGGTGAGTGTGTGTTTAGTCGCTGCTGTCGTTAGAAAAACTGCCATTAGCTAGCTAACGTTAACGCCAGATTAGCTCACGGTTGTTATGGCAATAACAATACGATTATAGCCAGATAATGTCCATTGGGTGGTCCTTAATTGTCCACTACAGGTAAAACTTGGGCAACTCTGACTTACTTTCCTCTTCTTCGAAAAAAAAATCCGTATGTCCATTTCTGTGGTCTGCTTCTAGCGCGACGCTCCGATCAAATCAGAGAATGAATGAACATTAATGACAGTTGAATCTGCGTGCGTGATGAGGCTGCGTAGTACACCAGGAAAACGCGGAGTGGATTTATATTGCTGTGGGTATTCCCCACTGATAAAGTTGAACGGATTTAATTGTGAAGCAATGGAAAGAATAATTGGCTAGTAGACCAGCAGTCACGCACGCACTATTTTGACTGCAAAAGTGGGGGGGTCGAAACGACTTGTTTTGAAAAGTGAGGGAGTCTTGTCCCCCCCCAATTACATTGTCGCGACGCCCATGGGCTACGTGCGGCGCTGTATTCGCGGGTCTGTGAAAACATTGATTTTTTTTTTTTTTGAAGGCGCCGTCTAATCGAACGTCTCATTTAAAACCGTAGAAAAAAATTACATCGCGATTAAAATCGAAATCGAAAAATCGCCCAGCCCTAGTACAAAGTACTCTGAAACGGTCACGTTGGCATCGTATCATTTGTCATGGAATATTAATCGAGCAAAAAGTCATATAGTGAGTGAGTTTGAAAATTGAACAGAGGATATCTGACATTAACTATAATTAGCACCTATCTCAGCAGATGTCTTCAATATGTTTATGTTTGTGCCATATTTTAAATCTTCATTTGTTAATTTCTCTTCCTAAAACCCACTAGAGGACACTATTTAAGGTTATTTAAAAAAAAAAAAAAAAGAGGCAACTGCTGTGATTAGGCTCTTCTCCAGGCACAGTCTGTTTCTCTGCTTTGTTTTAATCACAGTCATTGCAGAGAAGGAGTCCTCACATAAATATGTGGAGGCAAAGGGTATAGCTGCTCCTTAGCTTTCTCTCCCAGGTCAGGGTGCTCCTGCTTCACATATCCAAAACAAAATCTCAGCGGATGTCTTCAATATGTTTATGCCATATATAAATCTAAATTTGTTAATTTATCTTCCTTAAACCCACTAGAGGACACTATTTAAAAGGTTCTTTTCAAAAAAAATCTTATGGGGGACCATGCCCCCAGACCCCCCTAGTTTTGCTGGGTCACTGGGGCTTCGCCCGTTAGGTTCAATTACAAAATGGACCCCCCCTTAAAAATTCCTCGCTAAAAGCCTGACCCCCTGTGTTGTGTTTACAGTGCCCTCCAGAAATATTGGCACCCCTAGTGAATATGAGCTAAACAGGCTATAAAAAAAAATGTCTTTGCTGTTAATCCTCTTGGTTTTTCACTCAAAATATTCACAAAAATCTTACCTTTTCATTGAAGTAAAATTATTGAAAGAAAAAAAAAACTGTTGATCTTTAAATAAATATTTTCCCCCAAAACATGTGTGCCACAATTATTGGCACCCCTTAATGTAATGTTTTGTGCAGCCTCCATTTGCCAAGATAATAGCTATATTTAGCTATAGCTATATTTTTATAGCCTGTTTAGCTCATATTCACTAGGGGTGCCAATATTTGTGGAGGGCACTGTACAACTGCATAATAGTCAAGCTTGCAGTATAGGGCTGGGATAAACGATTATTTTTTAAACGATTAATCTAACGATTCATTTTTTCAGTTCGATTCGATTATCGATTATCTCCCCATTAATTCACTAATAGCAATTTACTATACATGTTGATTTCTACATCTGGGGAAAAAAACATGAATCCCTTGACATTGCAATATGTGTTTGTTTATTGCTCTTCAAAATTCTAAAAGAAAAAAGAAAATTGAAGAAAATCACCTAACCAGGTCATAAAAATGTTTGAGAAAGTTGTGCCAACGGAGACCATTCAGTATTAAAGAAGATATTTACTAATATTAATTATTATAAATAGATACATTCAATGAACCTACTCTAAATATTTGCTTTAATAACTATTACACTATTTTCATACCCATTCAATATCAGTGGCCTAATGCCCAATCACTCTCTCGTTCACGCTTGCTATAATATACAATCAATAAACAACTTAACTAATGCAATAACAATATAACAATATGGCAATACAATCCCGATGTATTTTACAGTTCTTTGTGTTCCGAATAGATGTATGAGTTCAGAGTTCAAAAGTCGATGGTCACAGTTCAGAATACGTACGATGACGTATTTGTCAATCCACAGAGTTCAATGCCGCTCCGGCAAGCGGCTGTGCTGGCGGTTTGTGTGAACGATACGAATGTCTGTATAATGCCGTTCAGTTCGGGAAGGAGTGCCTTGTTAGGTATGTGTGTGTAATGTCAGGATAATAACTCAATAAAACTGGAGCCCAGTACCTCGATGGTCCAGAGAGATGGGTCACACTGGGATGTCCGTGGATGGCAGGGCAAAGAGCGTCAATCAGAAGGTAGAGTAGACCCAGGGCTAGCTGCTAACCGTCTGTCCGTTACCAGGGAAACCAGCGACACACCGTTGAATCTCAACTAGCAGCGATAGCTAAACGTTGCTAGCAGCCACTGAAGCTGCCAGCTGATCTCGTAGAAAATAAACAATCGACCGTGGATCACTCAATCACCAAACTACGTCTACTGCCCGATATACCACGATACCCTAGGGCCTACGTTAAGTTGTCTCTGCTTATCTGCGTTATGTCGTTACACTTTTGTATTTACTCGTGTAATCTTCCGTTGGCTCAACTTTCTCTTGGCTCAACTTTCTTAAATAAAAATGTTATCAACCGTTAATTAAACAGTTTTTTTTTTTTTTCAAATGATGCATCGGCGCGAAATATTTTGCGTCGACGTATTTTTTGCGTCGACGTAATCGATGACGTCGACGCGTCGTCCCAGCCCTATTGCAGTACCTAAATTGTGGATGCAATTAGTCTCCAAGATACAGAGCTCATGCCTACAGCTGAATTCCAATTAAATCAATGTAAATAATAATTTAAGGCAATACTTGATTGACATAATTATCATTCAAACATATGAGAATATCACGTCTAGATTTAGAAAATTCAAATGATGTGGCTCTGGCCCATTGGTTGCAAATCGTCGCTCTCATTTGCAGAAAGTTCAGCGCGTCATCATGATATGTTCACATCAGTCGCGACCCTGTCACTTGTTTCCATGTGAAATCAATGGAATGCTTCACTTTTTGGCGCTGTATTGACAACAGTCTGTCACTCGCACACTGTGCTCGTACATTCTTTTTCAAGTTCGCACGTACCTTTTTTTAGGCGCATATGCAAATGAAATACTCGCACTGTAGAGCCCTGGAGTACATATATGGGAGAGGCACTACATATACGGGCCATTCTACCGAATTGATGCAAAGTCATGTCGGATATATTTTGAGTTTTTTTATGGTTTATTCCCAAATCTTTGTCCGTATGTATATTGTACCATATCTAAAGTACACATATCCCAGCCCTATTGCAGTACCTAAATTGTGGATGCAATTAGTCTCCAAGATACAGAGCTCATGCCTACAGCTGAATTCCAATTAAATCAATGTAAATAATAATTTAAGGCAATACTTGATTGACATAATTATCATTCAAACATATGAGAATATCACGTCTAGATTTAGAAAATTCAAATGATGTGATGGCACAATACAACTACTATGCCTAGCTGGCCTTAGAGTTAAATCAACCACATATTCTCCATATGAAATGCTGTGTAATCTCATAACCAACAGATTTAGCTAGACGGATAGTTTTGACAGGTGAAAGTGGTGTCAATGATAATAACAATTGCCCAAATAGACAAGGCTATTCAAACCAATTACATATTCATTTCTTTTTTGCTTGATTAATGTTGTATGTGGCCTATCCTATATAACTTAGCTAGGATATGCTACCTCATAGTTAGCTAACGTTAGCTAGCTAAACGTTTACCGAGGCTAACGTGAGGCTTCAATCGAAAATGATTAGCTAGCTATCCAAGCTGACACAACCTAGACACTCGACTGCCCCTTTGAAGTTAACATAACGTTGGCTAATATAATAACTAGTTATCATTGACAGTTACTAGCTAAGTTACCAAACTCCTTTCTTGTCTTAAATTGAGCAGTTGCTGGTGTGAGCTACAGTATGGGAGCTCGGAAAGCCATTTTTAGCTCTACTTCACAATATTGCTGCCTAGTGTAATAAGTTAACGTAAAACATAAATGTTTATAAAGTATCAGACATAAACAGGATACAACACACCAGTAACCAATTGATATTATGTGTGTTATATACTGAAAATGTCAGTAAATCGAGATGGTGCTGCTGTTGTCCCGTCGAAAACCATTCAAACAGGTTGCGAGCAGTGGGGTTTTTGCGAGCTACTTATACCAAGAGATCGCATGACGGCGAGATCATAGAGTGTAGTAACTCTTTTTATATGGCTCTGGCCCATTGGTTGCAAATCGTCGCTCTCATTTGCAGAAAGTTCAGCGCGTCATCATGATATGTTCACATCAGTCGCGACCCTGTCACTTGTTTCCATGTGAAATCAATGGAATGCTTCACTTTTTGGCGCTGTATTGACAACAGTCTGTCACTCGCACACTGTGCTCGTACATTCTTTTTCAAGTTCGCACGTACCTTTTTTTAGGCGCATATGCAAATGAAATACTCGCACTGTAGAGCCCTGGAGTACATATATGGGAGAGGCACTACATATACGGGCCATTCTACCGAATTGATGCAAAGTCATGTCTGATATATTTTGAGTTTTTTTATGGTTTATTCCCAAATCTTTGTCCGTATGTATATTGTACCATATCTAAAGTACACATATCTAGTAAAATAACAGTCAAGTTTTATATTGTATTTTCAGAATGTGTTGGAATGTTTTTCCTCTTCCAAAAATTGTCACTACCGAAACATCACATTTACTATAGTAAAAAAGTATTATTATTGACCTGTTCAGATTGTGTTTCCTTCCCTTCTCTGAAGAGTATTTTTACAAATATTTCTTGAAGGTTTTCACAATGAAATCCATAGAAATTAATTTTTTACCAAATTTTCAAGTTCAATTAATCTGTTTCGGTAGTGACTGCACTGTTTCGGTAGTGACTGCACTGTTGGATGGATTTTCATTTCTCTGCCAAAATCATCCAAAAGGTGCTCTGGGCCGCCCTTTAGTCCACACAACACATTTATTTAAAAATGATGGGATTGAACTACTTACCATTTCATTTTGTCACTACCAAAATCATCTGGTCACTACCATATGTTTCGGTAGTGACTGTTTCGGTAGTGACAATTCTAGCTAACTTTAAGCATAAATAAAGAATTCTAGCTAGCACATGGCTTGCAAACACATCTTTGAAGAGGTGAACACACATACAAACATAAGATTTTCCATGAAACCCCAAAAGGTTTACTTAATTGAAGAAAACATGCGTTTCGGTAGTGACAATTCTTAAGGTTACACGTCGATTTTCAGACTTTGGAACACATTTATATAAAAACTATGGGATTTAGCTACTTACCATTCAACCATGAGGGACAGAGTTGCAGTGTCACTGCATGGTCAAAAATGCAGAGTCGTGGCTAAAACACAGGCTCAGCCAATGGACTAAAACTCTTGTGTTTCGGTAGTGACATGAAAACTAGGGACATGATTTTTTGAGTATAGTAAATTGATTTAAAAATGAAACCCACAATAAATCTAAATATTCCAAGTTCTGTTTCAACCCAATCATAAAGATCTTTGAAATTAAATCATTGAAAAAAATCTAAAAAAAATGTAAAGTGTTATTTAAAGGCATTGAAATTTAGATGTCAGGGTTGGGGACAGCTACTTCCCAATAGAAAGTACCCTACAAATGATGATTTTGTATATATTTAGCTTATCACTATCTCATGCAATGCATTGGGTTTATAAAGACCATAACATTTTCTAATTAACTATCTATGCCTAAATACCTAATTGTTTTGTAAATAGTTTTTATTGTTGAGGGACTGCATATTACACGAATTCGGTAGAATGGGATACAGCCGCAGAAAAAAATTAAGAGACCACTTCTTCTGGTTTCTGAAAAAAAAATTCTGGTTTAACTATTTATTGGTATGTGTTTGAGTAAAATTAACATTTTTGTTTCATTCTATAAACAACTGACAACATTTCTACCAAATTTCGAATAAAAATATTGTAATTTAGAGCATTTATTTGCAGAAAAATGACAATTGGTCAAAATAACAAAAAATATGCAGTGTTTCCAGATCTCGAATAATGCAAAGAAAACAAGCTCATATTCATTTTTAAACAACACAATACTAATGTTCTTAAGAAGATTTCAGAAATTAATATTTGGTGGAATAACCTTGATTTGCAATCAGAGCTTTAATGTGTCTTGGCATGCTCTGCACCACTTTTGGGGGTACGAGTACGTGAAGGTAGTCCAGGGGGTACGTAAGATATTATATGTGTCTTCAGAATGCTCCAAAATGTCCATTGATTAGTATGGGCCATATGTGGGTTAAATGTCTGCGTTCGCAGCTTTGTAATTTCTTGATATTCACTGCTGTGAAAAGTTTTTGACCGCTGTCATTGGCAACGGGTTTTGTGCTTCTAATTCACAAAGACGGAAAGACATTGAAACTTGAAGTCAGAAGGTGGGTTGTTAAGCATTTGCGTGAACAATTAGTTTTTAGCGGAAATCACGAAACGGCAACAAACTCATTAAAAATAGGTTCTGGCAAGTATCTGTATAATAAGCGCTATTTTTTTCGCGAAAACTTGGGAGCTGAACACACACAACTGCTGCTGCACACAGTTGGCTCTCTCGAGGGAGAATACTTAACCGGCTGTTGAAATAACGATCTGAAGTACACACCTTTCTGATTGAGCACAGATATCCCCATGCCACACAGACTGGCTGGCAAATATGTGCTTTCTGGCAGATGTATTCAGCAAACTGAACGAACTGAATATGTCTGCAGGGAAAGGACACCATCATTTTAAACCTGTATGACAAGGTGGAAGGCTTCCTGAAGAAAGCAGAGCTGAGAAGAGCCTCTGCACAGGGGGATTTCACCTGCTTTCCTCAGGTGAATGATTTTCTCTCTAGTGAGGATGTGAACAGAGCTCCAGTCAAGTTGGTCATCGTGGGACATTTGACCCATTTGATCAAAATTTTAATTTTCAATTTCCTACTTTCCTGACATGGAGGAGAAATCTACACAGCTGGATTGGGTGAGAAACCCATTTCCCTTGTCCAAAGCATATGGAAGCAAGCTACCTGTCACAAATCAGGAAACACTCAAGTGTCACCTGACTGTGGCCTCCAGATGAGGTTTGCCACATCCACACTCACACAGTTTCGGGTGTGTAAAGCAGGAGCACCCTGACCTGGGACTGAAAGCTTTGGAGCAGCTACTACCCTTTGCCTCCACATATTGATGTGAGGCCTCCTTCTCTGCAATGACTGTGATCAAAACAAAGCAGACAAGAAGACTGTGCCTGGAGAAGAGCTTGATGACAGCAGTTTCCTCCCTGCCACCAAGACTGGCAAAGATTTTCAGTGAAGCACAAGCTTCTTACACAAGTTTCTTACTAAAATGTAATTGCAAACGCACTCAGTTCAATGCAACAATGTTCAATCTTCAGTGTTGACAGTTTAATAAATCAGACAATGATGGCATAGTGCTGTGTATTGCATATTTTTTTTTTATCAAAAATGCTTTGCGCTGGTTAGGGGGTACTTGGCTGAAAAAATATTTCACAGGGGGTACATCACTGAAAAAAGGAACCACTGGTGTAGAGGTCTGAGACAGGTATGGTGTAGAGCAGGGGTCTTCAACGTTTTTCCGGCCAGGGAACCCCAAACTGATGGCGAGATGAGCAGGGACCCCCTACTATATAAATTCTATAAAATTTTGTTTGAAATGTACAGGGTGGCCGTGCCACTGCCATTTATAAACATACATATTGCATACAACTCTGAGCTAACAATTAATAACAACTTATTAAAATAATTCAGAGATATGTTTTAATTTCATCATACATAAAGAAGGGACAGTGAATCCTCAAGCATCTTTCGATGGCACACATCCTCCCACATTAGTAAGATGAATCTTCTTATCAATAACTCCTGACTGACACGATCCAACGGATGACTGAGGAGGAGTCTGGCGCATGGGGTCGTTTTGACAACAGAGACGTTATAGTGAGATTGACAGGTCAACAAACCAATCACACCGCTAGCAAGTTGTTAACCTTGTAGGTAGTAGCATGCTAACATTAGATAGGGGGCTCCTTGCAAATCCTCTCAGACTAATTTTTCAGTTACAATTAAGGTTTTTTGACCTTGTATATTGTCTTTCTCTGTAATTTTTAACAAATCTAAGCAAAAAAAATGTCAAACTAACAACTTATAGGTACAAACAAGACCAGCTACGGGGTTTGGTCCGCCATCTTTTATTTTTGATCTTCGCGCTCTTTAGACTTGAGCATGAACGCGATCTGATTGGCTAGTGCCTGTGCTGTCGTAGTTGCATGAAAGGTGCTGTGAGTGAACCGGTGCCCAGCTTGAGAGAGCTCCTGTGGGTAGCTGAATGTGTGCATTGGACTGAAAGATAACGTCTTCTCGATCAATTTATATGTTCGCTACAATATGTTGGATTTATGTTAATGAGAATTTAAAGGGAATAAATTAGGGCTGGGGGTAAACCATTATTTTCAAAACGATTAATCTGGCGATTTATTTTATCGATTAGTCGACTAATCTAACGACTAATTGGACGTTTAGTATAACGATTATTTTTCTGTTGCTAGATTAAAACCATAATGTATCTCAAATACAGTCGTATGCAAAAGTTTGGGAACCCCTGATCATTTCAATTCCCTTCATCTATAAATTGTTGGGCGTTTGGATCAGGAACTTTTTTTGTCATATATATATATAATACTTCATGGACACAGTGATATTTTAGCACTGAAAAAAGGTTTATTTGATAAACAGAAAATATACCATATGCATCATAAGATAATTAGACAGGTGCATACATTTGGGCACCCCAACAGAAAAATCACATTAATATTTAGTAGAGCCTCCTTTTGCTAAAATAACAGCTTCTAGACGCTTCTTATAGCCTCTGATGAGTGTCTGGATCCTGGATGAAGGTATTTTGGTCCATTCTTCCTTACAATACATCTCCAGTTCAGTCAGGTTTGATGGGTGCCTAGCGTGGACAGCCCGCTTCAAGTCACCCCATAGATTTTCAATTATGTTCAAGTCTGGGGACTGTGATGGCCATTCCAGAACATTGTAGTTGTTCCTCTGCATAAATGCCTTAGTGGATTTGGAGGTATGTTTTGGGTCGTTGTCCTGCTGGAACACCCAACTCCGGCTTAACTTCAACTTCAAGATTCTTGAACATTATTGTGAAGAATTTGCTGGTACTGAGTAGAATCCATGCGAACTTCAACCTTAACTAGATTCCCAGTTCCTGCACTAACCACACAGCCCCACAGCATGATGGACCCACCACCAAATTTGACTGTGGGCAGCAAGTGCTTTTCTTGGAATGCTGTGTTCTTTTGCCTCCATGCGTAACGCCTCTTGTTGTGACCAAATAGTTCTAGCTTCGTCTCATCAGTCCACAGCACTTTGTTCCAAAATGAGTCTGGCTTGATCAAATGAAGTTTTGCATACCTCAAGCAAGCCTGTTTGTGGCGTGTGTGCAGAAAAGGCTTCTTCCGCATCACTCACCCATGCAGCTGTTCTCTGTGCAATGTGCGCTGAATGGTTGAGCAATGCACAGTGACACCATCTGCAGCAAGATGACCTTGCAGGTCTTTCGAGGTGGTCTGAGGGTTGTCCTTGACCATTCTGACAATCCTTCGCCTTTGTCTCTCTGTTAATCTTCTTGGCCTACCACTTCTGGCCTTAACAAGTACAGTCCCGTTTGCCTTCCATTTCTGAATCACATTCCTCACGGTGGAAACTGAAAGCTGAAACCTCCGGGATAACTTCTTGTAGCCTTCCCCTAAACCATACTGCTGAACAATATTTGTTTTTAGATCATTGGATAGCTGTTTTGATGCCCCCATTTTGCCACTGTTCAGAGAAGAATCAAAGAGAAGCACAACTTGCAATTGGCTACCTTAAATACCTTTCCTAATGATTGGATGCACCTGTCTATTGGCTTAACGAGTTAATTAGACGAATTATGTGTTGCAGTTAATCAGCATTAAGCGGTTACAGGTATTCAAATCATCAAAATCAGTAGGGTGCCCAAACTTTTGCACAGCCTATTTTTCACATTTGATTTAATTTCACACAACTAAATACTGCTACACTAAAAATCTTTGTCTGGAAGTCACCCCAGCACTCAGTGTTAACTAGAAAATGAATTTTATACCACTGTGATCATTTTTGGTGAAGACAGAGTAAATTATCATGCAGCCTCAGAGGGGTGCCTAGACTTTTGCATACGACTGTAAAAAAAATCGTAATAATATACTCTATTGAGCACGGTTTTGCATAGTAAAAAATGTTTGGTACTTAAATGAGCCCTATCACACTTGGATGTGGTGCTCATTAATTTAAATGTTTTCAGTGCTCATAAAAACATTCATTCATGAGCACTGCGCACCACCTTATGCGCAGTCCTGGCCTGGACATTGCTTGGCGCCATTAGTTGACATTGGTGAGCTAACGTAGTGAATCATGATACTATAAGCTGGCCAACGTTAGTCTAATGTTATGTGTTTGACTCGCAAATGACCACAGCATGAGTTAGATCTCTGTGCCGTTTGTTCGTGCTTGGTTGCCGTGTTCTGATTCAAGGAGTTTAATTGTCATTGTTGTACACAACAAAAAACAGTTTGGCGCTCTCCAGCAGCAGTTTGTTTAGATATATAAAATTGACATCATCACACAAAGACACAATAAGAGCATGACAAATATGACAAGGACAAAGACCAAATTACAGAAATTATTAAAATATATATATATATATATATATAAATACTTAAAAATGGAAGGCAGTTGTGAAGTGCAAAGATATCAAAGATATCAAAGTGCAAAGATATCTTTTTTTACAAGTTTTCTTAAAATATGGGCCGTCAATAGATTTCAAAACATTTAATATAGATTTATCGCGATTAAAAGTTTGTTTTTCAAGACTACATCTTATACATTAACGAGTAGCCTAATCACTTCAGTCAGTGTGTAGTTTAGACACTGTTGTTTAATTGTATTTTTTTCATGCTCTCTCGCGGCCATACAAGGAATGTATGCAAGACACAATGGTGCCCCTCGAGGGGTAAGCAATTCGAATCACCTCAGTCAGCCCACCGTCTTCAACTACCGGCAGCCCAAACTGCTACAGAGTTGGTCTAGTTATTTTCCTAAAGAAGTCAAGGAGTGTGGGTTGGCGACAATGTAACCTAGGACTGCTTTCGGTTGAGTGCTGAGTATTAAGGTGATGGCTAAATTCAGCTTGACAAATGCTACAGAATTTTAGTTTTGTCGCATAACAACTAGTTTGTGAAGGACTCAGAGAAACACAAATATCTGACGAGGCAAAATTGCAGATTGATTGTGTGTTGCGATTAGCTTGTTCTGAACTGCTGGGGAGCTTACTGAAACATGTATCCAGCGTTTGTTTCCTCCTTTGGTTTGGCTTCCTCCGTTTTGTCTGATAACTCAGGATGGTGTCGAGTGATATAGGCACGAATGTTGGTCGTATTAGCACATTACGTTATCTTACCGTGGCATAGTTTGCAGAAAGCATTGCTCATGTCTAACTAATTTTTTTCCTCGTAAATTATGAAAGCCAACGTTCTTCCAGACCTGCGATTTAAACTGTTGAGGTGCAGCATGAATTTCGGGACTAACGTCCGACATGTTTGCTGTCCAACATGTTAGCCTTTTTATTCCTACCTAGCTACTATGTGTGAAGCTGAGCTTCTTGCAGAAAGGAACTCAAGAATAGAATGCATTGCGCAATCTGTAGGATTATAAGAGGCAACGTTTTTTTCCGCCTTGGATAAACTAATTAAAAGTAGGCTACAGACAAAAGAAAAAAAAATCGATTTTGGAGGCAGCGTGTCGATTTAAAAATCGTCATACACAAGAATCGCGATTTGGAACAGAATCGTTTTTTCCCCCATCCCTATTACCTTGCCTTGGGCATGCGCAAAGACGACTGAGATGTGCTCCCACCTTGTTTTTTACTAACAACATCAACGTGGATACGCATCGTGCACAGGCAGTAGTGTAGTGGCTTAAAGTTCCCTTCTTTCTATCAGTAGATAGTTCTTAACATTTTCTTTGAATAACCACTCTCAGACAGAAAGAAAACGAGTCTACGCGTGTGTTTCAACAACGGTAGAAAAACTGTGTTTGCCCCGTGTGACGGTGCACATAGGTGACCGCCACGGCAGCATTGAGCTGCCTTCATTAAGGAACAGGATGCTAGTGTTTCTCTTATGTGTGTGTTACATGTTAAATGTACATGAGTTTGTTTTTGTAGTGAATGTTTCGCTTGTGCGAGTTAACCAGAGTTTTAATGATAATATTAAGGCTGCTGTATCATGTGTCGGCTGTGCCGTCACCAAGCCATTGTTTACTACCATTTGAGTAGTGTGTTTTCCCAGGTATGGGACTGTTAGGCTGTTAGTAGCCAAGTGTTTAAATAGGGCTGATTTGAGCCACAGGTGTTGGTGCCTGCTGATGACACACCTGCAGGTAATGATTGGCATGAGCCAATTGCAGGTTAGTGCCTAGGCTATTTAAACCAGCTTTTTGTTTGTTTCAGGAGAGTTGCCATGTCACAGGACGTAAGTCTTAGGAGCTCTCACCATGGACTAGTTGAAGTCCTTTTATTACTTAGACCACTGTTAATGTGCTTTTGTATATGTGGCTAGGTTGTCTATTATATGTGATTACTACAAAGTTTGTATTATTTATTTATTTTGTATTTTCATTGTTTTACTGCCTTATTGGCCTTCTTTGGGTGGAATAAAATGCCCATCTTTTTCAACATCTGAACCTCCTGAGTCCTCCTTTGAGTTTTACATCTTGCTCAAGACTGTCAAGCCATCCCTACCTTTAACACTCCGTCTTTCACATTTGCTGCACTGGTCAGAATTCAGTGACAGTTGATACATTAATGCGTGAGCTTCCAAGCAATGCAATGCATGAGCACTCAAACGTATTTTAAACTTAAATGTGAACTATCTTAATATGCTATCACTATAATTAACAATCACTAAATATGAATCTAAATGATATAATGTCTATATCTGAACAACAATATGAAAATGGCACTAACAGGCAGCTTCCGAAGCCGTTCGCTGCGTCAAAATCATTTATATTCCACACGCTCAGATGTGTCGAGACGTTTTGCAATCTGCAGCTCGTTTACTGTTAGTTGATGAGCCTACCGACGACACGAGTTCAGAGTTCACCTCTCATGTTAACAAAGACATTAACAAACATAATGTTATCAAAAATTTGCATCCCTGACTGACACTCTGTACGAATCTATGTACACAAAATATGATTAACTCTTTTCAGTGGTCTTGTCACTGAACGATGGCAGCTTTTAAAAGCAAGATATCTGCTGTTGTTTTATGGCTGATATGATTAGCACTTGTCAGTACTGACTAATACTTATTAGGGTTGTCACAAACACTTAACAAATGGCATTCAAATTAGTATTAACCTCCAGCAAGATATTAATGGAAAACTACATGGTGACATCATAGCATTGATTATACACGTATAGCGTTTTCTTTCTAGAGTTTAATTTTGACAATGAACTGGGCTACGTTTTTGCAGCCAAATTGAAAGCTAGATAAACCTCTTAATAAACGAGAATACATTCAATACGGCCATCCCATATGCCTTCGGCTAACTTATCTTTAAAAAAGGGCGTTCTGCAACAAGAAAACACGACCCGTAGCCTACTGATGGATTGCCTGATACTGATTGCCCCCGCTCGTCAACCGAAAAGTCCCCGGTAAAAAGCGCTCCTTCGTTCTGGCTGGCAAAAGGCCTGCCTGGGTGTACAGGGTTTTTCCTGCATAGAGAAAATGTGGGCGCGCGCCGAAGCCGTTTTGCCTAGCGCCTATGAAAAATCCCGACCGCCTAAAGGTAAAAAAAGTGCGCGATGGAGAAAAAAAAAAAAAAAAATGAATAAATAAATCATCTATGCGTCACGCATGCAATGCCTGTCAGGGAATAAGTTCTCAATATTATATTTCAAGAGTCCTACAGCCGAATTATCGTTCTGCTTTGATCAGTAAACGAGTTGATAAGTGTGTCTTTTTCTTGGCTGATCAACACGCAACTGTGAGTTGCGCGAATGGACAGAGCGGCCAGCTGCCAATCACTCAATCTGCGTATGCATCCTGACTGTCGGTCGGCGGTGATTTTGAGCATAACATTCCATTTTCGGTATTCATGGCTTTAAATTTAATAAAATATCTGTTATGTTGAGGACCTAATGGATTTGTCTATCCGTTTGAACGAGTAACAGTAGACTCCGGGACCTCGGGAGAGGCAGACAACCGCATTTGTTTATCAATGAAAGCTCAGCTCGTTCTGAGGAGATTTGTGTTGCATCTCGAATATAATTCAGGGCTCTCAAGTGTCAAGCATTGAGCGTGACAGTCACTAATTTTGGTCTTTAATAACGCACTCCCGCCACACATCGTATTTCTCACGCTGAAAAAAACCTCTAAGCTATTTAATGTGCCGCAGCGCGCAAACATGACCTGGCCACGCTGCCCTCACCATGGAGGAATCAAGCACGTTTCCCCGAATCCACTGTAGGACTGCCGTGAGGTGCCACTTATCAGCCTATCAAAAAAAAAGAAATGGGCTTCACAATAGCCAATCAGAAAAACCGTATCTTTTTTATCTGTTGTATCTGGGTAAGATTTAATCCAGCAACCAATGAAAATAAAGCATCCTGGAATTGCGCGCAATTGATCTTCTAAAAGCTTCGTTCACCTGAGGAAACCACTAGCGCTCCGAGCATCAGTCTTCTACAAGGAGTAAGTCGTCTCCTGTTTTAATGTGACGACAAATTCACAATGGTTTGACACAAGCAATGACAACTTGACTGCAGTTAGAGACTATTTCCCAGATAATTACCATCGTTTTTTAATGAGTGTTTGTAGCCAACACACTTTTAGGCTACATCCTGCCTTTTCACTATAGCTTTGACTCTGAACTTCGTTAATAAATAAAATTCGAGTAGGCCTATTAAAGATATATGTAGGCTAAAACTACCATGAACTTGTTAAATCATTTTACCAGGGCACCAAAAGGCGGAGGGTGGAATGTTCACAGGCTGGTTGTGACCTCTGTACCTGACTTTAAAATAAAATAAATAATATTTTTCCGCAATTGAGTCCTCCTTGGTTTACACACATCAGCACTTTACCATAGCCTCAATTATTTCTGAAATGGTGAAAAGAAGTACATAAATATATACATAAATATCTACTAATAAGCTGTGACGGTTAACACAGTCTGTGCGCGCGCAGCGCGCAAATTTTTTTGGGGGGGAGCACCGAAGACCCATTTCGACCCAGGAAAAACCCTGGTGTAGCCAGCTAGCTTAGCATAACTGCCATTCAGATCCAATGGTAATGCTACCTAGCTAGGTATACTAACTGTCGGTATTCATTGCTAACTCAACCAAAATACTCATGTCACTGGCTTTAATTTGAGAATGGCATGTTAGTAGTACATTTAATATCAGTACAGTTGATTTAATTACTGCTGATATACATTTACGGTCTGTAGCCTGGTGGTCTACTGCCACATAGGCACGCATGCGCATAACACTCCCTACGAGTGGCTTCCCTGTCACCACTAGCCCCATGTTACATCGGCCTTGTTTGAATGACTCACCGATCGGCGTAGACCACCTCTCTCGAAAGGCTCAGACATCGCAGTAAATATGAGTGGGTTAAATTGACACATGGCACGGCTTACGAGCTATAAATGGCTTAAACGCGATATAAGTGGGTTAAATTGACACATGTATCCGTGCCATGTGTGTTTGGCTGGTGATGTTAAAGATGCTGGCTGTTATTCTGTTAAAATGTGTTGTACTGCACCTTTAAATTACTAAGAGTGTCAGCAAAAATGTTACCTTTTGGTAACACTGTTGGTCTTTTTGTGATTTATTAATGCTTATTTTGCTCACATTGACTATATCTTACATGATTGCTGCATTTATTTTTTACAGTGATGTTTAAGGTGGCTGTTATGTTTTGTTGTACGTTTAATTGCGGCACACCATTCACACAATTCATAGTTTTCACGTGACGTCAGAATGCCAGCTGGCGGGCAAGAAAAAGATTCCACAGCTGTCTCACACTGGAGTTTATACAGGAACCGACCACATTTCATTCAAGATAATTTAATATCTCTCCTTTAACATTGTCTGACTTCGGCGAGGAGACAAGCCCGGATTGTGTTAACGCATTTAAAACCCGCCCATGTTGCTGCCAGCTGATTGTAGAAGTCTTCTGGGTCAACTCTTCTCGGACACCTCATTTATCAGAATAACTACCTAAAACGGGAATACATCAAGTAATAAAATCAAGAAACAAAGCATCAACACGATTCAAATTGGATTTCCCGGCTTCTGCTCTGAGATTGCGACAAGTAGCCTACCTAAGCAAGTAGGCTAGGCTACTGTATTACTGCCAAATGATAAAAAACAGCGTTGGGTAGGCTAAAGGCTGCTAGCTAAATGCAGGTAGCTCGCTAGCTAATGGCACTGCTTGTGCGCTACCCACATACTCAGCTGTGCTGCTCATCCCACAAATGCATGTTCCTTACAAATGTGGCACCATTTAAAAGGGAAATAAACAGGCTTTCCAACGGCATAAGATTTATTGCCAAGAAGTATTGTGACAACAAAGAAATAATCTACCAAACACAAATTTCCTTACTTTTTGTGCTATGTGTAGTACTCAGTACAGAAGTTGTCTGAAACACTGGTGTATAAGTCTACTGAAATTAATAGTAGGCTAATTGTAGTCTTTACAAGTCCTCTTTTTCTATCTCTACCTCTCTACCCAGCCGTTTCCAAGCATATTGGCCTCCCCCTTATGTGCAAGTCAGTGTGTTTGAATGGGGGAATTCTTGTAGTATGTGTACCGTAAATCCTCAAATAAAGTCCGGGATTCAATTAGACACCGGGCTTCAGGTAGTAGCCGGGGGCGTTGTCGATACGGACAAATAAAGGCCGGGCCTCGAATACAGGCCGGGGGTAAAATAAGGTACCGGTAGCCTATTTTACTGTAGCCTACCAGCATCAGTCCATCGGCACAAAGTAGACATCTCAATTTAATTGAATGCATTTCGTAAATACATGCTCTCCTCATGTCTAATGTTGTTGGCTAATTGCATGGGCTGTTTGCAATAAAAAAAAAAAATCCCATGTAGGACTAGTAGGCAAATTTGTTATTTTTCATGAAGGCGCGTCTGGCCACGTATCGTAGCTTACTGTTGTTTATCTGTAACGTTTTAGCTGGCTAGGTTACTTTTTCCAGAAGGGATCATAAAGCAGTAAACTATGGCAGTAAGGTGAAACTTTGATATTAAATTAAAAGAGAAGGTGTATGCTGAAGAACATTCTGGAGAAAAAGCAGCAAAGCATTTTGACATCGACACGAGACGAATTCGATACTGGACGACACAAAAGAACTAGAAAATGCATTTCCTGAAGGAAATACCAGTGCATGAAATGCAAAGGTTAAGAAAGGAAGAAGAAAAGAAAGAAGAGTGAAAGAAGGAAAGAAGAAAGGAAAGAAGAGTGGAAGAAGGAAAGACAAAAGGAAAGAAGAGTGAAGAAAGGAAAGAAGAGTGGAAGAAGGAAAGACAAAAGGAAAGAAGAGTGAAGAAAGGAGAGAAGAGTGAAATAATGAAAGAAGAGAGGAAAGAAGAGTGAAATAATGAAAGAAGAAAGGAAAGAAGAGTGAAGGAAGGAAGGAAAGAAGAGTGGAAGAAGGAAATAAGAAAAGAAAGAAGAGTGAAAGAAGGAAAGAATAAAGGAAAGAAGAGTGTAAGAAGGAAAGAAGAGTGAAGAAAGGAAAGAAAAGTGGAAGAAGGAAAGAAGAGTGGATGAAGGAAAAAAGAAAGGCAAGAAGAGTGGAAGAAGGAAAGAAAAATGGAGGAAGAAAATAAGAAAGGAAAGAAGAGTGGAAGAAGGAAAGAAGAGTGAACAAGAGTGGCTCTGGATGAAGAGATAAAGAGAGAGAGTGAATATATTGAAAAAAGGAGATAAAAATGGAGTGAAAAGAGAGATTGAGTGTGAGAGAAAGTTGACTGAGAGAGAAAGATGGAGAGAAAAAAAAATAGAGAATGGATGGTGTCTTAATGTTCCTAGTTACAGTTAAATTGAGAGGGACAGAGAGAGAAGAGGTTCCTTTGATTTGGCACAGGTGTCAGTGAAGCACAGGTGCAAGCCAGTTTAAAGACCCTATTATGATGTCATAATGGCCCAATGTAAGTCAATGGGAGAAATTTATATTCGTTTTTCTTTAATATCTTAAAAAGTATAAAGTTTAGAAAAGTGAAAAATACATAGCATAAGTGTCGTTTACAAGACCTACGCGACAAAGTTTGAATGAAGTTTCTACGTTAAGCTGTTCGGGCTGAATTAATCGCAGAAAAAGGTAACAAGAAGAAGAAGAAGAAGAAGAAGAAGAAGCCTAGGAATAACAATACAGGGCATTTCATGCACTGTAATGAACTGAATGCAACCAAAAAGACCAGAGCCCATCTAGCAGGCAGAGCTAGGAAGAAAGTTAGTCTGGATATGGAAACCAGCCTTGTCGAATGGATTTTCTCAGTCCGCGATAACAATTATAGAGTGTCTAGAAAAATGATTAAAAACAAACCTTTGGAAGTCTTTTCCTCCTTGACTGACAGTGGAGACCATAACTTCGATGTTTATTGTTACGTTGACACTGCACATAAAGCGCTACGCGATGTGCAGGAAGTGTTGAACGTATATGCAATGAATGATGTTAGCCTACTGTAGTTATGCCCATTACTTGATTTAAATAATAAAATTCTAAAACAGAAGAAAAGTAAGAAATATATTCTGAAGCAACTGCTGTTTAATATAGGGTCATTCAACCCACTATTGCACTAGCTCCATCATTTGCCAACGCATAGATCCGAGCCATAGCTACACCACAGCCCAATAGCACATCTTTTTTTTCTTTCTGTGATACCCTCTGGCACTAAAGAATGCATTATGAACGCGTTTTCATGCTCCCCTTTCTCCTGCAGTGTCCAGTATTTGAATTAGCATTTCCTCAACTGTGATGGATCAAGCTACTAATATGCCACCACTGCTATGGCTTCCTCCATCTGACTGTCTCATGGTCGCTGTATGTTTAGGTTTGGACACCTGGCAGGCTGGAAGAGGTTTATTAGGGTAGGATATAGGTGGTTTGGACACCTGGCAGGCTGGAAGAGGTTTATTAGGGTAGGATATAGGTGGTTTGGACACCTGGCAGGCTGGAAGAGGTTTATTAGGGTAGGATATAGGTGGTTTGGACACCTGGCAGGCTGGAAGAGGTTTATTAGGGTAGGATATAGGTGGTTTGGGGTGTTTGACTGTCTCATGGTCGGTGTATGTTTAGGTTTGGACAACTGGCAGGCTGGAAGAGGTTTATTAGGGTAGGATATAGGTGGTTTGGACACCTGGCAGGCTGGAAGAGGTTTATTAGGGTAGGATATAGGTGGTTTGGACACCTGGCAGGCTGGAAGAGGTTTATTAGGGTAGGATATAGGTGGTTTGGGGTGTTTGTATTTCTCATACACCTAGCTGGCCTCAAGCAGAGTCCTCACCCCCCACCCCCTTATTTTCCATGGTTCTGGACTAACAGGGACACATTTTTATCTTGGCCCTTGTCACCTTACACTAAGCCTGGAGCAGTGTAATGTCTGCTGGAATGTAGTAGCATGCTTGAATGGCAGTAACTGCCGGTTTCTCATGTTTTAAAATAACAATCAGTAGAAGCAGTCAACAAGTTAGTGACTAACTGAATATGTTTTGTAAGGCCGTGTGTGTGCCATCGAACACAAGCTGGCCTGTTCTTAAAATTAGCACATTTCTAATCAACTAACACGTGAATAAATCCACTGGAGAAAAAAAACCGATCAACCACCTTCTTTCAAATGAATGCAACATTAGTGACGAACTGAATATGCTCTGTGGGGGTACGCTATTCGTTATTAATGAGAGATGTGGAAGAAAGCTGCGACTCAAACAGAAAAGAATGCATCTGCAGATAATCGTAGAACGTAATAGGCTATGGTTAGGGCATCATTCAAGTGACATTAAGAAAGTGAAGGCAGGTGACTTATGTGTGTTGGCTCAAACCACACATACATACTTATAATAATATACTAATATTCAAGAACACACCAACAGATTGCTCTACAAACAGTATTTTAGTTTTTGAAGAACAAAAAGCAGCTGTGTTTTTGGAGACCCTGTCCCTGCTCACCATGTTGATTGACTATGGTAATGTAATGATGATAGCTGTTTTTCTGGGTGTTCTTGCATTTCAACAGTATTTTAGTTTTTTGTCCCAATTTCCGGTGCACTGCTTTTATTCCCATGTCTGATCTTTGCATTACTGTTAGTGATCCTCTAGGGATCCTGCTGTTGAGCAATCACACATGCAATGCTAGTTATTTGCTAGAATGGTTATTAATAAACATTGTTGTATAATCAGAATTAATTGGTTACTGATCCACTGTCAATCAAGTACATTTTGAAAGGTAATTTAAAAATCAGGTGCCTGATCAAAGGCAATTCTGACGATGCTAACTCAGCCCTCTGTTTTCTTTTGGTCTTCCAGGAGTTGGAGCAGGCTGTGCTGAAGCAGGATGCAGACTTCTTGGCAGATCTTATTTGTTGTCTTCTGCAGGGATGTTATCAGCGCAGAGACATCACGTAAGTGTACACCAGAACGCTCAGGCTGTCTCCATGACCAGGGGACAAGTGTGTCACGTGTTGTGTTGAGTATTCAAAGCCTGGTAGGGCAGGGCTCAAGTATTTCATTAATTTGAAACACGTGAGTTATGTAAATGATTCTGAAATTAGTGAAGGCTTCAGCAATTCCTATGCCAAGTTTCTAATTGCACATCAAATCACCAAAATGCGCAATAGGCTATATAAAGCCACATTGTGTAAAATAGTGCATTGATTGCATTGCAGTATGCCCGTTGTATAGGTGTCCTAGGCGGTTGCCTACGACGTCAAATGCCAAAGGAGCACCGCAGAAGAGGTTGTTGTTGTTGTTGTTGTTTTAGCTTTAAGAATTGCACCCTCTCACTAACTATGGGGTAGTGTCGCTCTTGTACTCTGCGGCGGAATTATATCCAATCAAAACAGTCCACTGTTATGCAAAGCCTCTACTTCGTGGCCCCCTATCCCTTTTTAAGAAATTCTGAAGGGTTCAATTCTGTTAGTCTATTAGCAAATTGACAGGAAGTCTGCTCTGTGAGTTAGCTATTTAAAAGTTGTATGAAGTAAGAATGGGCATTTCACGCAAAAATACTACACCACCTCCCCACACTGATACAGTCTCCACAATTTAACTTATACAATTCTAATATGATATAGTAGAAACCCTCTGGGATCAGGAATAGTCAGGAAAATATGGTAACAGTGCACCAATCTGGGTTTAAAGCAATGCTATGCAACAATTTTCCACTTTTTGAGACATGCTTTTATGAGCAACTACTTTTGGTATCATCTTCAAAATTAGCCTTCACATCACGACATTGCCAGCAAATATGCCCAAAGACACAAGTAAGTATGTTGGGAAGCTTTTATATGTGCCAACTGGGCTGTTGGTGTTTGCAAGGTTTTCTCAAGGTCAGGGTCAAACTGAGTGACTGCTGGGAGAGGAGTGGATAGCTTCCGGGAGATAAGCCCCTGATACACCTACTTCCTTGTTTTAATGTTTAATTCAAATTCACAATGGCAACAGGGGCAAGAAAAAACTCCCTGTTAGGCAGGAAGAAACCTTAGGCAGAACCACGGCACATAAGGGGGGACCCATCTGCTTGAAGTCGGCCGGGTGGAGATAGGAAGGGGGGAAGGGGGAGGTTTGTGCAGAAGGGGAAGGGAAACAACAGGGGATGTACACAGCCAGCATTTGGTCGATGTACGTAGAATATATATACAGACATCCGGTGGTAAATACATGATACAGGCAAGACCAGTTTAGTGGGTATACACTGTGCTCATAGGGTTACTGTTACAGGGGTAAGGGATGTTGGGACAGAGAAACATTTCAGTGGACGCAGTAATGTATGTATGGGGTAGAGTAAGTGTACGGCAATGCAGTGGCGGTGGGTGCAATTGGCCGTGGGTTTCTACAGGTAGACCAGGTGGAGAGACTACAGGAGCGTCCCATGGCGGATATAGTCTAGATTAGGAGGGAAAGAAAAGGAACAGAGTGATTGGGTAGAGTTCGGCTGTCCATATGCGTAGATGAGGAGTGGGGGGGGTGAGGAGCAATGTTTCCACTTCCATCAGCGATTGGAACGTGCTGTAAGGGAGAGAGAACATTTGTATGTTAGCTATACTTGACACGCGTTTAAACATAGAGTGCGCATAATCTAACTCAATTTAGATTTGTTGAGCAGCATTGGAATTGAAATCTTTGACTGCTATTCTCTACTGTGTCCCATCCTCTATAACCCAGGCCTCAAGGCTTCAGGAGTTACCTGGAGGACATCATCAGCTACCGCTGGGAGCTGGAGGAGGGGAAACCCAACCCTCTGGGGGAGGGTCCCTTTGAGCAGCTGCCTCCCCGCATACAGGTGGAGCTGCTGCATAGACTGTGTGATTATCGTTTGGATGCTGCTGATGTCTTTGATCTTCTCAAGGTAATGTTGAATATCTGATTGGATTGAGCAACAACTTTACCTTACTTGACCTTTGTGTTACATTTTTAGATATCAGGGCCTCAAAAAAAATCATCCGGTATATAACACTGGGCAAATGTTTAGAAATGTTTATCTCCACTGAAATAAAATACAATTCAATTGGGGATTACATTAGCCAGTTAACTGTAACTGGACTACTAAATGACGTCCTCTGAGGGGCAACATGAACAAAAAGTGCTTACTGTAAACGATAAATGCCAGTTGGGTATTGTGAATGATGTGTGGTAGACAGTAGTCTAATCAATTGACAGATTATCACTCTTTTCACATGCATTTTCATCAACTACATTTCTATCATTTCTACTAAATTGGTTTGTAAAAGATGAACAATGAATGAAAATGATGAATCATGGTTCAGTTTCAATTATAACACGGGTAGATGGAATCCACCATTCTGAGAGTTAGTTCCGGGGTGTGCCATATTCAACGGTATAGTAACTGTACGACCTGTTTTCATCTACCTGAGCGTTCCATATCAGTACGCACTCAAAAGGAAATATCTATCCAAGATGGCGGCGTGTTGTGGCTAATGTAGTGGGCAATGTTTCATGTGAATTAAGCTATCTACACGACTTTTTATATGTCTAAGTTGACTCGGTTAGTTGTTTTTGTGCTACGCAAATGTCTGACTGAAACGCTTAGACCAAAACCCCATTGAAACACACGTAGCTTTTGTGCTAGGCTTACAGACGTGAAGGTCCCAATGTTATTTGTCTGTTGCATAGCAACAGCCACACAAAGGGGGACTATTTTCTCTTGGCTACTGAAATGCGATACACAACGTTTGGTGTCTACAACTTTTTTTGTGCTGAAAGGCAGCTAACTGTTTACTTTAATTGTACTTAATATTTATTAAGTCGCTGGCAACCGTGTTATAAAAGCAATAAGGTACTCGAGTCAGTACGGTATCGTCAATAATGTACTTGTTCGAGGGTTTGCCGGCCCTCCGCTGCGCGTCGGGCCTAACAACTCCCTCGAACAAGTACATTATTGACGATACCGTACTGCCTCTCAAACCTTATTGCTTAATTATATCACGGCTGCTTTAATCAAATCGACTCTAAATGAATAAAAATGGTTGATCATTTGTCACACTATTTCCATTTCTATTCCATTTCACCTCCCATTTTTACCCCTCAGTTGTTATCAGTTAATTTCTGTTATGTACCCTTCATAACCCATAAAACCATGCATCAAAAATATTTATAAAATATCCAATATTTTCCCAACTGCAAATAATGACAGTAGTCCACTTAAGATTATTTTGCAAAGTTATTTTCTTCTTTCTCTTGGGGCTCCAGTTGTGGTGGTTTAGCTCAGGCTTTGGTGGTTGACACTTGTGTTGTTCCTAGGGCCTGGATGCAGACAGCCTGCGTGTGGAGCCTCTTGGAGAGGATGGGAGCGGTGCTATGTACTGGTACTTCTATGGCACTCGCATGTATAAGGAGGAACCAGTCATCAAAGCAGTAGAAGCACGGTAAGGAGAAGGGTTGGACAAGGTGTGGCCATTGATTCCTAATTCATGAGTAATGACTACATAAAGGGTGTAGTTGTAATTCTTCTGTCTCTGATACTCTCTTGTTTAGGGAAACTGTTGTTGTAAAGGAAGAGCCAGAGAAAAGGAAGAGGGGAAGGCCACCAAAAAAGAAGAATCTTGAGGAGAAACTACTGAGGTATTCTTGAGCAAGAGGTCACTGAGACTTTGACCGTGCCTAGTGTTTTCTAGAACTGTGTTGTTTGCCAATCTAAATAGGTCTACTAGTTAAATGTGATGTCTATTTTACAGTACGACCGATGACATGATTGTGGATGAAAGTGAGAATCTACACGCTTCGTCAGCCCCTGGTTCAGGTAGTTAAGAGTCTACTATGCATATTTTGTGTACATACATCTGCATTTAGCTTTAGCCATTGTTGGCAGTATGCCATTATTAAGGGTCATATGAAATGAATGGATTTTATTATTTCAAGATTCTGTGTTTTCCATTATATTTTGTTCTAGATTCTTTTTTTAACGTTTAATCGTGAAATGTGTGTCTAATCAAATTCATTAAATGAGGAGTGTAGGTTGCCAGACCTCCCGATTTGGTATACCAACGATATTTAGCTGCTGATTTTAATTCATTAGTTTCAATAAGTTATAGGCAGTAGCAGTCTATATACTCATATGAAATCATCTGTTGGGTTTTCTGATTTGGTGATTATCTGAGAGAAGTTGGAGTGGGTGTCTATTCCTGGATGTGTATGTCTATAGATGTCTCCTTCTAGAGCTGTAGATCCACCCCCGTCTGTCCTGTTTCAGACCGTCAGCGTGGAGCCTGGTCTCTGGTGTGCGACACTGAAGAACAGTGGGTCAACCTTGCTGAAGGCATCAAACACAGGCAATCATCTCAAGACCGTCAGCTATACCGCATCATCACCCAGAACTTCATCCCAGAGATTGGCAGTATGAGGGAGCATAAAGTAAGTCAAACCTCTGCACTTCTGGATGTGTTGTTGTTATGATGGAAGTTGCTGGTCCTCAACTAAGGCACTCAGTCCGAAGGATGGTCTAATGCAGAGGTTATCTAATCCAAGATTGATCGAATTATGTCAGAACAGCATTCAGGAATAATTGTGTGTGTATTCAGTGCCACTTGAAAGTATGTGAACCCCTTGAGCACTAAGAGTTTTCTGTTGTTTTACCATGATTTTTCATTTTTTTCATCACCAATTTTCCATAGATGAAATGTCAGGTTTATGTTTATCATTTGCATGTACTTGTTTGGAGGGAATTGTTTGAGTAGCCAAAAAACTACATGAAACATGGAATTAGTCCATTTCAAAAGTAAGTGAACCCCCAGCTGAATTGGCAAAGTCAAGCAGGTAACAGATTCCGTGAAACTTATTTGGGTGCTTAATTAGTCAATTAAGCAAACCGATCAACTGGGACATCCTTAGGGAAAGGTTTGGGCAACACAGATTAAAAGAGAGAGGAAACCAACCAAACTACTGTAGTGCCAAGGTGTACCCACACAGATCAACAATGAACGCATTCCACCAGCCGCCCACGCAGGCAGAGAAATTAATGGGAGTCAATGGAGGGTAGAGGGAAGGTCCTCCAGCAGTAATTTTCGATAGCGATAGGGGGTGCTAATATCATCTTTACCCAGGGAAACTAACATTACATATACAAAGGTATTAAAGTAGTCATATTTAAGGGTTTTAATTAATCACAGTAGTCTGGGCAAAGTACACTTTTTATTCTCAAAATGTTAAGGAGGATCTTCCTCCCTCTCCTCAATGGAGAAGCCTCCACTGGTCAACATACCTACAGTTACGGGACTTTTCACTGCTAAAAATAAATCACTCCGTGATGAAACATTCACATTGATGATAACCGTTAATTCAAAGTTTTTAAAATTCCAAACCAAGACGTTGACAATGGAACAATTTTTTGTTGCGGAGAAACAATGGCGAAATAAACCATTTTTAATCAATAACTTTGTGTTGAAATGTTAATTTGTTGACGGTAGAATTGTTTTATAAAAGCAATATAGCACTCGTGGGAGTGGGGTAGGTAAGGGATAATCCCACGGGTGTTGTTGCCTACGCCACTCGGCCTGCGGCCTCGATGGCTACGGCCGAACATCACCCGTGGGATTATCCCTTACCTACCCCACTCCCACTCGTGCTATATTGCTTAAATATACTTTAAAAACGTGAATGCATTGAGCATAAAAATTGATATACATAAAAATTGATATATAACCATTAAAATAATATTCATTCAATAAACCCTCCCCTCCATCTACCCACATTGGAGTGAGAGTAGGACCAAGTTCAAAATAAAACTAATCAAAGCCTCTTTAGTGTGTACTAAGATGGCAGTCTTTGGAACAGTGCTGCTTCTGCATTAATGCATGTTGCTACCCCCAGAAGATTAAGACTGTCCACATGCATGAGTTGCTTCAACCATTTTAGAAATGTTTGGATATTGTAGGATATCACATGGACTACACGAAGGAGCTTGACCATAGATTATGAAAAAATGTCTTCTGTTCCTTCTTCCAAATGTTTCTACAGTGTAAGAGTTCGGTTACATAAGGAAATGTTTGAACCTTTTTTGATCTAATTGCTGATACATATTCATAACATTATCTCCCCCACAGGAGAAGGAGAAGAAACAGAAGTTCATGGGCAGCTACCATAAACACTCTGAGAAATATGTTAACAAGGTGGTAAGCAGATATATCATCCATCATCCATCAAATCCATCAAGTTGTGTTTGTACATGATTAACCATCCCACTTAATACAGCAACTTAAGTGCTTTTGTGATTTGTAAGCCCCTAGAGTTTTGGAGTTTAGATCACACTTAGATGGCAGTCATAAATACAAATTGTAGTCTTCACAGGGACAGCTGTACACGTGCATTTGTTGATATGTTGAAGGATTTGGAACCATCGAAGAAGACTACAAAACCCTGGTTACAAATTACATAATTTGTACAGGTTTACATAAGCAGTCCACTAAACATAGAATGATAGGATGCTAAACTAGCCTAATCTGAACAATGGACACCTAGCTTATACATACGGATGTAGGTGATGATTACGGAAAAAGAACAGCTAACCAGCCCAACAGAAGTTGGATTCCTCCTGAAACAAAGTGATGCAAACTTGTGAGGCTAGTGTTCCAATAAAGCTAGACAGCAACCAACGCGTACAGTTCTTATTACCAGTACCTATGACCAGATGACCAGGCGACCAGGCTAAGCTTACAGTCAAAAACTAGCCAGCACATATTGCAAACACAGCCAAGCAACAGCAGAAGACATTGCAAGCCAGTTTAGCTGTGCCATTATAACTTCTCTGATTATAGCAAGCTGCTATAACTAGTCAACCAGTGGCTGTACCAGCCATATTAGTAGCACCTGCAAGATCATGTTTAGTGTTGTGGATTGTAGCGTGACAGGGTACAAAGACATGAGTGCTTGTTGAAGTGAACTGGTCCAACCATGACCTACTGTTTCTTTAATGTGTCGATACACTCTGATAGTGGTAAGAGGAAGTGTTTGAACAACAGAACAGAATGTAAGTGACTCACTTGTTTGAATGTATGTATGTATGCATGCTTAGGAGACGATGAAGGCAAGGTCTGAAGTAAAACAACAGAAAGAGGAGGAGGAGGCAGGCAGGCAGCTGCTGATGGAGAGGCTGGTGCAAGAGCAACGTCAGCAAGAGGAGCTGGAGAAGGAGAAAGCCGTGGCGGGTGAGCACAGCGTCCAATCTAAAGCTCCTTTCTTTTTGGGAAGTAATTCCAGGACTCAACTGTCCAACTTTGAGACTTTTCCTAAAGAGGTCTGGTTTAATTTGGAGCAATGCTTTGGGTGTTGCTCCAGTTTAGTGCTGTCCACAAGGTAAGGCATATTGAGTTATGGTAAAATTACCATCACCGAAGCACCCCAGACAATCACATTTCTTCTACCCTGCTTAAGGGATGGTGCCCAGCATCTTTTCATTTGATCTGCGCCTCACAAAGTTTCCAGTTATCCAAGCACCTCAACTTAGATGTGTCTTTCTACAGCATTTTTTAAATCATCTTCCACCCAGTATCTGTTTCCTAATGCCTATTTAGTCTTTAGTCCATTCTCTGGCCGGTCACTGTTTTTCTCTTTGAAACAGGGCCTAGAAGGCCAGCAGTCGGCTCTACCAGTTTATTGTATATTTGATTAAGTTTGGGTGTAAAGTATATGTTAAACCTTACGTTGTAACTTGCTAGTTTTAAACCATCACTGCATTCTTTTTTTGGTTGCACCACTGCTAGTTTAGTAACATCATAGTTCGTAGCTCCTCAATCAAAATATTGTCACCGAAATGACGTCACCGTGGGCAACCAATCAATATAACTGTTTGATATCTGAAGCATCTCTCTCCCACTTCTTGACTGGCTGTGTTCGCCCATATTTGTCTCAGAGCGTGCCCGCCGCAGGAAGCTGCGGGAGGAGAAGGCCTGGCTGCTGTCTCAAGGGAAGCCTCTGCCCCCTGAGCTGCTGAACCTGGAGCCACACTCACCCATCCAGCACAGTCACCACGCCAAAGAGTTGTAAGAGCCCCATCAGCCATCAGCCTCAGCTCGGAGTTAACACTGTTGTGACTGACTGCTAGAATATTTTGTTGTAAACATTAGTTTCTCTTACAGCTATGAAATGGATGATGATTATATGGCACTGTACAAAGGTAACGTAAATGTCATTTGTTAAGTCAGTAAATCTTTTGTGATGCTTAATGCTCAATTAAATGCCTAATTGAGGTCTTTGTATTCTTAGTGTTGGAGGTGCTTAAAGCTCACAAAGATGCTTGGCCATTCCAGGAACCGGTGGATGAGTCCTATGCTCCGAACTATAATGAGGTCATCCAGGTACGCATCATGGTTCTTGAATATGACATGAGTAGGAATGAATGGAAAGAGAAACAGTTAAGTCATGACTTATTTTATGCTCTTATCTTTCCCTGAAGATGCCAATGGACTTGTCCAAAATTGAGAGGAAGTTGAATGATGGAGTATATGTACTCAAGGATGAGTTTGTGAAAGATGTGAAGCTCATGTTTGAGAACTGCCTTGAATACAATGGAGAGGATAGCGGTAAGTAAGGATGAAAGAATTCTGACTGCAATATTTAATGCTCATGTTCCTATGGGGTCTCCCACCCACGCACTCCCCACACACCCACCCTCCAAGTTCTGGTCCCTGGTCTATTCAATCCACTGTCTCAGACACCTTTGGCAATCATACACTTGGCTTATGATTCAATCCACTGTCTCAGACACCTTTGGCAATCATACACTTGGCTTATGATTTCTTTGATTCTTGGTTCAGATAAAACGTTTTTTTAAATGTATTTAACAAAAGTAATGAACCCTGAAATGAAGATAATGCATACATTTCTGATGCATTAACAATGCTAAATAGTGTAACATAGTGACGGTGTTGATATGGTTCCCTTATAGAGTTTGCGTTCGAAGTTTCATTTTTGCATTGCAAGCCCCTAGTTTTAAACCTTTGGGAACAGCCATTTTAAAGGTTTACCAGACCGTTCAACTGGCACTATGACAATGATTGAAATCAACCACCTTCACCGTCTGACACTGGCATGGTGAGATTCTCAAAAGTATATTGCTGTTCCCGAAACATATTTTGTTCTTGAAACGTATTTGAAATACAGAAATTAAATTGGAGAAGACCACTAAAACTTGAAGGACCAGTCGGTAACACAATGTAGTATCTTGTTATTACTTCCCACAGCATATTTGTCTACATATTTGCCTACCTACCTATCCTTGCTGGGAAACACTTTTGCACCAAAGCAGGGTCTTGTGTTTGTGTGCAGATTGTATAGGTGAAATCCATTGCTGCTAGTAGAATGAGTAGTATCATATTGCTTTCTTTCTATATGTTTTAGAATATACGATCATGGCTGAGTCTCTGGACCGCTGTTTCAGTCGAGCCCTGCAGAAGCACTTGCCTTCTGAGGATTGTGATACAGATGAGGAGTTCCATGTGAGCAGTGACGACAAAGATCGGAAGGAGCGAAAGCGAGGCAAGGGACAACGGCAGGCAGGCCCAGACAGCCTGATCCGAGCCACAGAACTGGTCCAGCGGCGTAAAGCATTCCCAAGTGGCAAGAATAGCACCACTGTAAATGACAACAAATTCAAAATGGGAGTGATGCCGCCACCAACAACTGATATTCAACCTAATCTTTACCTTCCAACTAAACAGGTGCGTTGAATTTGTTGTAACTTTTGAACCATTTTGTCGTGTGTGTGTGTGTGTGTGTACGTGTGTGTGTTATCAACTTGAACTTCCCACTTGCTTGTGAAATTGCACTGGCCCGATAGTGGAATCAAGTTTAAAACTCGTTGATGGAGACACTAATGGTGACCTTTGACCTTTCCATCATATAAATGCTACCTGGAGCCTTAGCCACCACCATCTTGGCCACACTTTTGGGTTACTTCTGTCAAGGGAGAAGAGGTAGGGGTGGACCAACATAGTGATCCACTGTCCCCAATGTACTTGGAGTATGGATCATTAAGTCATTTAAGTGATATATCATGAATAAACATATCTAACTTGATATCTCTGGACAGCTAAAAAAAAATAAAAAATGTATAAACAATTAAAACTTCTGATGTTTTGACTCTTAGCAGCTCCACCATCCAGCGGATCCATCTGGGCCTCGCATGTTACCGCAACAGATGATGATCCTGGGGCAAAACCAAATGATGCCTATGGCTCAGGACTCCCGTTCACAGCGTATGCCACATCATTATAACATGCAGGTGAGATGCTCAACATGTGTACAAAAACATGAATACTGGAAAATTAGTAACAGGGCACTTAAAGTCTCAGAGATGTATAATACTACCCCCTCACCTTTTAAGCAATTTAAGTAACCTTAAAAAGTGGTTGTTTGGCAAATAAGCTGTATAACAACAGTTACTGTCTATTCATTTCAGGCTACTTATGGACAGGGTCACTATACAGGCCCAAGGTACCCAATGACTGAGACTAGACCATTTCCAGCGCAGCACCAGAGGCAGCATGCCTATATGGGCCCTATGCATGGCCCTTCCCTGGGTCCCAGACCAGTGGCCCTACAGTCTGGAGGCCTGTGTGCACCCCCATCAGAGGGCAGCATGTACCCATCTCACCAGCTTCCTGATGGTGGCCAGATATTCTACCGAGGTACCAACAGATATCCAGGACCCGATGTTCCCCCTCAACATAGTTCCTGTCCACCCGGTCAGCCACCTAACATGTGGTCAGGGATGAACAATCATGCACAGCACAGACAGATGGGTCCCATGATGGTAGATCAAAATAGGAATCCCAGACACCCCTATAACCTAGGTGTGGTTCATCCCTTACCGCCAAAGGCTTGGGCAGAGCAACCAGTGGACGGCAATGATCCCAACAAGATGCCAGCTGTTGTTGGCTCCCATCCTCATATCTCTCAGCGGCCAATGATGCCTCAAAACTCTAAGCCTCACCTGTCTTCAATGCTTGACAGTCCAGAGATGCTGGCCTTGCAGCAGTTGTCTGCTTCTTCACGAGCTTGTGCTGACCGACCTATCGGCACATTTCCGGTGCTTCCTCACGGCAGTCCACTATATTCTTCTCAGAAGGCCCCACCAGATGTCCAGCCACTCTGTCCTGCTACAGACAGCCACAGTATCCACAGCAATGAAATGGGTGAGAACTCTCAGTAAAATGCACCATATTTCTCTAAATATTTAAAAATAACAATATAGCAAGCAATAACTTAATTTTACATTACCTTGTTGCAAAGCAATAACATATGGATTTGAAATGAAGTTGTTAATTGGTGGCCAAGCAGCAAAGCCACCTTATGGTTTTCTATGCATTATTATTATACTTCTTCCTCTGCCATGGGAGTCTATGGCAGCCCCTAGAACCGCATGGTCAAAAGTTGTGAAATTTGGCACACTTATTGGGACCAGTCCCCTCATCAATTTCACCAAGTTTCATGTCTCCCACTCCAACCCTCTAGCGCCACCAATGGGTTTAAGTTGAAGATGTGTTTATTTGATGTGTTTATTTATGTTACTCTTGAACCATCTGCCGCATTTTCCAAAATGAGGTATCATTGGATTCCCTGGATCAATAAGAGTTCAACTCACTCTATGACATCATAAACAGTTATATAGATTCTCCGCTATTTTGAATGTTAAGGAAAAACGTTTTTTCGCAACTTCTCCTTCAATTCTTGTTGAATCTTCTTCAAAATTCCCACACATGATCTTCAGACCAAGCCTCACAAAGGTTATCCACTGGCGTTTAGATTTTCGCAACCGTTTGTTAGTTACAGTCAATAAAATTGATGTGGCTGAATTGATTTGGCTGCCATTTTGAATTAATGAATATTATGATATTGGTGAATATCAAATAGTCACCAAATTTGGCACACTCTTTGGGACCAGTCCTCTTATCAATTTCACCAAGTTTCATGTCTCCCTTTTTAACCCTCTAGCGCCACCAATGGGTCAAAGTTGAAGATGTGTTTACACACGTTACTTTTGAAGCTCATGGTCAAAAGTTGTGAAATTTGGCACACTCTTTGGGACCAGTCCCCTCATCATTTTTACCAAGTTTCATGTATCCCATTTGAACCCTCTAGCGCCACCAATGGGTCAAAGTTGAAGATGTGTTTACACATGTGGTCAAAAGTTGTGAAATTTGGCACACTCTTTGGGACCAGTCCCCTCCTCAATTTCACTAAATTCAATGTCTCCCATTATTCCCAATATTCACCAAATTTGGCACAGATTATCTTCAGACCACAATCACCTTGAAATGTCAAAATAGGACTGAATGACAGCTTTTTAAACTGTTAAAACTTGGTCCAAATCTGATAACCATTGCCACAGGAAGAACTGCTTCTATTTTAAAATAGAAACTGAAATCTGTTTGTCAATCAACGAACATAGCTCACTAGGTAAGTGAGTTGTTGATTGGTGTCCTGTCGTTGGCAGCCTCATCGGTTCGAATTCAGCCTCTGCTAAGTATAATGAAAGCCTCTTCTAAGTGTATCTAAGGCTTCATCTGGGTCATCTGTCCTGCTTGGCCACCACATCGCTGCTTGCAGCTATATTTTGTAATAAATTCTTAATCATGCAACAATTATTTTCTGAGTTGAATGCCCATCAAAGAACGCTATGTTTTAGCTTCCTAGACTGAAATGTTAATTCCTGCAACCATGTTTGTCTAAAATTGACTTTACTGGTTGTAAATCTTTACCATGACATACATAACAAATCCTGAATCTGACAACAACCAGGATTTGTTATGTAGTTGGCAATTACAACTTTGTCAACCGAATTTTGAAGTAAAAAGTTTTGGCAAACTTAATTTGTAGAACTCTCCAATTTAGTCATTGCAGATATAATCTGAAAATCTGGAGAGTTGTGAGTTTTCATGCATGCTGTGATTGTCAATTTTTAAAGATTAGTTCTGGATCCAATGGGAGTGTTGTGAATTAGAACTTGCTGTTATAGCCAAACAAAAACATTGTCAGTTTTAGTACCAATTCAAATGCCCTTTTGATTTAATGTGTTGAACAAAAGGTTATACTCCCACACGATTGCTTTGAACCGTTTTTTTTTAATTTTATTTTACTCTAAAGCTACTGGGGCACATTCACCTTTTAAGGTCATCAATAAGCTCAGAAGATTGGGATCTTTTATCATACCCTCTGAAAAAAAATGTCTGTCTTTGCAGGTTTTACGGCATCAAAAATGTCAAGCATCCCATCCGCCACAAGATTCCCATCAGCTAAGCAGGAGTCAGCAACTTTTTCCATACCTTTGGAGTGCTCCAGCTTACGGAGTCCACTGAAAACTGAACCTGGAGGATCTTATGAGAAACCTTGTGGCCCAGGCTCAGTCTCAGAGGAAGGGAGTCGTGCTCCTGATGATGATATGTGCACACAGGAGAGGAACCAATGTGTCCAACAAGGCCATAATCAGCAAGTATCTCAGACGTCTTCCCAACAAACGGTTCTGGATGAACCTAGTAAAATCCCCCAAACTCATCTGCAACAGAACTCTCAGAATGCAACTCATCCTAACCCAACCATACAGATGTCTTCAAATGGTCCTCCGAGTACACCTCCGACTACATCCCAACAGAGATCACTTAACGTCTCCTCACAGTCACCCCCCAACATTTCTTCACATACTCCACAGAATTTCTCTCCACACACCTCCAAGGAAGGACCGCAAGTTTCCCATGCCACCCCTCAACAAGTCCTCAAAAGTGCTGTGAAGGAATCCCAGAAAATGTCTTTGGTTGAGACTCAGAGTTCCCCATTGGAGAGCTTTCAAAAAAGACCTCATTACCCTCCCCACGGTCCCTCTCAAATCACTCAGAATTCTGCACAAAATGTCCCAAGTGACGTACAAGCCCAGCTCCAGAACAAACAGAGCAACATTAGATCTGAGCAGCCAGGTACTCTAAAGATGGCTCCATTCACTTCCACTGGGCCCCAGATGACACGCACAGATCATCAAACACACAGTGAGCCACCAAAAAAGAGAGTCTCGGTCGGTGGGTTGGAATCCCAAGACATCAATAACTCAAACATGATTAGGTCCGCACCTGCCAATGGTCATCTTAAGCAAAGTGTCAGTGCAGAATCACAATTACGAGTGGAAGGCCTTCAGGTGGCAGGTGCTACTCATAGCCAAGTCATACCTCCCCCTCACCATGGCCCCAACGACCCCACAGCCCATTACAACCACAGCGGCCAATCAAATCCACTCTACATGCAGCACGTTGGCAAACCTCTGCAATCTCCAAATGGCCAACATCTAAGTCAGAACGTACCTCACAATATGAATATGCACCCCATGGCTGCTCGTTACCCCCCGTATCGGCATCCTGTTCCGTACTCGTATCACATGATGGGGAAGCCTCCTGAGGGACACCCTAATGTATTTCCACAGTACCATCAACACCACTACTATCCTCAGCAGCAAGGCAACAGGAGTGGCTTTCTGACTGAGGAGTGGCACAGGGCCCAGTACACTGGCCCAGGTAACGCATACCCCCCTCAAGCAAATGGAAATGGCCGTCTCAAAGAGAGCAGCATTTCCCCTATGAGCTCAGATGGCACAGGTGGCACAGGGGGCAACTTGATTTCCCCAAACCCTCTGTCCAACAGGTCTCATAGTAGTCCTGTAGAAGCTAAGGAGGCCATCAGTTCAGTAAAGCCTGCTCAGCTTGAAGAACATATTGATAGAGCTGAGAGCCCAAAAGAGATTTTGGATTTGGACAGCCATAGACTCGCAGGACAGAGCCGTCCCGCTTACCCACAGCACTCGGCCAACCGCACGTACGACCCTCAGACGGCGCACGGTGGGATGCAGCACAATGGGGGGGGCCATCCACTCCACATGATGACCAGAGTCACGTATCCCCCTCAGCACTATGCCAGAGGACACTACAGCCGCGAACAACCAAACTCTCATCTCATGGAGGCCTTGCAGCGTCCCCAGCAACTCCCCTTCCCCCATGGCCACACACACATGGCCATGAGACGCCCCCCGCCAGGGCCTCACTTCCATGGGAGGATGCCCCAACAGAGTGGCCTGCCACCTGAACATTACTTTCATCCAAGGTGAGGGCACTAATTGGATTTCTGGATTTTAATCACCAACTTGTGTGTTGTTTTGTAGCAATAAAAATGATGAGAAACTGAGTGCTTTTGCATCCTCCAGTGCTCTTAGTACTAAACAGGAAGTTTAAAATGTTTAAGTGCACGATGTGGGAAACCAATCAAGGACATTTTCTTTGTAGTGCATGCTTCTCAATTATTGTTCTAAATCAGTTCTCTTTCATGATCAACAGGTAAAGGAGGAGTCAAGCAAAATTGAATACCTTCACTCAATTCTTCAGACTAGCTATAAACACATCAGTTTCTGTATTGTGATTGTGAAACCATTTTACTAATGGAAAATGTGAGTGTTTCTTCTCATGAAGTCAATGCAGCTCACTCTTTTCATGTGCAGAAGCTGTTGAGTGTTTAGAGGAGCTTTTCTCTAGTCAAAGAAGGGCTTATGAGGGGCGGGTGACAGAGCTGTGCCATGAAAAGATCTTTTAATATTTCCCATGTGGTCAAGCCCCTACCCTTCACTATTTCATCACTTTTAACTGGAAATGGTTGATCATTTACCGACAAATACTGAATGCTTATGGGGAAATTGCATACATATATTTTTAAAAGTTCCTATCAGAAGTAAACTCAGGTGTAACAAATGAATGAGAAGTGGAAATGGTATTCCAAACTTGCATTTGATCATCTTTCTCTGGAACCCTGTGAGTGTGCAGGGCATGTGGTTGCCTTCTTCTTTTGAATGTATTTATGAATGACTAGATGTAAATGAATGCCACCAGGGGCTTTTGTGAAAGGAGAGAAAACACAACATCTGTTTAACAGGAAACTTTGTACTTTCAGTCCAGTCCCTTAGGCTTTCTTGCTATGCATTGCTAATTGTTGCCTTCATTTCAACTTAGTTTCATTTATAATTCTGCGGATTGAATATCATTTTACATTAATGGAAAAGGTTTTACTTCCTGGGAGTTGATTCTACTTGGTAGCGTTTAAGTTAATGGTGGTCCATATGTAAATAATAAAGCAATATAGAATCTTTCCTGAAATTGTACGTGATATCGCCTATTGTCTGTTTACTTACTCAGTCAATGTTTTCAGATAGACAAAAGGAGTAGACTCTGCATTGACCTGCATTTCTTGCCATGTTAGTTTTAATAATGTCATCACGGTGATCTGGCTAGTTTAAGTTACTGTTAATAGTTTAACAATCTACTGTTTATATATTCTGGATTGCTTTTCACTTAAGCCCTTTCAAATGTGAATAATATGTTTAGGAAATACTGATGAAAGATTTGCATCTCATATGTGAAATTACTGTTTGTACTAACGATAGTGTGATGTGTTACTAATTACTGTTGTAACTTACTTTTTCTCAATTCAGTGTACTGATGATGTCCTCAGGGTGTAGTTTTGAATACGGGTATTTTTCGAACATTACAAAACAACCAACAGACGACTGAAACTTCACCTTATGAGCCTGTGAAAGAAAACTTTTATTCAGGTTTCCATTGGAACATTTGGAACAAAATTAAGCCTGCTGTGGTACATTTTGAACATTTTTGAACCTCTAAGTCGGTTTGCTCTTCACTATCTCTTGGTTAGTGTATGCGTAATTAGAGCTCTTGTACTTGACCTATTGTGACTTGTGATGCTTCTCCCTGTGATTCCTGTTTGTCCATTTGCACCCCCCACCCCTACGTGCACACATGGACAGCATGAGCCTCACAACTAACAAATCTACCTCACACATCCGAACCACACTACATTTTCTTCCCCACTGCACAGACATATTTGTGTCGTGGTCAATATTGAGTGGTAACTTACACTAAATCAGATTTTACACGGTCCTGTGGTTTTGCATTATCATACCAGTGCCAGGTTGGCTAAAGTCATCTTATTGGCCACTTTTAATTAAATGGAATTTATCTCACACCTATTGCATTATTTATCGAGTGGAGGGAAATGTACTGGTGGTTGTTTCCCAAATATAGGGTGAAAGGTTGTGAAGTTTTTTTTTTTTTTTTTCTTTGGTTTGTTTTTTCAATGAATAAAAGGAGAGGGTCATTTTGATGAGTACAATTTTGCTTCCCCAGTTAATTTTAGCTGCCACACAAAGCAGATGTCCATTGTTGTGGAGAAAGAGTTCTTGATTCTCCCTGAAAGTTTCAAATTGTAGTATGTAGAACTCATTGATTGCTTTTAATATTTTTTTTGTTTGTTTGTTTTTTTTAGACGGAAAGATGGTAGAAATTTGGGAATGTAAACAATGTTGTTTCCCTTTTGTTGCTTTAGGTACGACATGCTTAAGAATACTTTGTTCATCTCTACTGTTATGAAACACTGTTTATATTGCTGTTCTGTTTGAGGTTGTGATCGCTTCTTTACAGTGTTTTAGTTGTGCTTTTATGTTTGCCACATTAGAAATGGTCTAGTGTGTGTGTGTGTGTGTGAGACCATATCAGTCTGATTTCTCTACTGCAATAGAAAAAAAAACTAGATTTTTAATGCAAAACATATTTATTTACTCTTGTACATTTGACTTTTATATATAAATGTATCAGGTTTTACCTGTTAACATCAAATTTTACTTTTGTAGAGCAAAGTCAAAGTGCATCTAAAGAATCCTGTTTTTTCCTTCATTTTACTGTCAAGTTGATAAGTTCTTAGTTGACTTACAGATTATTTTGTAAATCAGACGAGTATTTTCTGTTATGTAGTTCTGTACTCTTTGTTTTTGAATAAATAACCTTTCCTTAATATGAACAATGTCATTTATTGAGCATATATATTCAAATCAAAAGTCATTATGTGGTGGCGATTCTTGGAATACATTATTTTCCAAACTTGATTTCAAACTAATTTGAATTCTGAAAAAGTACAAGGATGTGTGGTGGTTCTTTTGAAAGTATAACATGTTTTCTTGTTTTATATGAGACATGTATTTTAATTCTTTGTATACTTTTGTACATTTTGTATACATGTTTTGTGGAATGCCATTATGTATGAGAAATCCACAGTTAATCAAATTATCACATCTCGCGTGTGCTGCAGAAATCATTACAATATGCACTTTAGTTCGGAACGAGTTAGTCAGATCCCATTTGGGTCGTGTTGAAGATAAAATGAGTGTTGTATTGTTAGTATGAAAGTGAATCTGACCTTACAAAAACTAATATAGCTATCTAATAAAGGACATGCAAAGTCAAGGTTATACTGGAACCAGTCTAAATGCAACCAAGGAGAAAAGAAGAATAGTTTTAATTCTAGTGTGCATGTGGCAAGGGCTAAAATGAGTGTCTGATGTGTTCAATTGGCCGTTTGGCTGTGTTCAAATCGGTATGCACATAAAAAGCCTGGAAATGCAATGGGATATAGAAATATTGATTTAGAACCAAGTCCATTTGGACCTGAAAATGTATAGTGTATAATGAAGTTTTGAAAGTCATGGATATTTTGGTTATCATTTCTAGGGAACATTGAATATACGAATGATACTTACTTTCATGATGCTTAATATGCTAAGATAATTAAGTCATGACATGTCGTTGGGGTACAAGCCTAGGCATTTAAAAGTTGTATGAAGTAGGAATGGGCATTTCAGGCAAAAATAGTATACCTTCACATCATCCCTGCTCGCAACCACACAAATACCCCATTCTCACTCGCAGTGAAAACCATTTATTTAGTGTTATGGTGCCATGTGGAAATGGACGCTTAACATTTAAAGGGGACATATTATGAAAACTTCTTTTTCTTTTAGTGCTTCTACACATAGATTTGGGTATGTGGCATGTCTACCAACCCAAGAATGCTGAATAAAGACAACCCAGTCAGTTTGCTATGGGTCTTTCAGTCAGAAAAGATGTGCTTCAGCGAGCCCTACAGATTTTCTCCCTGCTGCTGTGAAAAGTGGAAATCTTTTAAGACCCCAATCTCCAAGAACGTAAAACCGCAGGAGCATTGCCATTTAGTTGACGATGTGGTCTCAACGTGAATAAATGTAAAATAAAAAAAATATTTTAAGATATGTTTTGATAATAGCAGCTGGACTTTTCATCCCAATGTGGATGTGGAATCTTTGACCTACTTATTCAGGTGGTCTTGAATCTTTGCATGCAATCTTTGCGTGGTTTTCTTGTCTGTTGTTGGTGCACTGTTCAGCTATTACCTGATGAGTTTTCTTTACCCCAGGAAACAAAACTATAACTATATTTTCATCATACAGTTATGAGGCTTTTCCTCTCATAACGCTGACGTAAAAGCTCCTAGAATGTTTCATTCATGCAACTGTGTATTGTGCTACATGGTTCTCATATTTGCATAGTACTTTATACTAGGGTGTGCAGTAGCGCGTGTCTGTAGACTTCCCGGTATATCGATCATCTACTCTTCCACCCATCGTCTACCGACAGCGAAGTGTATACTAATATATATATGTATACTTAGCCAGTGTGTAGTAAGTACACCATTATAGCACTTATGTCTATGGTTTCACGCTTTTCCGGCATCCGGGTTAGGGTTGGGCGATGTCTCTTCATTTGGCAGAAGACGACATAGACATGTATAGGTAGACGCCGCCTCCACTGCTTCAGCCCGTTGCCTCGGCGAAACGCGTCGCCGCCATATTGTTACAGGAGCGCTCTGACGCCAGAGGTCTGTCAAACGTGTTAAACAACCGCAAGTTGCCAGGAGCTGCGGTTTATCTGGATACAAATCACGATAACCTTTTACATTTCGCAACCAATTTCATGGAGTATTCAAGGGTTTATGCTCTACGTGAAGTGTGTGAAAAAGATTTGCCTCTACATTACTTTGAATCTCGCTAGTTAAATCGCCAGTCATTCATGTGCATGGGTCTATGATAAACGCGCACCTGTCTTGCACCAGCTCGTGCACTTTGAAAATACTGAGAAGCTCTATAAACAATCGAAATAGTGCTTCTTTAGTTACTACGTATTGACCATCATTAAGAGAAAGAGCATTCATCAAATAGTGAAATACTGGCAGTGTGTTTTTCATAGTTTAATAGTTCCTTTTCAAGTATGTGCATTAAGAAATGAATGACTGTGCATTAAGAAATTAATGACTCAGTATAATGTGCAATGGAATAACATATATATGATATACAGCCGCGGAAAAAATTAAGAGACCACTTCAAAATTATCAGTTTCTCTGGTTTTACTATTTATTGGTATGTGTTAAAGTAAAATGTACATTTTTGTTTTATTCTATAACCTACTGGCAACATTCCTACCAAATTTCAAATAAAAATATTGTCATTTAGATCATTTATTTGCAGAAAAATGACAATTGGTCAAAATAGCAAAAAAGATGCAGTGTCTTCAGATCTCGAATAATGCAAAGAAAACAAGCTCATATTCATTTTTAAACTACACAATACTAATGCTTTAACTTAGGAAGAGTTCAGAAATCAATATTTGGTGGAATAACCTTGATTTAAAATCACAACTTTCATGTGTCTTGGCATGCTCTCCACCAGTCTTTCACATTGCAGTTGGGTGACTTTATGCTACTCCTGGCGCAAGAATTCAAGCAGCTCGGCTTCTTTTCATGGATTGTGACCATCCATCTTCCTCTTGATCACATTTCAGAGGTTTTTTATGGGATTCAGGTCTCGAAATTGGGCTGGCCATGACAGGGTCCTGATCTGGTGGTACTCCATCCACACCTTTACTGGCCTGGCTGTGTGGCATGGAGCATTGCCCTGCTGGAAAAAACACTTCTCAGAGTTGGGGAACATTGTCAGAGCAAAAGGAAGCAAGTTTTTCTTCCGGGACAACGTTGTACTTTGCCTGGCTGAGGTTTGTAAAAGACCATAAGGATTGAACCAAAGCGGACTGGAGGTCCCTAAGTTCGTCTTCTCTGATGAGTCCAATTTTCAGCTTTGCCCAACACATGGTCGTCTGATGGTTAGACTGAGACCTGGAGAGGCCTACAAGCCACAGAGTCTTGCACCTACTGTGAAATTGGACTCATCAGAGAAGACGAACTTAGGGACCTCCAGTCAGCTTTGGTTCAATCCTTATGGTCTTTTACAAACCTCAGCCAGGCAAAGTACAACGTTGTCCCGGAAGAAAAACTTGCTTCCTTTTGCTCTGACAATGTTCTCCAACTCTAAGAAGTGTTTTTTCCAGCAGGGCAATGCTCCATGCCACACAGCCAGGCCAGTAAAGGTGTGGATGGAGTACCACCAGATCAGGACCCTGTCATTGCAAGCCCAATTTCGAGACCTGAATCCCATAAAAAAAACTCTGAAATGTGATCAAAAGGAAGATGGATGGTCACAAGCCATGAAAAGAAGCCGAGCTGCTTGAATTCTTGCGCCAGGAGTAGCATAAAGTCACCCAACGGCAATGTGAAAGACTGGTGGAGAGCATGCCAAGACACATGAAAGTTGTGATTTTAAATCAAGGTTATTCCACCAAATATTGATTTCTGAACTCTTCCTAAGTTAAAGCATTAGTATTGTGTAGTTTAAAAATGAATATGAGCTTGTTTTCTTTGCATTATTCGAGATCTGAAGACACTGCATCTTTTTTGCTATTTTGACCAATTGTCATTTTTCTGCAAATAAATGATCTAAATGACAATATTTTTATTTGAAATTTGGTAGGAATGTTGCCAGTAGGTTATAGAATAAAACAAAAATGTACATTTTACTTTAACACATACCAATAAATAGTAAAACCAGAGAAACTGATAATTTTGAAGTGGTCTCTTAATTTTTTCCGCGGCTGTATATAATATGTGATACAATATAATATAATATATTTTAAGTATAGGTATATATTCATATTCCACAAAATCAGGCTGCACCACATTGCAAAACTGAGCACGCTGCAATTACAGACTGGCAACAGTCGAAAAAATACAATACTTTTTAAAGGGTTCTAGCCTAGATTAAATTATTATATTATATCATATATTGTGTGAAATTCTATATTGTGTCAATTGCACTGCATAGATCTGAAAATGTTATGAGCATGATTGTATATGACAAATTGTACAAATGTACAAATATATATATACAGCCGCGGAAAAAATTAAGAGACCACTTCAAAATTATCAGTTTCTCTGGTTTTACTATTTATTGGTATATGTTAAAGTAAAATGTACATTTTAGTTTTATTCTATAACCTACTGGCAACATTCCTACCAAATTTCAAATAAAAATATTGTCATTTAGATCATTTATTTGCAGAAAAATGACAATTGGTCAAAATAGCAAAAAAGATGCAGTGTCTTCAGATCTCGAATAATGCAAAGAAAACAAGCTCATATTAATTTTTAAACTACACAATACTAATGCTTTAACTTAGGAAGAGTTCAGAAATCAATATTTGGTGGAATAACCTTGATTTAAAATCACAACTTTCATGTGTCTTGGCATGCTCTCCACCAGTCTTTCACATTGCCGTTGGGTGACTTTATGCTACTCCTGGCGCAAGAATTCAAGCAGCTCGGCTTCTTTTCATGGCTTGTGACCATCCATCTTCCTCTTGATCACATTTCAGAGTTTTTTTTATGGGATTCAGGTCTCGAAATTGGGCTGGCCATGACAGGGTCCTGATCTGGTGATACTCCATCCACACCTTTACTGGCCTGGCTGTGTGGCATGGAGCATTGCCCTGCTGGAAAAAACACTTCTCAGAGTTGGGGAACATTGTCAGAGCAAAAGGAAGCAAGTTTTTCTTCCGGGACAACGTTGTACTTTGCCTGGCTGAGGTTTGTAAAAGACCATAAGGATTGAACCAAAGCGGACTGGAGGGTCTCCTAGTTCGTCTTCTCTGATGAGTCCAATTTCACAGTAGGTGCAAGACTCTGTGGCTTGTAGGCCTCTCCAGGTCTCCGTCTAACTATCAGACGACCATGTGTTGGGCAAAGCTGAAAATTGGACTCATCAGAGAAGACGAACTAGGAGACCCTCCAGTCCGCTTTGGTTCAATCCTTATGGTCTTTTACAAACCTCAGCCAGGCAAAGTACAACTTTGTCCCGGAAGAAAAACTTGCTTCCTTTTGCTCTGACAATGTTCCCCAACTCTGAGAAGTGTTTTTTTCAGCAGGGCAATGCTCCATGCCACACAGCCAGGCCAGTAAAGGTGTGGATGGAGTATCACCAGATCAGGGCCCTGTCATGGCCAGCACAATTTCGAGACCTGAATCCCATAAAAAAACCTCTGAAATGTGATCAAGAGGAAGATGGATGGTCACAAGCCATGAAAAGAAGCCGAGCTGCTTGAATTCTTGCGCCAGGAGTAGCTTAAAGTCACCCAACGGCCATGTGAAAGACTGGTGGAGAGCATGCCAAGACACATGAAAGTTGTGATTTTAAATCAAGGTTATTCCACCAAATATTGATTTCTGAACTCTTCCTAAGTTAAAGCATTAGTATTGTGTAGTTTAAAAATGAATATGAGCTTGTTTTCTTTGCATTATTCGAGATCTGAAGACACTGCATCTTTTTTGCTAGTTTGACCCATTGTCATTTTTCTGCAAATAAATGATCTAAATGACAATATTTTTATTTGAAATTTGGTAGGAATGTTGCCAGTAGGTTATAGAATAAAACAAAAATGTACATTTTACTTTAACACATACCAATAAATAGTAAAACCAGAGAAACTGATAATTTTGAAGTGGTCTCTTAATTTTTTCCGCGGCTGTATATATATATTATATAATATGAATATATACCTATACTTAAAATATATTACATTATATTATATTGTATCACATATTATATATATCATATGTTATTCCATTGCACATTATACTGAGTCATTATATTATATTGTATTATATATATGCTATGTTATTTATATTACAGTTCAACTATTGAGATGTGTATGTATATATTGAGATGTGTATATTTTTTACTGCTATAGAAATATATAGCTTTTTTTGTAATGTTGATTTGTGAAATAACTGTGTATTGCCAATTGCACTGTTCAAGGTTTCTTAATGCACATACTTGAAAAGGAACCATTAAACTATGAAAAACACACTGACTGCCAGTTTCTCACTATTTGATGTATGCTCTTTCTCTTAATGATGGTCAATACGTAGTAACTAAAGAAGCACTATTTCGATAGTTTATAGATCTTCTCAGTATTTTCAAAGTGCACGAGCTGTGCAAGACAGGTGCGCGTTTATCATAGACCCATGCACATGAATGACTGGCGATTTAACTAGCGAGATTCAAAGTAATGTAGAGGCAAATCTTTTTCACACACTTCACGTAGAGCATAAACCCTTGAATACTCCATGAAATTGGTTGCGAAATGTAAAAGGTTATCGTGATTTGTATCCAGACAAACCGCAGCTCCTGGCAACTTGCGGTTGTTTGACACGTTTGACAGACCTCTGACGTCAGAGAGCTCCTGTAACAATATGGCGGCGACGCGTTTCGCCGAGAAGCAGTGGAGGCGGCGTCTACGTATACATGTCTATGGAAGACGATGTTTACATTGAAATTGATTCCGGGTGCAAGTGTTTTGTTTACGGATGTGACGTGTAGTTAACTGTTTTGAAAGCAGAACCATTTTGCTTTCTACAGCAGCGTGAAGTTAGCCCAAAGACCCCCAAATAAGAATGGCGTACTACCGGATTACGGGATATTTTCCAGCGAAAAACGGGTGAATGGGTATCAAATTAATAGTCAAACGTATGACTGTGTATCTTATGTTGTGGACTGTTCAGCGTACTAACGGACTGTTTAATGTATGTGTTGTATCTTATGTTGCAGACTGTTTTATGACTGTTTTGTATCTTATATCCCCTCAATACCAATATGGTCAAATATATTGCAAGGGAATTATTGTAAATACAAACCATCTCGGTGCATTAAAACCGACACAACAGCGGTGTGTGAGGTGTCATTTAAAAATACCAAGGTGTTGTATTTAAGCAATGAAAAGCTAAGGATAGACGAAGCCATTGAGAAATTGTTTGAAATGCACCGTGCTCAAGAGCGTGAATTGATTGATAAATTGAGAATAAAAATACCTAGAGCAGCCCAAGTTACAATCCCTCTTGCAACAGAGGGTTGGAATAAGAAACAGAAAAAGCCAGACAATTTGACAAAGTAATTCCAGAGTCCACCCCAGGGTAAATTCATGTACTTAAATGATAGAGACCAAAAAAAACACCCCAAGACATTAGATTGCTTAGTAGCTAAATTTGAAAATACTGGTAATAATTGTTGGTTCAATGCCCTGACACAGTCACTTTTGCATCTGGAATGCTTTAAAATTGCGATAGAAAGACTGACCCAAAATACTGAGAGGCCCACATACAAAAACATTCCTCGGTCATATGTTAGTTTTCTTAACGGAATAACCACATGTAAAAGTAGTGTAGTTCGAATGCCTGAAATACTTCCAGTTTTAGAGGACCTATCCAACTGTTTCCCTCAGCTAAAGTTTTGTGAAGAAAATGACCCAATGGACTTAGTGATTCCAATTATGGCATGGTTAGGGGAGTTGGGTTTAGTTAATGAATTTTAATTTAAATGTTTAGCTGAATGTAATTCTTGTCAGGACTTTAATATTCCCTGTGCACTTATGGTCAATATACATGAAGCAGGAAACATTGAGGAGCTACTGCGAATTAGATTAAGTGGCGAATCGAATTACAAGCTTTGCAGTGTGTGCAGAAACACAGGTGTCATGCCTGAGACAACACCAGACGTCTTAATTGTAGCTCTCCAGAGGGCTCAGGTGAAGAAAGTCTTGAGAAATTCTATTTCATGTGGGGAAAGCTTAATTGTAAAAGTAAGTGATAGTAGGTCCGTTGAATATAAGAGAAAGTCAGTAATCTGCCATCGGGGCTCGATTGAGCATGGCCATTATTGGCTTGTTTAATGGTAATAGTTGTACGAAGGCAAATGATACGCACATAACTAGAAATGCAGGTCATAAACTTTTAGAAAACAATGGAGTGGTGTACATTTTTGAGAAACATGGGCATACACCACTAAATTGTGTAACTGACAAATCAAATTCCACCTTAGCTGTAATCTCTCAGGTAAAGTTATTACTTTCTTCTTGTGCGTCGTACCACAGATCAAAAGCAGATTTGGATAGAGCAAGCCAAATTACTCAGTCAACTGCTTTGACTGAATCACTTACTGCTCTGACAGGTTGGAATACTGAGGCTGAGGTAGAGTGTAGCGCACCATTACATTTTGAAGAAAGCATTTTGGCTATTGAACAATTAGTTGAAGATACATTCAAAGCCAAAAACCTTCTTAGAAATGCTTTTAGTGTGCAAAATATACATGATTCCATATTTAATGTTAATTAGAAAGGATAATCACATTTGGGGGGTGGTACATAGGAGTGGACTCTCGTCATAATATATCCTGGAAGCTACTTGTTGAATTGATAGGAAGTAGTACAGCAGTGTTAGATAGAAATTCTGAAGAAAGTGTGATGGCTCTGGAGGTATGCACAGAGAAGCACATGTGCTCAGATACATGCAAGGTCGTGAGTTGTAGTACACTTGTATCTTCAACTGACCACAGATCTTTGTGTAATTTGGGGGAAGAAGACAAAAGGTCTTTAACAGATTGCTCTAGTTGGCTAAACGACACTGTTATTGATAGTTACATAGATACATTAGTAAAGGAGGTTGTAAGTTCAAAAGTTCTGGGTGTACCAGCAACGTTTGTAACACAGAGTCTTAATAGTTTATATTTCAGTAATTATGACTGGATGCCCCCAAAACCACACAAAAGTAACTGGTGGAAGTTAGATACAATTGTTGTGCCAATTAATGTAAGTGGTACACATTGGATATGTGTAGCAATGTACATGTCTAAGGCAGTGCAGGTAAATGAGAGCATGTATGTGCACATGGACATTATGGACTCCTCATATTCAGAAAATAAAACAATTGAAGAACATATTAGTTCCCTCCAACGTTATCTAGTCTGTCAGTACATAGCAATGACTGGGAGACCCATAAATGTTAGATGCATTATTAATAATGTCAAAGAGTGCAGTTATTTCATCAACCAGACAGACGGGAGCAGTTGTGGGTTGTATGTTTGTCTGTTTGCCAAAAAAATTCTAAAAAGTATTAATCATATCAGTGGAAAGTCAGCGCAAATGCGTAAAATAATTTGTAATGATATGGGAATCCACATCTAGCTTTTGACATTAATTAGTGATATGTCTGTTACAGTTTCTAAATTGGCTCCCTTCACAATACTGTATTAATTCATCTGTCCATTCATCCATCCATTGATTGTTTTTCCTTTTTGTATAAAAGTATTAGGGATGCACCGATGCATCGGCCGTACATCGGTATCGGCCGATGTTTGCCTCTTTTAATGTTATCGGCCTATCGGTAATAAACTTGACTTTCACCGATGGTACTGGCCGATGTTTATGGCAGGCAGTTTTTAAAAGAAAAATATTGTATTATATTCGTTTTAATCTTGAATTTATATGGCATTCCCTAAGGGTTTATGCTTGTGTTTTGTAAGGCTGCATTGCAAGCATCTGTTTACAGTTGAAATGATGTCTTGATGCCTGGTGATATTATATTAAATAAAGTTTAGTTAAACTAAAGATTGTTTCATAAATCTGATTGAATTTGTGCCCATTCAAAGTTAAGAGTGATAAAGGGCTGACATAATTCAACACATTGCTTTTTAGATAATGATTTCATTATTTTCCTGGCACAAAAGGGTGAATGAATAACAACAAAAACAAAATAAACAAATATTGGTATCGGTATCGGCTAGATTGTTGTTTTGAACATCGGTATCGGTATCGGCTAAGAATTTCCATATCGGTGCATCCCTAAAAAGTATAGCCTGTAAATAGTATAACTTGTAAATAAGAAGAGGTGTTTTGTGTGTGTGTGTGTGTGTGTGTCTGGAATGGAGATATTATATAGAGAGATTGTATCATAAATATTACTATTGTCAAAATTAAAAAAAACTTTAAAAAAAGAAACATTGTTGCATCTGTTTATTTTCGTTGTGAAGTCTGTGAATGTGCAATATTGTGGCTATATTTAGCTTTGTTAAAAAGTTTAAAAGTGTAAAATGTTGTTTAATAAAAGGGTGTTTTTTAAAAGTGTAAAATGTTGTTTAATAAAAGGGTGCAATAAAAGAAGAGGGGGAGAAGGTTTTTTGATATAGGCTAATCATGAAATAATAGGCAATCAAAGGGTATAATTCTTTTTTAAGTTAAAGATTATCATTATCAGCTTTCTACTATAAATTGAATCTATTCGAGGGTCTACCCTCACACCATTTTCAGGCCGTTCGGTTTATAGGTTCTGGAGGGTGCAAAGCCGACAATTCCCCACTTTTTATTTCATAATATGTTAGAAGAGGTTCTGCTGAAAAGATCTATGCCCCATATTAGGGGAGACAATTTGTAGTTTTCTCAGCCCAACAACTTTAATGCAGCAGGTGTAATATAGTTGGGCCTATGGAGGTCAATAGGCTGTTCGGTTTATAGGTTCTGGAGGGTGCAAAGCCAACAATTCCCCACTTTTTATTTCATAATATGTTAGAAGAGGTTCTGCTGAAATGATCTATGCCCCATACTAGCGGAGACAATTTGTAGTTTTCTCAGCCCAACAACTTTAATGCAGCAGCTGTATTATAGTTTGGCCTATGGAGGTCAATGGGCTGTTCGGTTTATAGGTTCTGGAGGGTGCAAAGCCAACAATTCCCCACTTTTTATTTCAGAATATGTTAGCAGAGGTTCTGCTGAAAAGATCTATGCCCCATATTAGCAGAGACAATTTGTAGTTTTCTCAGCCCAACAACTTCAATGCAGCAGGTGTGTTCAGTTGGGCTCATAGGTTACTTAATCTTTAATTGTTTTAATGATATGACACTTTTTCTGTTAGATTTTGTGATATATATTGTTATACGTGCTTTAGACGTGATATGTGTTCATTGTTCGACAATTTAGCTAACAGATTATTTTATTATTATTAATAATACTTTCTTGAAAACCGAAAACCTTTATTCTGAAAAAATGCTAACTGTTAGCTTAAAGCGCTAGTTCCTGTTTCATTTCGGTATTTGGGCTAACTTCACGCTGCTATTTTATACAACGTGAGAGGTCAGATGTCTTGTTGATAGCTCTTTTTACACACTGTGTGGATATCTCTCACTGTGTATCAGCATTTGGCGAAAGCGCACCTCCGATTTGCATCGCGTGCGCAATAGACTAATCAAATGTATGCATATTAAAGGAGCTAGAGAAAGTTAGTATTCCATGGTCAGTTAGTTCACAGGTGCTGAGTGCGCAAGTGGTTAGATTTAGACCTTACCGTCTGAAGAATATGAGGAAATGTGAAGATACACAGTCGCGAGGGATCAACCTGTAGGCTTTGGTCTTGGCTGGGCTGTTTATATTTACGTCTCCATAAATGAAACTTTGACAACTCTGCTGCAACACTGGCACTAATGTTTCAATAGGTATTGTCTTCGTCGACCACCCATCCCAACCTTTCCGGACGGAATATCTTATGACAAACGTATTGAAGTCGACTAATGAGACTGTATGATGCAACCTAATTTGTCAACTAAACCGCAGCGTCTCATTTTATTTGGATTCTTCTAACTTTTTTTAACATGCGATTTGACCTGCTCGGCTAATGTTTTAAACCTGATTGTTGCCATCTGCGCAGGTAGAGCTTCGGGAAGTCTCGTAACAGCCTGAATTGAACGTGATTGTAAACGATATTTTCCTCGTAAGACCGGACCCGTAAGGTTTGACATAGAGACTGATTTGTCCGTTGCTGGCCTACTTCATACTTTATAGGATAGATATCAAGTCGTGGTAAAAATGGCCCTTCTATTGCTTAATGAGGTGTGGTGTAGGGCAATATAATACAACGTTTTGACCTGCTCAGCGAATACACAACAAACTTATCAGTCGATTCCCTCAGTTCTACACTGATTTTTAGAAGGCCCTGAATGAGTGGTCCCTGAATATTTAATTCAGCAAACGTTTCTCGTTTTTTTTCAGAAAGAACTGATTCAATCATAATGCCAAGAAGTCCGTTGGAAGAAACCGGTAAGGCCACAAAGCTGTTACTAGTGCTGTTATGGTGGACAGTACTGTGCAGTGCCATGCCAGATCCAAATTACAGAGAACACTTGATCAAGATGGAGCAGTCCCAGCAAACCGGTGGCAGAGTGCTTCTCTCAAAGGCAGAGCAGCAACTTGGCGTGCTATTACACAAACTGAAGCAGCAAGAAATGGAAAGTTCAGAGTTTCCCCCAGCCATGCATTTCTTTAAGGCTAAACCCCTGATCAGCAACAGCACCCTCTTCAGTTTACTGCAGAAGATGCCTAAAGGTATTGTGAAGTAGATACCCTTAAATATCCTACCACATTTTATAACCTTAATATACCCGCTCCTGAAGAATATAGGTCAACATTTATTCTATTCTGCCTCAGGTGGTGCGCTTCATGTCCATGATTTTGCCTTGGTGGATGTGGACTGGCTGGTGAAGAATGTTACACACAGACAACATTGCTATGTTTGTTTTACTGATGATCAGTCAGTGCGGTTTATTTTCGCTTCCTGTCAACCAAAACCTGTTCCTCATTGCTCCGAATGGATGCTGCTTGAAACTATGAGGGCCAAGATTGACAACAGTACAGATTTAGACAACAGGTTTGAGATGATTAGATCTTATTTTGTCTTTGGGGGAAAATGATGTGTACTGATTCATGTGAGTATCCTCTTCATCCATCTTCTTTATCATTTACAGCTTCATACGCAACCTTACACTCTACACTGACAACCCAGAGGCTGCATATCCTAATCAAGATGTTGTGTGGAAAAGGTTTGAGGAAACCTTCCTTGCGGCGTGGGGACTGGTCACATATGCTCCTGTTTTCAAAGATTATTTCTTTGAGGGTCTGAAACAGTTTTATGCTGATAATGTCATGTATTTGGAGCTGAGGGCTTTGCTACCACAGGTATGTAAGTACAGCATGTCCACTCCACACATTGGACTGCGATCATGGCTGATATGCAATAACTGGTGATCCGTTTTTGTTTCCTTGTTATTGTACAGACATATGAGCTGGATGGAACCTTAAATGACAGATTTTGGACACTAAAAACATATCAAGAATTAGTAAAACAGTTTGTGGCAGAACATCCAGACTTTTTTGGAGCTCGGGTGATTTTCACAGCCCATAGGTAAGTGGGATGGAAAGCAATTAGGTTTCTGTATCAGCAGATCATTACAGAAACAGATTATCAAAATAAATCTGTTGGATTGAAAAGCCTGACGCTGGCTTTTTCACTTTAGGAATATGGGCCTTCAGGAACACTTCTCTTTCTAGAGCCAGGGACAGTATGCAGTGGTAACTCAGGGTTAATCATTCTGCAAGATGCTCTGCTCTGTTTTTGAATGCCAAGTCAAGCAAGATGAGTAGGAGCCAAACATTTCAGAAATGTACTTTTCCCTCCCTTTGATAATCAAGTTGCATATAAAGTTAACCTCAAATTAGCCTATATGTCATCTCCAATTAAAACACTCCCAGTTAGGGTTTTATCAAAAAACAGTTGGAATATGTATCATGACATATTGAAACAAATATACACATTAAAAGTAAACAGTCACAACCTCCTTTATTTTGGCTGTCAGAAAAATGTGGAACATTTTGCGTTAAACTTGTGAATGTCATCAAAATCCATGGAAAACCTACACCAGATTTTGGAAATGAAAAGGGTAGACTTGTATTATGAATAACCTCAAATGATAACATTTGTTTTTTATCTATCCCAAGTCTGACAAAGAATTAAATTCATCAAATTCACAGTGCAATGCCTCTTAATGAAGCAACTATTTTTAAACTAAATGCAGTCTTTGTTTCTCACAGAGGATTAAATGCATCAGAGTTAAAAGAAGTCATTAAGGAAGCAGTTCAACTACAGAGAGAGTTTCCTGAGATTATGGCTGGATTTGATTTAGTAAGTATGTGTGGCATACCTCATGTCCTTTGAAGGATTTCATCACGTGTTCATTGTTTCACAATTTGTCACAAAATTCACAATTGTTTACATGCTCAGTCTTGACATGTTAATGGCCCTGTTAGTGTTCTCAGTTTAAATCGAACCAGTGTGTTTGCCCAGATGTGCACATTTGGCGCTAATCTGTGATTTAGGTAAACAGATTAACACTGCAAGGTGGAATGTCTTCCATGTACTTCTGCATGTAGGTGGGGAGAGAGGACACTGGAAGGCCTCTTTGGTACTTCAGAGAAGCCTTGTCCTTACCAGCAGAACTGGGAGTCTCTATGCCCTACTTCTTCCATGCCGGGGAGACAGGTAATGTCATTCTCAAACAAGAGTTCAACATATGAAAGATTTCAGTGATCCACATGTTATACTACTAAACTGTACTGTTCTGCACTGTCGTTCTGGTCTTAAAATGTCAGTCAGTTAAAAAAATGCAAATGCTATGTCTTTCTGATTGGCACGTTATCCAAATGCTTTTTATTTGCAGAGTAACACTACATTCAGTGCAGATCCGAATATGTGTCGAAAGGAATGGAAGGAAGTCTTCTGTGTGTATTGACTAAAAAAGCAGGAAATTCAAGTTTACTCTGTGCTCTGTAATAAGATGGGTGGCTAAATCAAGTGCCTTTACTTTTTCAGTTGAAGAATTGCTATAGATTTTCTGCTGTGATCTCATAGATGAGCAAGGGACCGATGTGGACCAGAACATGCTAGATGCCCTCCTTTTGAATACCTCACGCATTGGACACGGATTTGCTTTAGTGCATCATCCAACTACAAAGGCCCTTTCCAGGAAAATGGGGGTAGCAGTGGAGGTGTGTCCCATATCCAACCAGGTAAGCATTTCAGAATGTTTTAACATGAGTAGTCACATTCATTGTAAATCACTTAAAACTGCTGACTACAAAAGAAGCATTAAACATGATTTAAGATACCCAAAGCACTGGCAGAAATGCAGGGGCCCTGCAGTCATGTCATGGGAGTCATATTACTTACCCTCTGTCTTTCATAGGTACTGAAGCTGGAGTCATATTACTTACCCTCTGTCTTTCATAGGTACTGAAGCTGGAGTCATATTACCATCCCTCTGTCTTTCATAGGTACTGAAGCTGGAGTCATATTACCATCCCTCTGTCTTTCATAGGTACTGAAACTGGTGACAGACATGCGGAACCACCCTGCTGCAGTTCTGATGTCTGAGGGTCACCCCATTGTGATCAGCTCAGATGACCCAGCCCTCTTTGGGGCAAGTGGTCTCTCATATGATTTTTATGAGGCATTTGTGGGCATTGCTGGATTGAAATCAGATACAGGCACACTGAAAGAGCTAGCAGTAAACTCTATCAGGTGAGACTATTTCCTATTTTCAACTACATTGATACACGACCCATCAGTGTTCTGAAATTAAACTTAGTTTTTCAGTGCTTGCAATAACATACAAATGATAATGAAAATATAAGTTGGAAATTTCATGTAATTACTCAACAATACAACATTATTTTCTCTTTCAGGTACAGTTCTTTGTCCCCTAAGCTAAAAGAGGAGGCATTGGTCATATGGCAAGAGAAGTGGGACAAGTTTGTGGTGGAGAATTTACCATAAATATTCACAGTAAAGGAAGAATTTAAGCCGTCTTTTGTTTTTAATTTTTTTCCTTCAAATGGACATGGAAACTCCCAACGTTTTTTTTAATGGTAGTTGATTAATCCTGGTGGGTGATGAATGTGTCAATGTTACAAAGTAAAATGTTTACACCGTAGAGATTGACAGGAAATAAGCATGTCATAGATTTGGTAGCCTATGGGAAATGGCCAGGAGTGGAACTTGGCTGCCTGTAGGTGGCGGTGCAGAGAACAATTATAAACTATTTGACCAACAGTGTTTTTTAAGGACTGATTTCTTTTATGAAAAAAATAGAGAGGATATGACTGCTGATGATATGTTTCAGTTGGATGAATAAATAAACACATCATCATGAACATTTGTGTCCGAAGAATTGCATGTGTACTTCCAGACCTAATGTGTTTCCAGAAGAGTAAACAAGTCAGGTTAACATATTTATACTTAAGCAATATAGCACGAGTGGGAGTGGGAGTGGGAGTGGGGTAGGTAACTCCCTCGAGTGCTATATTGCTTTTATAAAACAATTCTACCGTCAACAAATTAACATTTCAACACGAAGTTATTGATTAAAAATGGTTTATTTCGCCATTGTTTCTGCAGAGTTTACCACTGGCCACTAGGGGGTAGTATCCCACTAAAGACACTGACCGGCTCAGTTGAGTTAGGAGTCGGCCAGATTCAGGCATGTAAACTTGTCGCTTTTCGGCGAAATTCGCCGTTTCCCCACCGAAATATGCCATTTACGTGAATCGTGTAGATCCGAAGAGTTTTTTTTTTTTTGGGGGGGGGGGGCAATTCAGAGGAAGATGAAGAACAGCTGCATTACTTTCTCGTGAACAGGGATTAAAGTATTCCGGCACCGTGCCGGATTTCCGGCGTGCAGCGTTTGGCTGCGGGAAAAAAGTCTAATATATTTTTGTTTTATATTGAAAACTCGTCACCATCATCACCATTACTTTCGAGTTTATGAGTTCGTCTGCCAATGATATGAAAAAAGCACAACTCTCAAGCTGTCAAAAGAACATAATTAGCCAATCAGAAGTAGATTAGGGCGGGTCTTGGGAAAATGTGCTTTCACCACCGACTTTTCTGTATCGCTCTGCCTACGTAGATGCCAAAGTAGAGATACTGTCAGACCCGAAGCAGAGTAAGTTCAAGAATCCTTGGGAAGATGCCCTCCTAGTTGATGAAGGATTGAAAAAGAAATGGCGCTGGGCATGAAAAGAAGAGATAGGGAAGGACGGTAAGACTTTTGGTAGCCGGTGTAAGAAGTTAAGAGAAGCAGGTGCTCTCTTGTTGTGCTCAAGAAAGCTACTGTATGCAACTAGCGGGAAAAAGGTGCTTCCAGTGCTTCCACTTATTCGTAGAGCAGCTGTTCGTGCTATCCAACACACAACGCTTTTACCGGGAGTAACAACCACATCTGATGTTCCGGCATCAATAACTGACCGTTAATGTGCCCTGAAAATATGCGTGTGTACGTTCATCGCAGAACACAATCCAGGCAAGCTCGCCCAACCCCTGGTGAATTTATGCCAAAAAAATAGCTGAATACAAAATTGCTTTGACTAAACTGTCAATATCCAATCAGCATGCCAGCTATTTTAACACACACGGCATAACACCAGAGTTTAAAAGACGTATTTCGGAAAAGCTAAAGCTTTCCTTTAATGTCGACGAAGCCACCAACAAGAACCTGGACAATGTCCTCGTTCGTTTTTTTGTTGAAGATACAACGCAGTAAAAACGCAACACTTGCCAGGCAGGAACATGAATATAGCCAATGCCTCAGCAATTAGGCTACTGTATGCTAGAATAAAAGATGTATATTTTATTATACGATTATTTCTTCTGAACGAAGTAATTATGGAAATGTTGCAATATAAAACTACATTCTACAGCTCACTGTTGCTCTTTAACGGTTTAAAAAGTGAATCACTGTCCTTTTTCATATATCCTCAATGAAATGGTTGCAAATCCAATCTTCTTTCACTGACTGAATTTCACATACCCTTACAACATGTCACCTTGTGGTTGTAGGTCATCTTGAAATCTTCCAAGGACAAAGCTTAGCAGCAAAACTTGATATCAAAAGAAATCGTAAATGCGACATGTGTTAGTACCAGTGTTGGGAGTAACGCGTTACTAAGAAACGCGTTACTGTAATTCCACTACTTTTAGCGGTAACGAGCACGTAACTAAGTATTTGTTTAAATCGAGTAACGCAGTTACAGTTACTGAAATCTAAATGAGTTCGTTACCCGTGTTACTATCTTTTGTGGAAAATTAACACTTGCAGACAAGAAGACAAGATAGACCTACTTTAGCTTCTTCTGATCTGACGTCGCAGGACCAATGCGACCGCACATGAAAGACACTCTGCTACCCAGATCCACGACCGCTTACACACACAAACACACACATTGCATCTACATTTATTGTTTAACCAGAAAACGCGTGGAATCTATTACCAACTGTATAGGGTGTTCGTGTCCTCAGTCATCTTGGCTGTCGGGGCAACGGCGAAAGAAGCGCCACCGGGACCAGTGGGAACTTATAAACAGTTCCTACCTTGATCAGAGTGGGGATTGCCAGCGATTAGGATGTAATAGAAAGATATTATTACAGTGCATGAAATGCCCTGTATTGTTATTCCTAGGCTTCTTCTTCTTCTTCTCACCTTTTTCTGCGATTAATTCAGCCCGAACCGCTTAACGTAGAAACTTCATTCAAACTTTGTCGCGTAGGTCTTGTAAAGGACACTTATGCTATGTATTTTTCACTTTTCTAAACTTTATACTTTTTAAGATATTAAATAAAAACGAATCTAAATTTTCCCATTGACTTACATTGGGCCATTATGACATCATAATAGGGTCTTTAAACTGGCTTGCACCTGTGCTTCACTGACACCTGCGCCAAATCAAAGGAACCTCTTCTCTGTCCCTCTCAATTTATCTGTAACTAGGAACATTAAGACACCTTCCATTCTCTACTTTTTTCTCTCTCCATCTCTCCATCTTTCTCTCTATCCCTCTCAGTCTACTTTCTCTGACACTCAATCTCTCTTCTTCACTCCATTTTTATCTCCTTTTTTCAATATTTTCACTCTTTTTCTCTTTCACTCTTGTTCACTCTTCTTTCCTTCTTCCACTCTTCTTTCCTTCTTTCACTTTTCTTTCCTTTCTTCACTCTCCTTTCTTATTTCCTTCTTCTTTCCTTTCTTCTTTCCTTCTTCAACTATTATTTCCTTCTTTCGCTCTTCTTTCCTTTCTTCACTCTTCTTTCTTTTCTTCTTCCACTCTTCTTTCCTTTCTTCACTCTTCTTTATTTTCTTCTTTCCTTCTTTCACTCTTCTTTCCTTCATCCTCTCTTCTCTCCTTTCTTCACTCTTCTTTCCTTTCTTCTTTCCTTCTTCCACTCTTCTTTCCTTTCTTCTTTCCTTCTTTCACTCTTCTTTCTTTTCTTCTTCCTTTCCTAACTTTTGCATTTCATGCACTGGTATTTCCTTCAGGAAATGCATTTTCTAGTTCTAATTATATATTTAGCATATTGTGAATACTGTGTGGGTGTTTCAGGGTATTTTGTGAACTGAACCACTAATTGATTATTTTGTATCCCCCTACTCTTTATATGGTGTTAATACTGTAAGCCAATCACTTTAACTACATTGGGCCTAATGTAGTAAAAAAAAAAAAAAACACTGCTAAATGACTGAGGCAGTTATTTTGTGTTAAGTTCAGTGTTAAAAGGGACTTTTGTACTACTGCTTGATTTGAAGGCATGTTGCCCTGTTGTTTAAAATAATTAGGTAAAAAATATATATGGTTATTGGGTTTGACTGTTCAGTACTGTTCATATTCATTATATCAAACGCAGATATAAAAGTAACTTAAAAGTTACTTTCCCTAGTAACTAATTACTTTTGATATACAGTAACTGGGAAGTAATTCAATTACCTTTAAAAGAAGTAACTCGTAACTGTAACTAGGTACTAATTTTCAGTAACTTGCCCAACACTGGTTAGTACCATATTGTAGTGAGGTGGAGTATTGCTGACCCTCTTGGGATTGCAGTTTCACGAGTCACACCATAATCTGCCATCATTCATTTCTAAATGTTTTTTTGTTTTATTTATTTTTTTTTTGACCCTGTAAATGTGTCCTCGCCACAGGACGACCCTGCGTGAAGAAGCGGCAATTTTTCCTGTCACGCAACCTTCTCACCTTTTTCACCCCTGACCAGTTTGCATGCCTGCAGATTGAAGAAGAAGAGTAGAAAAAGCATGGTAGGAAAAGCATGTTAGATATTACAGACGTTCCTGTTACAATTGGATAAAAGCATGGTAACCTTATTCATGTAAGTCCATTTATAATTTTGTGTTATCATTTATCATCATTAGTAAGTTCCTGATGATATTTATGTTAGATATGTGTGCATGTAGCTCATATTGTTATTTTGTGAATTGCTGCAGGACTTCTTCATCTTTGTCATTAAAATAATATACCTGACATTGAGGAGTGTATTTCTTCAGTTTCTCCGCAACAAAAAATAGTTCCATTGTCAACGTCTTGGTTTGGAATTAAATTTTTTTTGAATTAACGGTTATCATCAACGCAATTTTTTTTTTTTTTTTTACGAATAACCAGAAACAGCTAAAATTACGCGATAGAACCACTGATCTCAAAAAGAAACCAAATGGACGTCCAGAGCCCCGAGTTCACACAGTTAGACAATGGGTTTAAGTTTTACGCCTCCTCATTTATTCATAATTATAAAGGTATGTAGCTACTATGTAGCTTTCGCTATTGGCACCCGTAAGCGTTCGCTAACTATCAGCAGTTGTGGACTTGTACGATCTCTAGTTTAGCCTTTTATTTTTGATCACAGACGGTTAAAACAAACAAATGAAGACTGCATTTTAGCCATTGTTTTATAGTACTAACAGTATAATGAATACGCTGTCCTGTTTATGCTCGTCTAATGTGTCGACGTGTTATGCTAGTCTACTGTGTCGACTGTAGCCGCTAGGTCTACTGTCTGCTGTTCTGGCAGGTGTTTCAGATTTCTAAAACATTGCTTTGTATTATGACAAATGTGATGAATAAATAAATGAATGAGTGAATGGATGATGTACCTTCTTTTCCACCAGTGTCAAGCAAAGACAGGTTGACAGGTACTGTGAGTGTCAGAGCAGCAGCTTGTCACAGGGCCATGCAGAAGAATGAAAAACCACACAGCTTTAGAGTAGGCTAATATATATTTTTTATTGTAGTAGACTTGTAGGAAGTCTTAATTCAGTGGTATCTGTTCTGCCAACTGTCCAATTGTCTCTTTGTGTATTCTACACAGATAGTGCTTCGTGATGCAGAACCTGTAGTCATGAACTCCAGTCAGTGTTCATGCAAAGCTGGCACAGCAGTGTGTAATCACACTGCTGCACTGCTCTTTCAGACAGCACTTACTACTTTTTCCACACATTGCAGTTGCAAAAGAAGCTATCAGACACCTCATCCCACTTTAGAGAGGTGTGCTTTGCGAGGGGAGATGGTTCAGCACAATCTCTGGCTGAACGCATCCTGAAAGGAACGAGGCAGACAGCTGACATGAAAAGAGGTGCACACACACAGAACTGTCTATTTCTAAATGAAATTAAATAAATTCAATTAACTATTACCTTGCAATGACATTAATTTCCTAATTACAATAATTTTCATTATGATCACTGTATTGCTGTCATTCAACTAAAATTTAGAAACATCGTTTACTCAAACAGGTGCAGATATGGAGTTTACTGCAGCCCAAGACTACAGCAAAATCAGGAATGTAAACTACATGCCCTGTGGCCTAATTGTTCATCCTGACACCCCATGGCTTGGCACCTCACCAGATTACCATGTATTTGACCCCCTCGCACAGCCACCTTTTGGCCTAGTAGAGGTCAAGTGCCCCAACGTCACCAGCTATGTTGACTGCAAGTATCTTAATATGAAAGACGGCAAACTGCTCTTAAGGAGTCACATCTAACTGGCAGGTGCAGGGGTAACTTATGCTAACAGGAATGACATGGTGTGACTTTGTAATTTGTGCCCAAGAAGACATGCTAGTTCAACGAATCATAGTTGACCCAGAGGTGACAAAAGTGATAAGAGAAAAGATAGACAGGTTTTTTTTCAATATTTATATGCCGTACGTTAGGTACTTGGCACAACATTTATTTGACAAAATTAAAATAATTTTCTGCAAACATGTTTAAATTATACTTCATGTACTAATGTATTTACAATTGGTACAATGGTTTTGTTTACAATAGGCACAATAGATAATCTATTTGACCCAAGCCTTGACCAGTGGCTTGTTCTGGTAATTTGACAGAAGGTAGGCTACTGCATAAAGCTGGTTGATACTACCAGCAATAGTCAGAGCAGACCCGTCGCTATGGGCGGGCCTTGGGGGGCCGGGCCCGCCCTGGGACTCGGTTGGGCCCGCCCTTGACGAACAAGCCTGTCAGTCACCTAATACAAGTTAAAAATGAAAATGCAAATAATCGCAGACTATACCGATTGATCGTTCGCGAAACTCGTTCCTAGAAAGGCCCTCGTTCAATCCTACCTTAGAGAGAGAGTAGGGTCGAACAACTTTGAGGTCTGAGCTGCGCAGCATAGTTAAACATTGTGCCTAGTGGACTTCTAGATCTGACCAGTGGCGGTCCGTGCATTTCACGACTAGGCCTTCAGCGATGTCCTACACGATGTTAAACTGAGTGAATCCACCTCCTAATACCATCATTATGACGCCATGGCTCTCGAACCAGTATATTTTATACAGAAAGGCAGTATAAGTGAGCATTGCATCACCTTAACATAGTCGAGTACAACAGACTTTATTAATATTTCCGGAGCATTTCAAATCAATACACCCGTATTAACAATACATTAAGAGTAGTAAACTCTAAGTTATATGATCGCTTGGATATTACTGTCACAACTTAAAAATAAAAGGCGATTTTCAGGGATTAGTCTACAAAGTTTTATTAAGTCCACCAAAAGTAGCCTATGTGACTCAATGTGAGGTTTAACAAGTTTAACAAGTAACATCGCATTGTCCCACCTGCAAAGCAGTTTCATTAAACTTCCCATCCTCACGATATCCAGTTTTTCTTGAAAGTTCCGTCTTGAAAATGGCGTTGTAATTGTATCACAAACTGGAATTATCAAGTTTGTGTAAACTAATTTATTTGAGTTGGTTAATGTAATTATATTTAGTCTTACCAATTGAAACAACTAGAAGAATAAGCATTGAAACCGATGTACGTCGTTTTAGCCAGCTAAACTGAGCACTGAAGCGCTGCACCGGTCTGCCTCAGTATCCAATCAAAGGACGTTTACGTGTCACGTTCGACGCGAGGAAAGAAATCTTCCGGGCCTTCTAGAAGGCCCAGTGTCGCCAACTCGAAATCTGATTGGTTGTCACAACTGTCTGTTTCAGTTCATTCAACTTAAATGAACTGAAACAGCAAGTTGTGATAGCCAATCAGATGTACACGGGCCTTCAATGTGAATTCTGAAGGCCTCAGGGAAGATTTCTGTTCTCGGGGAAGATTTCAAGGAGCGTGGCAACACATGATAGCGGAAATATGATTGGATGAAAGCTCTAACATAAATGAACAACGCTGGAAGCATGAAATGAAGATAATGGACTATGGGGAATCATTTAATACATATTTATGAAAAGAAAATATTAAAATTAAATTTATTTTATTACATTTATTTTCTGATGATGTTTAGGCCAGCAGAGAAGGCCTTGAAGGCCCTGACGGACCGCCACTGGATCTGACACAAGGTAGGCTACCCTGAGAGATAGCCTACCATGGAGGCGTCGTTTCCCCCCGCATTTTCAAAGTCCAAAACACTGGAGGAAAGGTGCCGGCTGTGGATTAAACAGTGTAGGAGACCCCATTCAGTTACGATAGTTATCATACCTAGCGATAGCGTATTTCGCTAGACAGCTAGTTAGCTGCAAACACACATGTGTAAATGAAGCATCTTGCAGTTAGCTAGCTAGCGAAATTCGCTATCGCTAGGTATGATACGCTATCAAGGTATGCACAAGGTAGCCTGGTGACACCAGCCTACGTATTTCCGCCTGAATTGATTTCAAGCTCATACTCAGTCTGGCCCAGCCCCATTGACAATCGTTTCCAGAACTCAAAATTTTGCCGGACCAATCAGCGAACAGTTCAGAGCTGTGACGCAAAACTCGCCTTGCCGAGTTGCATGTAGTCCAGCCGAGTTTGTAGTTTAACAGTAGGCTATAGCAAAAATGGCTACGGAGGAAGAGACACGAAAAGCTATCGGAGAAGTTGTCTCAACTCTCGAGAACATCAGACAATTAAAAGGAGAACAAGAGGATTGTCTTGTAAGTTTTATGATGAGAAAGGACGTCGTAGCTCTTCTCCCAACTGGCTTTGGGAAGAGTTTAATCTAGACTGGGAAGACCGAATGCTGTTACTGTGGTTGTGTCCCCCCCTCGTCGCACTTATGGAAGACCAGGTTAGAGAGGCCGGTAAACTTGGAATACGTGCCGGTCAACTCGGTGTTGACGACGAGCGAAAGATCCGCGACGGTCATTTCTCGCTTGTTTTTGGAAGTCCCGAAGCTTGGCTCCTAAATTCGAAGTGGCGAAGGATGCTGAACACGACCATTTACCAACAAAACCTTGTTGGTGTTGTCGTGGATGAGGCTCATGTCACGTACAAATGGTGAGTCTGCATAGTGTTGTATTTAACTGCTATTATTACGTAGATCTTATTTGTCAAAGTTACATTTGTTCCTCGAAGTTTTGCTGTAAGTTTAACTTTCTATTACGTTGCTCCGCATTGCCTTATCTTACGATAAGGACAAAGGAGGTAGGCTAAAGATGTATAGACTCCCACTTTCCGTATCCCGTGTAGTTTGTTTGTTGTTTTATATGTATATGTGTATTCAGTTTGTGTGACTAAGTTAATTTGGGCCTGAACTTCCCACTGAGGATAAATAAAGTTTCTCTCGCTCTCTCAAGAACTACGTCGCACAGCAAACGTCATTACCAAACGTTGCTGATTGGTTAAGGGAACTCCAATGATTTTAAACCTCAAGATAAGCACCCGCCCATCTCGGAAACCAAAATGCATTGGGTTGGCCCAGACTGACTGACGGAATGCAATGGAGTCACAGTCTGGTAACGGCCAGGCTATGCACAAGGCACAACCTGAGCGCAATAACCTGGCGATGTGATACAAAAGCCATAGCATTACATCAGGATCAACATTGTGTCAACAGTGACTGTGAAATACTAGCAGCAACATGCACATCCCTTGAAATATAACGTTACTAGCAGGTATCCCCACTGCTACGTTACGTTACTGTTTTGTAGATTGTTACCATCCATCCTAAAATTTGTGTCACTGTATTATAAGTTTGCTTGGTTGGCTACCTGCTCAGCTGGCTTATTTATTAGCTTGTGATATTCTAAATAATACAGTATGTCACCTTTTTGTACCGGAGTTGGATTATAGGTTAAAAGGCTCGGCTCCAGCTCGAGTGCTCTCACTGACTTTTCTCTTGGTGTACAGAATTTTCATTTTGTAAAATAAACATCTAAAATGCATATTTTGCACGCAATATATTTGGAAATACCAAAAAGCTGTCCGATTTGAATGGGGTATTAATTCATGTTTATTTTGTTATCACGCGATCTTGAGAGGTGTCTTCAAGGAACGTTAATGTTCCAAACATGAAACATTCTGTGTGCACCCAGTCTCAGAGAGTTATTAGCAGTAGCTACTGAAAGAATGCCATGGATCCAGCAAAGCGTAAAGCTAAATGCAGTCTGTTGCAGAGAATGAGTCCTCACATAAATATGTGGATGCAAAGGGTAGTAACTAAGCTAAGCTTTCTCTCCCAGGTCAGGGTCCTGCTTCACACGCATCCAAAACAAAATCTCAGCAGATGTCTTCAATACGTTTATTTTTGTGCCATATTTTAAATCTAAATGTGTTAATTTCTCCTCCTAAACCCCACTAGAGGACACTATTTAAAGGGTTATTTTCCAAAAAATCTTATGGGGGAGCATGCCCCCAGACCCCCCTAGTTTTGCTGGGTCACAAAAAAAAAGAGAAAAAACGTGCCCCCCAAATGCAACGTAATGCCCCCCCGCAAATCAGTGCCTGGCGACGGGCCTGAGTCAGAGGGATGATGGAATCAAACAATTTATTCTTTTTAATGCGCCTAATCACTGTCCACGTGTATTCTCAGCCGGGCAATTTCTTGAGTAGCTAAAACATCTAAAACATATCACTACATTGAAAATATTAAAATTGAAATGTTCATGTCTCTTCCTTTTATTTTCACAGCATAGACACACAGACAATCAGATGCTTACTGGTCTACGAGTCTTATCAGAAACAGTGGTTGTCGATGACTGTCCAACACGGACAATTCTCCTAGTGACTGGTTCAACCTGATGCAACCAAAAATGCATTGAAATGGCGGTAGCTGGCAAATCTAGGGGGAAAAAATTCCATTGTAAGACCAAGTTGGATTGTAGCCATGCATCATGAGCAGCACAATAGCAAGCAACTTTTCAAAATATCTCCCATGAAGTAGTGCATGATGTCACATGGATTACATTTCTGCCTCTGTTTTAGCAACTTCTTTGATAAATGGTAGGCTATACAGTCCTACTTGAGAGTTTGTGTAGCCCTTGGTTTTATTTGATTTTCTGCATAAATTGGTCACTAAATGGAATCTGGTCTTCATCTGACCCACCAGTATGACCGAACACAATGTGCTGAAGCTAATTAAGCAAAAAAAGGTCTGGGCTAGGACTGTATTGTGATTCAGTGTACTACAATTATCGGTAGCTTGGTGGTAGCTTCACTACTTCCTGAATCAATTCACTTTTCAGTAGCTTCACTGCTTCATTGATCAAGTAACTAATGGCAGAGTAACTGACAGCTTAGCTCACTAACATTTGTAAGTAGCTTGCCCAACACACGTTCATAAAGACGACGTAATGTTTCAACCTAGTCTAGAATGAATTTCTGGCTTTGTTTGAAATAGCCAGCCTAATGATAAGCAACAGTAACATAACTGTCAGGCACTGAAAGAGGAGCAGCATTTACTGAAGTGAATTCATTACTTGTTTCCTACCTTGTCGAGCGACCGGCGGGCTGAAGTTGTTCCAGGCCAACAGCACCGGAATCACCCTTGGTTTCAAACGGCGTCAGTCCCCTTCAATCATGTATTCTGGCATAAAATGCCGACTGCAGAAAGTGGTGTGTCTCCTTATAACGAAATGATCATGCCTAATGTTTTGGACCCATATCGCCCTGACTGTCATCCTTCGGAAAACTGGGGGAAACTTACGATAGAGTTTAATCTCCCCGACACATAACAGCTCGGCACACAACGAAAGCTGCTGTTCAGATTTTCCCGTTTTTGATATTTTACCATTCGTGACATTTTAATTAAAACAAATTATCTAAAGTTTGACCAGACATTTAAAAAAATATTATAATAAGCGACACTTAGAAGTTACCTAAGAGGAGATAACCTACCGCTCGCTGTCAACCTGTGTACGGAAGTGAGGAGCGGAAATGAATACATCTGTCTAAGTCTGTTTTCCGGTTGGAACGTTGATCGTTCCGCATAATGTCAATTGTTTTATAAATAAGGATATATGAGAGGAAAGATATTTAGAAAATGTTTTTTAAAAACAGCAGTAAAATCAACTCACCTTGAAACAGAAAAAAATAGTGCTATTAAGAGCTAATCCATTTTTCACTTTTAACATCTTGGAAGACTTTGATATTTTCAATATAGTTTTACTATGTTCTGATCAGTTGAATGATAGGGGAGCAGTACTGAAACATTGAAAAATGCTCAGTGTCAAGATAGAGAGTCTTCTAAAATCCATGTTCTCAAATAACTTTGTGTGTGTAGCCAGGATGGTCCTACCATAGCCGTAACCAAGCTAATAGCAAGATAAATAATATGAGCCAGACTTCACTTTCGTAGGAGCCCCTTTCATGTTTTGTGTAAAATTCCAAGCAGATATCAATTTCCATTTCTGATTGATTTATAGCTTGCAGCTATACTGAATCAAAACAAAGTGTCACTGAGAATAGAGCCCATGAGTCCCAAAAGCATTTTTGTTTTAAAAGTATTTTGTTTTCTAATGATAGCTGTCAAAAGGCCAAGGCATTTAGGGGTATTTTTTAAAATAAGTTTCTATAAGTTCATTTTCATGTTTTGATCCCTAAAATGGACTAGTTTGTAGAACTTTGGGCCTTTTTCGAAGTGGCCCTGCTCCCCACAGTCACAGATAGAGCTTGAGATGTCTGCTCGAAGGCAATGGGACTTGAAAGTCTGCAGAGGGTTCGGTTTAGTATGCACACACACACACCTTTGGGTCTTTTATACAGGCCTATTATAATATAATATATTGAAAATAACATGGTGTCTACAATTTGATTTGGTGCCCAGAAGAAAACAGGTGAACAGATTCAAATTGAATGCAGTTCATAATAAATAATACCTGTGTCTACTGCTGCTTATCAGTCATAATCATGATCATATTTATAGAAAGATATTGATGTAGCAAAATCTTCAACACATATCTTCGTTAAACCTTTGATTTTTTTCATCGGTTGTTTGCTACCCCATGGATGGCAGTGGCTCTCCATTTTTTTTTTTTTTACCTGCCACCAATCAGCTGTGTGACTGAAATGCTTCAATCAGAATGCAGAACTAAAGTCCTGGTTTGGTTTAATTGTCGGATACAATACCAGTACACCGAATACCAGACAGGATGTTTTGCAGTGTGAAAGTGATTGGCAAAACCTTTGCCACAATGCCTGACCATGTGCTGCCAGGGTTAGTTTTTAGCCACCTATCCAAACACACTTTGATCAAGTGGCTGGAGCTTGTATGAGTGGTTGGTGGGTGGGGAATGTGAGCATGACCACACCGTAGTGTTTACAATTCACTCTCTTAAGTAAAACACCAGAACCGCTCGCATTGTGAGTAAAGCCTGGTTAGCCATGTTGTTTTGTTTGACACAGGTATTAAACATGTTGTAGTACACAGCACAGGTATAACACATGTTGTAGTCCACAGGTATTAAACATGTTGTAGTACACACACAGGTATTAAACATGTTGTAGTACACACACAGGTATTAAACATGTTGTAGTACACACACAGGTATTAAACATGTTGTAGTACACAGCACAGGTATTAAACATGTTGTAGTACACAGCACAGGTATTAAACATGTTGTAGTACACAGCACATATTAAAACATGTTGTAGTACACAGCACAGGTATTAAACATGTTGTAGTACACAGCACATATTAAAACATGTTGTAGTACACAGCACAGGTATTAAACATGTTGTAGTCCACAGCTATTGAACATGTTGTAGTACACAGCACAGGTATTAAACATGTTGTAGTACACAGCATAGGTATTTAACATGTTGTAGTACACAGCACAGGTATTAAACATGTTGTGAGTCCACAGCTATTGAACATGTTGTAGTACACAGCATAGGTATTAAACATGTTGTGAGTACACAGCTATTGAACATGTTGTAGTACTTATTATTATCTTTTCAGAGTTCTGTGTTCTACTGCTTTTGCTGCAAAAATCAGTTTTTACAGTGCATGTATTATAAGTTCTCCCAGTGCTAGGGATAAGGGGCTTTGTGAATAACTCTAAGTCAATAAAATACCTTAAGATGCTTTGAATATGAGTTGTATTTAATTACACATTTATTTGTTTATTGATTTAGTAAGTCAGTTAACCCTTCCGAAAAAGACAACTTAATTTTCATCTGCTTTAACTTGTATAACATATTTACAGATTTTATCTGCAACCTGTATTAAACTGGGCAAAGTAACCCTCGTCAGGGCTATTGGTATTCTTTTCAAGCCATTTCTCCCTGGAATTGAAAAAGAGAACAGATAGATCAATATCATATGAATATGAACGTCATTTCAATATCAACAACTAAATATACCTTTGTATGCAACAGTTCTGCAAAATACGTGTTTAATTGATTTCTGACCAGCAGCCAAAGGACATTTGAAAACGAGAATTTCTTCAAATATTTATGTACTTTTACTTTTTAGTTAATTAATTTAAAAACAGACGTCACATGACATAGTCAGGCCTTATTTGACTCAGTAGGACATGTAAGGCAGCCCAAGAATTGTCATTTGGAATGGTCAGCTCAGAACAAATTCAGAGGCTACAAGGGGGGATGAATCTAAACTTTTTTGTTTATAGTAACTGGTCCATCTGAGCTGAAGTGAAAAGCATAACATATAACAGAACATATAATTGATTTGAAATATAGTGTAGACATTGCAAACATTGTAAATGAGTATGGAAGCTGGAAACAGCTGATTTTGAAATATCTACCCAGTTCTAAAAGGCCCATTTTCTGCTTCTGTCACTCCTGTTTTTCAATGGCACATTATGTTAGCTAATCATGCTGTTTAAAAGACTAATAGAGAGTAGAGAAAAACAAAGCCATGTAAGATGAGCAACGTGATGAAGACATAGTGAGAGAGTGAAAGAGAGTAGTGATGTAAACAGAATTTATACACAAGGAAATGAAGACACAGATGGGAAAGTTGGAGATGAAGACAGATGAAGAAATACTTCAGAGGGGATTTGCGAGGAGTCTTAGTCAGCTATCTAATATTAGCATGCTTCTACCCAAAAGGTAAACAGCGATTTAAAAGTTGTTTGTTTGACTTTTTTTTGCTTCGATTGTTTTTAAAGTTACCAAGAAATAGACACTGTACAATGACAAACCCCTGTTATTGTAACTGAAAAAAATGTCTGAGGGGATTTGCAAGGTGTATGATCCAGCTATTTAATGTAAGCTACTACCCACAAGGTAAACATCGATGGGTTGGACCAAGCAGGGGGTTCGCAACGACGCAAGGGGCTCTTGTGTGTCTGCGTGTCTGCGTAAAAGGCTGACATAAATGAATCTTAACGCACTCGTATAAGCATATCGGCACCTTCAGTCTGAGCAACTATGATTGTTTGCTATTTATAGAGCCAGGACTGTATACAAAGGTTTTTTGGAGTGCACATGCTGAACAGACAGCTAAAGGGCTGTGAGGCAAATCTGGTCTCAAAATCTCAACTACAAGTAAAAGGTTAAAAAAAACGTACTGAGCACGGCGAGTCTCAGCAAGCTGGACATTGGTGTTATCCAGAGCCTTCCGCTGCTGCTTGTTGGCTCTCATCTGCTGCCTCTCAAAAAGCAGAGCAGTATGAGCTGAGGCCAAACGGAGATGTTCCTCCTCAAGCTCATTTTGCCGTTCCATGGCACGTATCCTCTACAAAGGGATAGGACAAACTTTTCAGAATTGCATTGATTACTGACACAAACTTCGAGAAAATGTGAATAGGAGACCTTACCTTCTTCTCCTGTACTTGCTGTTGTTGATAATCAGTGATGTGTTTGACTTGCTCAGATGTCTTGCTCTTGTCATGCTGCACATCCAGAGTCCTAAGCATACTAATGTTCTGTTTTAGGTCCCCCTGGAGTTGGTTCTGGATCTCCATCCTGTTGTTGTCCTCCTCCTGACGTCTCCTTTGGAACTCTCTTTCTTTGTTCTCCAAAGCCTGTGGAAGGACATTCACTTACGTTAGTGTCACACATCATCCTGATATGACCCTGATCATACATCAGTCACCTTATAGTGCAAGCAGCAATCTCTCCCACAGACATCAAAACTGACCATTGTTTTCAGTGTGTATCCTTGCCCTCCTATAATATTCACTACATGTATGTGTTGCTTGAGTAATAATATGTGGGTGAAGTGTGTGATTTCTGGAAAACCATACAATTCTATGAAGGAAAAAGTACGCTAGTAATTACCTCGCTTTAGGACCTAGTTAGCAGATTAGCCACGTATCAACAGATACCCAGTAATGGAAAAATTACAAAAAGTTGTGCTGTCATGTGTAATACTAATTAGAAATGAAATGCCAATGTAATATTTTATGTCATACCATGCCAATACATGGTGATGTTGTCTTAAATAATAGTAGTATTTTGAAAATATGAGGGGTGATTGATAAGTATGAGGCCGATGGTAGAGGCTGAGTTATACAGCTGTCATTACATGCACATGCAGTTAATAACTGTTGTGCTATTACTTCGTGCAGGCATCCACTCCCTCTGTCCCAAACTGAGGATTTTCAAATCCAAAACACTGTTTGGTATCTACATATGCACCTCAAACATATTCATCAGAAATACTGACCATCCATGTACAGCCCACAACCTAAAAAAAGATTTTCTATGAAAGAATGATTCCCCTACATCAAGTCAATCAGATTTACTTTTGCAAGCAAAACTACTTAAAAGAAAGAAATATTAAGTATCAAGAATTCTTCTTCATTCCCATAATATCAACAACAGTGGCATGACTTCTCACCATGGTCAGATTGGCATCTTTTGTGGCAATGGCACAAGCCCTGTTGTATTCTTCCGCCAACTTCTGCACCTCAACGGCTTTGTTGTCTAGTGCCATTCTGCTTTCGTCATACAGTGTATCTGTCCAAAGAAACGAGCAGAGAGTATGGAACTGAGTGGTCTTCAGCTGAGAGTATGGAACTGAGTGCTCTTCAGCAGAGAGTATGGAACTGAGTGGTCTTCAGCTGTGAGTATGGAACTGAGTGCTCTTCAGCAGAGAGTATGGAACTGAGTGCTCTTCAGCAGAGAGTATGGAAGTCCCAAATGTACTGTATATATACATATATATATCATGATGCAGAAGAGACCCAAATGTATATAGATCATGATGCAGAAGAGTCCCAAATGTATATATATACAGTGCCCTCCACAAATTTTGGCACCCCTAGTGAATATGAGCAAAACAGGCTATGAAAAAATATGTCTTTGCTGTTTATCCCCTGGTCTTTCACTCGAAATATACACAAAAATCTAACCTTTTCATTGAAGTAAAATTATTGAAAGAAAAAAAAACTGTTGACATTAAATAAATAATGTGTGCCACAATTATTAATTACCAAGAGGATAAACAGCAAAGACATATTTTTTCATAGCCTGTTTGGGTGCCAATATTTGTGGAGGGCACTGTATATATATATATATATACACCATCTGCCTTGCAAGGATGATTTTCAACACTATGATTTAAACAGGATGATTTAAACAATGTGATTTAAACAGGATTTTTTTCAACAATATGATTTAAACAGGATGATTTTCAACAATATGATTTAAACAGGATGATTTAAACAGGATGATTTTCAACAATATGATTTAGACAGGATGATTTTAACACAGGCAGTCAGGCATGCGAGCCATTTTCAACCCATAAAAACCCATTGTTTATAAAAATGCGAATTCTGTCAATATCAACACCAGCATTGATGTGTTTCGTTAGAGTAGTCTTATCATTCAGTCTATAGCTAAGAAAATAACTTAGGGGGGTGCAGTACCTCTTTATAATTTATATTTCAATCGTCTATGTTTGCTCCTGCCTTGATTCTTGTTACACTTCCACTGCAACAGGACAACAATCTCAATTTTACCTGAGTACCGCAGCTGGTCTCTTGCACTCTTCAACTCAGCCTGCTGTTGTAAACACCATAGCTTAACTTGCACCTGCTGCTTTTTCAGTCTTTCTCCGTTGTCGGGATCTTCACCAATAAGCCCTGGCAACATCTGAACTCCATCTTGTTTCTTTAAGATGTCTGGATCATTCAAGTCAAATTCACGCCTGTTGATAGGCAGCTGAAAGTTTTGGCGGAAGTGTGCAATTGACCCCTTAAGCATGCGCTCCTCTCTTTTAAGCTTGTGATCCAGAACATCAGCTGCATGGTCTGTACGTAGCATTTCTGCAGCTGAGTACAAAGAGACAGGAAGAAATTGAGAATTGAGTTTTGAGATCTGTGGTAGATGGTGGTCCTTACTGGTTCGATCATTTCATCCTACCCCCTCAAACAGACCCTCTAAGGTCACACTGACAACAGTTTCTCTAAGTATAGGTCTATTCAACTTACTGTATTTATCTTAAAGGCACCCAGTGCAACTTTATAGGCTTGAGAATCGAAAAATAAACATTCAATTTCTAGTCTTTTTTACACGTAGTAAACAGCATTATGTATCAGTTCCATAATTAACGAACTCATAGGCCATAAATAAAAAGGAAATGTGATCTCACCAGATGCTTTGGACAGGTTTGCCTTGGTTTGATCTCTTTGTTTTCTTTCATTCACTTGAAAACTGAGAGCATCTGCATCAATCTACAAAGTGTAATACATGACCAAATGTGTTATCTAATGATATAATTAAGAAATTGGTATGAATTGATTAGGTAGGCTATGAAAAGGAAGGCGTATAGACTTTGGACCTCGATCCTAATCCAATAGCCTACAATTTCTGTAATATTCAGCCGATCAAATTGCTGCTCGCGGCCCTCTACTATGTGTGCTTAAAAAAAATATATAGGCTATTACAAAAACTCCGAAGTTTACACAGAGTTCGCTCTGTATGGGGGGAAAAATAAAGTTGCTCTGACCGAGCAAACACTAGGCCTATTCAATGCAATAAACACATCGAAGAACAGGAGAGAGTGGGATTTGATTAGCTGTTTATCTCAAATATCAACAATATTTCGCTAGAATTGCGGACTCCTCTGTAAATTCTGTAAAGTACAATATTCATAATGACTTACACCAACAGTACGCTCTTTAGCGCGGAAAACCTTATCTTGCCGATGCAGGTCCCTGGTTTGCAGCATGTCAACGCACGCTGCCACTGACTGGTCTGATTTCGACTCAATACTCATAGCGTTAATTTCGGATTGTCCCCTAAATTATATTAACCGTGTATTCAGCGTTAAATCGACTTTGGCACTTTGATAAAAAGTAAAATACTACACCACTATTATAAAAGTTCAATACAACATTAGTTCTGCCTCCCTGTCCGTAACCTGAATTACCTCTGGCAAGACCGGAGGTAAACACAGTTGCTAAGACACGACATTATACGTCATGAGCATGTCTCCTCAATGGGTGCGAGATATATAGTTTCATTAACTCATTAGATTAGAGCATATTTATACAATTTTAGATCTTCTGATCATTTTCTGTAAAATAATTTATTTCCCCTCTGTATATTATATTGTTGCCGTTGTGCATGCACTAAGGGGGTTCAGGCTCTGGGCTCTGTTAAGCGCCGAGAGGCAATTGTATTGTTATGGCGCTATACAAATAAAATTGAATTGAATTGAATTGAATATTCTGTACTTTCCTTTTTGGGGAAAATGTGTTCATTGGCAAACCAACATTACACAATCTGAAACACTTTAACAAGCTTGAGACAAATTAACATTCAGGAAAACATTTTAACATATGATAAAACTAAATTACATTATCACAACACATTAACAAGTCCCGAAACAAATTTACATTTCAGAAAACAAATGAACAAGACGCAAACACTTTAAGTCCCGAAACACATTAACAAGTGGTGAAACACATTAACAAATGACATTAAGAGGTCGTTTACATGGAGCCTAGTTTGTCAATCTGATACGGATAGCTAATACAGATAGCCCTATCATACATACGAACACTCTCTATCCGCACCTTGTTTCCGCAAGGATCGCAGTCCGGGGTAGAAAGTGAGTAGATTTGAATCGCGGGGGCTGGTGTTCGTCTGCACGGTTTCACGCAACCTGATGACGTCACTGCCCCACGTGATCTTTTCGCCATCTCCAACCAATATATATATAACTTGTTCTCCCTCAAAATCTCACTCGTGGTGGGCCTCGAATTCACTAACATTAACCCAGTCTTCTGATTTTTGATTAGCCCCCTATCTTGATCTAATTCTTCTTATTCAGACGTAACATAACTTTCATGACCACAAATATAAATTGGCCAGCGATTTAATTTGCTTTTTCATTCATAAATGTATGTAAAATGCTCGGAGCAATGCATCATGGGAAATGGGATGACAGACATGTCATGTTACTGTTCCAAACTCTTTATTATCAATAGAAAAAAGAATTCATTTTCGCATATCCTTTAGTCTGACCACTGATATTAACTATCATAATGTAATGTTGTTAATTGGAGCTTGAATGTCTTGTGTAATGTGTTTATCCTCGTGCTGTGAAGTACCTTCTTCTAGGTTTTTCACGTTTTTTCAGTTGTGTAAATAAAGCGCTAAAGCGCCACCCACAGGCGTGAGGTATGTACTACAGTCGGTTCACCACAATCTGCTGCCTCCGTGTTTACGCAAATCTCTCGTTGCCAGCCTCCGTATTTACGAAATTAAAAGATTTGATTGGTGTGAAAAGTAAATCCGATTCGGAGGCCCTAGACTTCGTGTGCATAGCACCTAAGCCTAGGCTACCAACTCCGTGACTGACGTGGAAGTGATAACGGAAGCGCTCAATTTACAGTTTTTTTCCATCGCTAACGAGCGCTTACCTATACTTAAAATACTTTTTCTAAACTCTTAACACAGACTTACACCTACAAAACACAATTGGCAAAATAGGCTAGATCATTTTCTTCTCAAAAGCACATTTTGTTAACTATATACTAACTCTTCATTTCAAAATAGAAGACATCTTTCTCTGCACACACTAACTTTACCAAAACACTGGACATCTGACTCAAAATGAAATTATTCTTTCAAAGAATAACTCTTGTTTTCACTTCACAAGGAACATGCAGCCAATCAAAGTACACCAGGTTTCAAAATACTGGCTATTGTGGACATTACAAAAACTGCATAGACTTTTATGTTTCAGTTTTACAGGTATTTGCATGCAAAACATGCAATCCACTGTTTTTTACGCCAATTTTTTGGTTGGGAACTGTATATCCACTAGGGCTGGGGGTAAACGATTATTTTCAAAACGATTAATCTGGCGATTATTTTATCGAATAGTCGACTAATCTAACGACTAATTGGACGATTAGTCTAACGATTATTTTTCTGTTGCTCGATTAAAACCATAATGTATCTCAAATAAATACCCCAAAAAATCTTAATAATATACTTTAATGAGCACCGTTTTGCACAGCAAAAGTCCAACAATGTATTTCATGTTTATCTAGAGTTCACAGAAAAATGTTTGGTACTCAAATGAGCCCTATCACATTTGGATGTGGTGCTCATTAATTTAAATGTTTTCAGTGCTTATAAAAACATTCATTCATTGATGAGCACTGCGCACCACCTTATGTGCAGCCCTGTCCTGGACATCGCTTGGCTGCATTAGTTGACATTGGCGATCTAACGTGGTAGTGAATCATGATACATACTATAAGCTGGCCAACGTTAGTCTAATGTTAAGTGTTTGACTCGTAAATGACCACATCATGAGTTAGCTCTCTGTGCCGTTTGTTGGTGCTTGGTTGGCGTGTTCTGCAGCCGTAAGTTAACGTTTACTAAACTGACACAGCTGTCTAGCCGCTGCCACTATAGTAGCTAGCTAACGTAACTACTAGCAACCAAGCACGAACAAACTGCACGGAGAGCTAAGAAGATAGTTAGCTAGCACCACCGAAGTGCGCAGAGCTCAACACAATACACTGAACAAACGTTAAATACGAGAGACAATTAGGGTGCGTTTGAGAATGGAGATAGAAACGTACCCCATTGTCTCTCGTGAATGGGACAATAAGTAACGTTGGTTACATTCATTTAACGTTTGTTCAGTGTGTTGTGTAGCTTGAGCTCTGCGCACTTCGGTGGTGCTAGCAAACTATCTTCTTAGCTCTCCGTGCAGTTTGTTCGTGCTTGGTTGCTAGTAGTTAACGTTAGCTAGCTACTAGTGTGTCAGTTTAGTTAACGTTAACTTACGGCTGCAGAACACGGCAACTAAGCATGAACAAACGGCACAGAGAGCTAAGCCATGGTGTTGGTCAGCTTATAGTATGTATCATGATTCACTACGTTAGATCGCCAATATCAACTAATGGCGCCAAGCAATTCCCTGGGTTTCTGCTCTCTCAGTCCTTGCGCAATGTTTGTTTCTGTTTGGGTCAACCACGTGTATGTGGCGAAGCGTCGACGTAAAAATATGGCGTCGACGTAATTTTGAAATCGACGCGTCGACGTCATCGACGCATCGCTACAGCACTAATATCCACATGTAATGTTCACATTCAAAAGCATTCCAGTAAAAAGCGAATCAGTTTTCTTTTTCTTTACTTTTTACTACAGGAGGTATAGTAGAAATACTGTTTACAGTATGATACAACAGAAAACATTTTACAGTATTGTTTAAAGTTAAATACAAAATATCCATGAACAAAAAAGCAACAGCAAAAAGCCCAGTAAAAAGGGAGAGCTAAAAAAAAAGCACAAAATTCCTTTATCTAATCCCTGCGATCTTCAGGGTTAGGCCACAAGTTTTCATCCACATCGCATCTGATGTTATCCAAGGCAATACACCTGGGATAAAACCGCTTGGAATGCCTGATCCACCCTTGACAATCATCAACTGTGATGTCCCTGCAGCCAGCATCCATGGCTTCAAGGAGGGACAACTGGTCATGTGGCTGATGGTCATAGACTTTCCACCTCCATGTAGAAAATAACTCCTCTATGGGGTTGAGGAAAGGTGAATAGGGTGGAAGAAATAGACGAATCAGTCTTGGGTGGACCTCAAACCATGCTGTAACTGCTTGTGAGTGATGGAAGGCCACGTTATCCCAGGTGATAACGAAGGTCCTCCTGTTTTTACCCTCCTGATCCTGCTCTGGAACCAGGCGCTGGTGGAGATCATCAAGAAAAGCAAGGAGGCGCTCAGTGTTGTAAGGTCCAACCTGACATTTGTGGAGGAGTGATCCTGCATTTGAAATTGCCCCTCTCTGTCCAGGAACATCAACTGTGGCCCTTTTTCCAATGACATTTCTTCCACGTCGACACCTTTTGGCCAGATTAAATCCTGCCTCATCCACGTATACGAATTCATGAGGGGCCTGGTTGGCCTCCAATTCCATAACTCTCTGAAACAAAGTTTATGTAAATCATGCCATTACAGTACTATATACCATACAGTACTGTAACCTATTACTGAGTAGGTTACCTACTTGAAAAGTGCAAAGCTTATAGAACTGTACATTGAATTGAATATACACACTATACCTGGACATATTGTTGTCGTAGCACCTTGACTCGCTCACTGTTCCTCTCAAAGGGAACAGTGTAGAGCTGTTTCATCCGCACTCTGTGTTTGGACAATGTCCGCGTAATGGTTGCGAGGCTGATGCTATTGATATTGTGAAATATCTCTTGGTCCTCCAAAATTCTGCTTTGAATCTCATGCTGTTTAATTGCGTTATTTGCAACAACCATATCTACTATGGCAAGCTCTTGTTGATGATTGATGAGCTTTCCTCTTCCCCCAGAGGGAGGAAGACGTTGCATTCTTTTGAGGCACAAAAGAAATCAACATATGCATTACTGTATGGCCTCATTGACATGTCAAGTGAGAATAGAAACAATCCATGTAAAATGCAAACTTACCTGTTGGTTTGTTGAAAGATGCGTATAATTGACGCAACCGTTGACCGCCTCAAATTGGGCTGTACTCTTTCACCAGCCTCTCTTAGTGAAAGACCGTGGTTTATCACATGGTCAATGATAGTGGCACGAATTCCATCACTCACTACTGCCCTTGTAGCCCTTAGAATGCCACCACCACGCATTCTTATACCTCTACCTTGCCCTCTCCTTAGGCCTGCTCTTCTCCCTGGACCTGCTCCTCTCACTACTCCTGCTCCTCTCACTACTCCTACTCCTCTCACTACTCCTGCTCCTCTCACTTCTCCTGCTCCTCTCACTACTCCTGCTCCTCTCACTTCTCCTGCTCCTCTCACTACTCCTGCTCCTCTCACTACTCCTGCTCCTCTCACTTCTCCTGCTCCTCTCACTACTCCTGCTCCTCTCACTACTACACCTCTCACTGCTCCTGCTCCTCTCACTACTCCTGCTCCTCTCACTTCTCCTGCTCCTCTCACTACTCCTGCTCCTCTCACTACTCCTGCTCCTCTCACTTCTCCTGCTCCTCTCACTACTCCTGCTCCTCTCACTACTACACCTCTCACTGCTCCTGCTCCTCTCACTACTCCTGCTCCTCTCACTTCTCCTGCTCCTCTCACTACTCCTGCTCCTCTCACTACTCCTGCTCCTCTCACTGCTCCTGCTCCTCTCACTTCTCCTGCTCCTCTCACTACTACACCTCTCACTACTCCTGCTCCTCTCACTACTCCTGCTCCTCTCACTACTACACCTCTCACTTCTCCTGCTCCTCTCACTACTACACCTCTCACTGCTCCTGCTCCTCTCACTACTCCTGCTCCTCTCACTACTCCTGCTCCTCTCACTACTACACCTCTCACTGCTCCTGCTCCTCTCACTTCTCACTGCTCCTCTCACTACTCCTGCTCCTCTCACTACTCCTGCTCCTCTCACTGTCCTGAACATATTCCACCCCACTTTCATTGAGACACAATCTTTAGTTTCATCAGCATAGTGTGATATGTGTCATATGGTCCTGCAATTGAAAATAGTGCATTTTCGCCTGTCTGATCGCCTACGTTTAAAGCATGGTGAAGCATTCAGGGACGTAATTCACATTTACATCACACATTTTATTTAAGGCAAGACACGGCAGGCAAAAACATCGTTTTTTCAGCAGTGGTCAATTTTGAGATAAGAGCTAGTTCACTCCCTGAACATGTAATCTTTCATACTAGCATAAAGAAAATATCCCAATTATACATTAATGTGTATATTTATTCACATTTTGTCTGTTCGCGGCGTTAGAATTCTCCTAGGTTTCCTGGAAAGTTTGCATTCTAACGTAACGTGCAGTACATCGGCTGTTTTCTGATGCCTGTCATATTTGGTATTGTTGAAAAGCTCTGTATCTCCCACACAACGCTATGTAATCCAAATAAGGACGTTTCCTTTCCATTAGGACGCAATTTCCTTAGTTTGCGGTGGTTTCTGATAACGTGATCAAATATTGTTGGCTAATTTCATGGGCTGTTTGCAATAAAAAAAGAAATTTCCCCACGTAGGACTAGGCTCCTAGGCGAATTTGTTATTGTTCATGAAGGCGCGTCTGGCAATTTGTTATGGTTTAGCCTAAATGCACGTATCGTATAGCCTACTGTTGTTTATCTGTAACGTTTTAGTTGGCTAGGTTACTTTTTCCAGAAGGGATCATAAAGCAGTAGTAGACCGACGTAACTTTGATATTAAATTCAAAGAGATGGTGTATGCTGATTGCTGAAGAACATTCGAGAGAAAAAGCTGCAAAGAAATTTAACATTGACCCAAGACAAATGCGATAGGCTACGACTAGCAGGTGGAGGTAGAAAGAAAGTTAGGCTGGATATCAAACCAGCTCGTTGAATAAATTTTTTTCAGTCCGCGATAAGCATAATAGAGTGTCTAGAAAAATGATTAAAATCAAGGCGTTGGAAATCTTTTCCTCCGTGCCTGACAGTGGAGACCATAACTCCGATGATTATTTTTACCTCGACACCGCACATAAAGCGCTACGCGATGTGCAGGCAGTGTTGAACGCATATGCAATGCATTATATTAGCCTACTGCAATTATGCCCATTATTTAAATAATACAATTCTATAACAGAAGATAAGTAGGAAATAAAGGCCTGCCCCTAATACAAGCCTGCCCCAAAAAAAGGCAGGTGCGCTGTGCAGCCTAAGTAAATACAAGCCCCGGCCACAATTTGAGGATTTACGGTATGTGTCATATGGTCCTGCAATTGAAAAAAATGCATTTTCGCCTGTGTGTAGGCGTATGTTTAACACTTCCAACCCCAAGGGCTTTTTTGACTCTGTTAGGTAGTTTGCCATGCCTGATATTTTTGTATATTCCATCTTACTAAAAACCATGAGGCAAAAGTGGTATTTATGATTATATTCTAGAACAACTCAGCAATAATACAATGAGACTAAAAGGAATGTAGTAAAACAAAGTTTTGTATTAAAATGAAATATAAAGACACTAAAAATGATATCTAGTTTTATCTAGCTCAGACTTTGTACAAAACACATTGTAAACATTTTGGAAGTTTTCTTTTTTACTGTGCACCTTGTAAACAAAGGTGTTTGCTCCAAAAAGGTGAGTTTAGCATTAAAAAAGTGTGTGTGGTTTCTATACTAATTATAAGTAATTTAGAAAGTGACACTTTTCTTCACTTAGACCACTATGCATATTGATGAGAAAGGTGTGAACATTCTGGTACACCTCGGTCAAAGACAATGGCCAGCACGTAATGGCCCTTGAATGTCTTTGTGGCCCTCTCCCCCCTACAGGTTTTCTTGACACATCATGACCCAATAGTTATCACTGAATTACCATTCCCTTATCATATGAATGGTTGTCATTTGCTTATGGGCGGGGCGTAGGCTCCTGAATGTGCAAAGGATTAGTTATATTCTCCTTACAAAGTGATTATTTATATTTTAGTTTCAAACTGTGAATATTTTAAAAGAAAAGGGTTCAATGGTGCTGTAGGTGTTAGTTTTATGTTTGTAGGACAAACTCACAGAGATTTTAAAATATATTAATACAAATATCACGGGGCACCTTGGGGCTAGAAGGGTTAAAGTATTCTGGAGCATTCAGGGACGTAATTCACAACTACTTCACAGATTTTATTTAATGTTTGGAGTGTCCTGAACATATTCCACCCCACTTTCATTGGGACACAATATTTAGTTTCATCAGCATAGTGTGATATGTGTCATATGGTCCTGCAATTGAAAATAATGCATTTTCGCCTGTGTGTAGGCCTATGTTTAAAGTATTCTGGAGCATTCAGGGACGTAATTCACGACTATTTCACACATTTTATTTAATGTTTGGAGTGTCCTGAACATATTCCACCCCACTTTCATTGACACACAATCTTTAATTTCATCAGGATAGTGTGGTATGTTTTCGCCTGTCTGATCGCCTATGTTTAAAGCATGGTGAAGCATTCAGGGACGTAATTCACATCTACATCATACATTTAATTTAATGTTTGGAGTGTCCTGAACATATTCCACCCCCCTTTTATGGAGACACAATCTTTTGTTTCTTCAGCAAAGTGTGATACGTGTCACATGGCAATACCCTGGCATTTGAGATAATCCTTTTTCACCTGTGTGATCTGTGTGTTCTTTCACAGTGAATGACCACAATAATTATTGTTAAACATATTTACCCTTTCTCTACAGTATACTGAACATGTTCAACCAACTTTAATGGAGGTATAATCAGCAGATTGTGGTGTGTTTTACAGTTTCTTACTATAATAATTGCAATATTGCCTGTTTAGTCAGTGTTCCATATATTTAAACAAGAAAATCAAACTTTTGTTACATCAGTGAATCGTCTAACCCATTTTGATGTTCCTATGAAATTAATAATTTGACAGTTAAAAAAAAACCGGGCTAAAAAGGCGCTTTTATTTTGAAAAATCGTAACCGGAAGTTGCTCAAGCTCATTTTACTATCGTTGCTCACAGAATGCTGCTTTGGTTAACCATGAACTCCATCAACTTAAATTGATCACGGAGTTGGTACATTACCTATCCGTTTAATGTCATTTGTTAATGTGTTTCGCCACTTGTTAATGTGTTTCGGGACTTGTTAAAGTGTTTTGCGTCTTGTTAATTTGTTTTCTGAAATGTAAATTTGTTTCGGGACTTGTTAATGTTTTGTGGTAATGTTATTTAGTTTTATGATATGTCAAAATGTTTTCCTAAATGTTAATTTGTCTCAAGCTTTGTTAAAGTGTTTCAGACTTGTAATGTTGGTTTGCACCTCTCGGCCACCGTACATTGGTGTGCATTTTGCAGTTTAAGTGTGTCTCTTTTTCAAACATTTAGAGAGAAATTAATGTAAATTCATGCAATAACTTTTCCAAGGATAATTTTTGGCAGTAACATAAAGTTGTTAAATAATATGAATCTTTCATCTAAATGTTAATGTTAAATGTTATATATAACTGTAAATGTTAAATGTAAATACAAATATCAAGTGATAAATGTATATGTTCAATGTAAATGTAATGTTCATTCTTCATTGCAGATTCCATGACAGAACATTACAGTATTTACGGTAATTTATAGCTTTCAGTCACGGGAGTACAATGGGTACCTTGTGGGCAAAAAGCGAAAACAGCGAACATGTCGACCCAGTGGACATCTCCAAGCAGTGCAGCCTACTCAATTACGATCGCCATCAAACACAGATCATACCACAATAGCCAGACAGAGATATCTAGGAGAAAAAATAAATACAAAATTGGGGAACTTGTGATCCATTTACTGCACCCGCTTATATTTTGATTTCTATAACGTTGTCGAAGTCCCTGCCTGAGCTCCAGTTTGGAGATAGTTACATCTAATAGAAAATCCCCTACACCTCAAAAACTGAAAGCCTACAAAAGCACAGATAGTCATTTAATTTTCAGAAGGGGATGGGTTCATAAGGGCTCAGATACATATACGCGTTTTTGTAAAAACGGGACGCGAGCAAATGCATTGATTTCTATGGTACGGCGCGTTTAAAGCGTGCGGCCCTTCTCCACCACGCGTTGCGTCTTTGAAGCGTTTTTTTAGGTGCGCTTAAAAGTTGAACTATTCTCAACTTTCCAGGGCAAGTTTTGGCCGCCGCACTTTGCCAAGGCGTTACTGAAGCGTTTCTGCCTGAAAAAAAAAGACGCGTATGTGTATCTGAGGGGCCGATCACACAGGACGCGACTTTTATAAGCGCAGTCGCATTGAAAGCGCGTTGGCAAGATGCGCCTGGGGAAAAGCGCCTATGCGCCTGTGGAGTGGTGCCTATACATGTCTATGGTGCCTACAGTTAGCTAGCCAGCTAGCCTATTTGTTTTAAAGGCATTTATAAAAGGCATAGTGTAGAGACGGCCAATTCGTTGCTCACGCAGGTCCACGCATGTGTCCGCCGTATAGAATTCGAATAATTCTTACATCTGGAGTTGTACAATTCCTCATAGTTATAAACTGCTAAAATGTGCGCCTCGCGCCTTGCGCTTAAAGTTGAGAATATTTTAACTTTTAGGCGCGCCTTTAAACCGCCAGAAAGGCGCGAGGCGCGGCGTTTAAAAGAGGCACATGAAAGGGGCGCCGTACCTTAGGAAAACAATGGTTTTGCTAGCGACGCGCTTTTAAAAGTCGCGTCCTGTGTGATCGGCCCCTAACAATGTCGTCTGGAAGGTGAAAAAAAAAATCATTTTCATTATCAGAGCAAAGATGATTGCCATTGCGAGCTACATGCTGTTAGCGGGCAGCCTTTATCCTACCCAACGCTAATATTTGACCCAAGTTCCTGGTTAATACAAGTACATACACCTGGTCTGGCGAATGCCAACTGAAATTATATTTCCATATATTTTTTACTGGCATTGAAGTATTACCAGTTGGATGACGAAATACAGTAGCCTAGCCTACTAGCTTAGGTAGGCTTCTTGTCACAACCTCACAGCAGAAGCCTGATAATCAAATTTTAATCGTGTTGATGCTTTGTTTCTTTTTTTTGTGATCAAATGTTTTTTATTTTTTATAACAATGAATTCATACAGGAAGAGCAAAAAAGCAAAACATACATATTAAAAGTAAATAAGTCCATATAAGTGGCCAGAAAATCAAGGAGACAAGAAAATAAAAACAACATAATAAAAATACACATACACCAATATATGGAGGACAGAAAAGAGACAAGAGACAGACATACATGACATACAGACATAGGGACATAGACAAATGGATGGGACTTAACTAAAATATCTTTGGATTAAGGCTTAGGTTTACACCCTTTCTTTCAAAGAAACAGCAATACTGTGCCAAGTAGCTAAAGTTTTCTCTGAAGCACCATTAATTCGAGCTGTTGACAGCTCCAGGTATATAACGTCCAAAAAGTAAAGGGACCAGGCTTTGATTGACATAGAGTGAGGCGGTTTCCAACGTGTTGCAATCATTTTCTTGGCAGCAGTCAGTCCAGCAAAAATTACACGCTTTTGGGTTTTAGACAGTTTTAAGCTAGACAAGTCATTCAAAATCAACATCTTCACAGTAGGAGGCACAGTAACATTAGTCAAGGTAGATAATTTGGATGCAACTTGGTTCCAAAATAACCTGGCCGGAGGGCAGTCCCATATCATATGAAGATATGTGCCCTGCACCTTCAGTGGACATAAGGTACACAGGGGGTCATTGACAAACTTCATGTGGTGCAATCTGACAGGGGTGAGATACGTCCTATGTATAAAGTTGTAATGAATTTGCTGGTGATCTGGATTGCGTGACACTTGAGAGATGTCAGACCACACATCGTGCCAATCAAATTCTTCATCTAATTCTGGGCAGTCTCTTTCCCAGACCCGTTCCACAGGAAGTGTAAAGCGGTCAGGTATCACCAAAAACTGATAGAGTTTGGAGACCATACCTTTGGTTTTAGTCTGTAATGTAAAAAGTTGCCGAACAGGGTGAGTGGGTAAACGGTCCTGCCAAGGGACACCGTACGCTTTGAGCGCTGATCTTAACTGTAGGTAAAAGAAAAAAGAAGAACCTGGCAGATTGAATGCATTTTTTATATCAGAGAAAGAGAGTAGTCCATAATTATTAAAAATATCTTTTAGATAGCGAACACCCCCTTGTTCCCACTGTGGAGAAGACATAGGTCTCCCACCAATAAGAAGTGCTTTATTTTTGAATATCGGAGAAAGGGTATGCCAAATGTTTGAAATATGACAGTGTTTCTCAACCATTCTCCAGGTTCCAATTAGATGAGAAATTACGGGGCCAAAGCGCAGTTGGCATTGTTTATTAGAAATATTGACAAAAAGCACATCATGGAGATTCCATGGCTCTATCATGCTGCTCTCTAAAGAGCGCCAGGAAACTGAGATGGATGGGTTAAACCAGGTGAGCAGAGGCCTTAGGACGAATGACCAGAAATACAATTTGAAATCGGGAACAGAGAGACCACCGTCCTCCCTCCTCCTCTGCAGAATGGACATCTTCAAGCGTGGCCGCTTTCTTTTCCATATAAATTTAGAGACGGCAGATTGAAGCTTACTCCAATAATCAGATGGAGGGGGAAGAGGGACCATGGAACTGACAAAATTTATCCTAGGCAAAACATTCATTTTTATGATAGAAATACGGGCTTGAATAGACATGGGAAGACTAATCCATCTGTCCATATCCTTCAAAACATTAGTAAATGCCAATGAATAATTGTGCTTGACAATCTGGTTTAAGGATGGAAAGACCTCAATTCCTAAATATTTTAACTGCCCTACTAGTGGTATATTAACAGGGGTGACTGATTTCCTGGCACTATCGTTTAAGTGCATAAGCGCAGACTTTGACCAGTTAATTTTGAACCCTGATAACTTCCCAAACTCCTCACAGATGGATAAAAGGTGGGGTAGAGACTGGGTGGGATGTTCAAGAAACACCATCACATCATCTGCAAATAATGAAAGCTTGTGCTGTGTATCACGAATACATATAGGTGAGACCATGTTGGACAGACGAACAGCCTGGGCCAGAGGCTCAAGAGAGAGGACAAATAGTGCAGGGCTCAATGGACATCCCTGGCGGGAGGACCTACTGACTGGAAACAAAGAGGAGAAAGTTTGACCTGTTAACACTTGTGCTGAGGGGTTTGAGTATAGAACTTTCACCATTCCAATGAAAGTGGAGCCAAAGCCCATTGCCTCGAGGACAGACCATAAAAATGACCATTCTAATCTGTCAAAAGCTTTCATTGCGTCAAGTGATAGAAGTGACATTGGTGTCTCACAGCCTGGTGCAGCATCAATGATATGCAAGAGACGCCTGATATTATCTGATGCCATCCTTGATTTTATAAAGCCTGTTTGATCAGAACTGACTAATTCCGGCATGTGGGGCTCAAGACGAAGAGCAAGGAGCTTTGCAAAAATCTTTACGTCAGAGTTTAAAAGACTAAGAGGACGGTAGCTAGAACATTCAGTGGGGTTCTTGTCTTTTTTCATAAGTAAAGAAATCAAGGCAGTGTTAACATCCCTTGAGAATCCACCCTTTTCAATAGAAAAATTGATCATATGAAGAAAGAAAGGACTCAATTGTTCCCAAAAAACCACATAAAACTCCGGCGGGACCCCATCCAAGCCTGGAGAACGGTTTCTGTTCATGCTTTGCACCGCCCCTCTCAACTCCTCTACGGAGATTGATTTATCAAGGCTAGTTGAGTCCCATTCAGAAAGCTGGGGCAGGTCTAGTTGGTTCAACCATGCATCAGATACATTTTTGCCTTGAGTGACTTCAGATTGATACAGGTCAGAATAAAAGGTTTGAAATGTTTTGTTTATTTCAATAGGCTCAGTAGTGATATCACCGTCCTCAGTTTTAATGGCAGGTATATCTGAGAAAAACTCACTTGTTCTAATTTTCATGGCAAGCAGATGACTAGGTCTAGCGCCATGGAAATAATATCGCTGTCTTGTCCTGTGGATTTGAAATTCAGATTTTTGCTTTAAAATATTATTAATTTCTTTTCGGACCAATGAACGCTCTAAAGCCACTTGATCTGAGAATTTGAGCTGCAGAATAGAATCGAGCCTGGTGAATTCAGCTTCCAGGTTCTCTAGCTGTAGAGACCTGGCTTTCCGCATATTAGAGGAGAAAAATACTGTATTACTCCTAATGAAACCCTTTATCGCGTCCCATAAAACTCTGGGGTCATCTACTGAACCAGCATTTAGGTCTGTAAAAGACTTTAATTCTGAAATGAACTGAGCTGTAAAGGATTCATTTTTTAATAAAGATGTATCAAAGCGCCATCTAGCTGCACGCTTGGATAGACTGCCCAGTGTGGTGGAGCAAAAGATGCCTTTGTGGTCAGATAAAGCAATTGGAAGTAACACTGCCTTATCGATACTATGAAAAAGTTGAGGGGATGCAAAAAGAAAGTCAATTCTGGAAAATGATTTGTGTCTTCCTGAGAAAAAGGTATAGTCTTTAGAGGATGGATTAACTGTCCGCCAGATGTCTTTAAGGCCCAAGCTATCAGCCCATGATTTAAGAGCGTTAGTGGCGTGGCCCTGCTCCCTTGAGGCTGTTGCGTTAGATCTATCAACAACTGGGTCCCACACGGCATTGAAATCTGCGCCAACAACGAAAGGATAATCAGTCAATTCTAACATTTCAGTTGTGAGGGTATTGTAGAAAGCACTGTCAAAAATATTTGGAGCATACGCGGAGATAAGTGCAATTTTTCTAGCATGAAATTCTACTTTAGTGATTACAATCCTGCCTGCATCGTCTGCCCAAGATGATAGCACCTTAAGGGGGAGATTCCGTTTAGCTACTATGGCCACACCCTTCGTCTTAGAGGTGGCAGCAGAAAATGCTATGGTACGATAAAATCTATTTGCCAGACGCCCGGCATCTGCGCGTAGTAGGTGTGTTTCCTGTAGCAAGGCTATGTCAACTTTCTTATTCTTCAGTACCCTCAAAGTGCTTGCACGTTTATGTGGAGCATTCAATCCGCCACAGTTCCAAACCAAAAACGTTAGTTCACCCATTATCAAAAATGGATAGCTCAGAGTGTTGATACGTTACTGAACACATATCACGATCGCCTTCAATTTCCTTACAAAACAATAACATTGCATCCAAAGTTAAGTCCCTAGTTACACAAAACATATACGACGTAGACAAACAGTAACACATATTAAAATAAATGAGGGGGGGCGCGAGGGGAAATAACATTAATCTTAGCATAGGTCTGTGATCAAGGTTGGATATGGGGCAGCTAAAGGGCTAAAGGCACCAGCCCAAAATAGCACTACTAGCAAACACAGTAACTAGTTTCGATTCACAACGGATCAGATAACAAAAGTATTGAGAGCAGAACACAATGACTATAACACATAGTCCTAAATATTAAGCAAACCACAAACAAACATACCATGAACATTCAATAGCTGAACAGCACCGTAAATGTTGAAACAAGCTTACCGCCTTATTTTGATCAAACGGATTAGCCGTCTAGTTTAGCGGGTCCAAGCAAGAAGAAAATTATTCCGATAGAAAGCAGGTAAATACAGAAGAAGAAAAACACAGTGTGGAAGTTCATTGCATAGTAAACCATTGGGTCACATTTGCAGAGGATCCAAGCTCCACAGGTAGTTATTGCGGGAAAGCGATGTCATCATGCTCCCAACGGTCTCCGACTTTGATCCACTTAATGGCCACTGTAGGGGTTATCCGTCGTGTTGGCGGGGTCTGGCTGTGGTCGCAGCATTGATGGAAGCAGCAGAATTCACGTAGTCTTCAGCCTCCCTTGGTGAGGTGAATGATCTGAACTGTGCACCCTCCTTGATTTTCAGCGTTGCTGGATAAAGTAGGAAAAAGTCCAGACACTTGTTCCGAGCTGTATCCATAGCTTGATGGAATGCTTGACGGCGCTTGACAGTGAAGTTGCTGTAGACCGGAGAGAAACGGACTTTCCGGCCATCAACCATAAGCGGGTCTTTTTTAGCAGCACGCAAAATGGCCTGTCTTGTAGTATAGCGGAGAACATTGAAAATCAGAGTACGACTGTCACCCCGTTTAGCGTCACCGTAGATTCGATGAGCACTCATTACTTCAACAGGCACGTCTGCAAGAGCAGGGAACCATTTATGGAGGGAGTGTGTGAGGTAGTGGATAGCATTAGAGCCCTCCAGTCTCTCTTTCAGCCCAATGACCCGAATGTTGCATCTTCGACTTCTATCCTCCATATCTGCCATCTTCAGCTCTAGTTCCCCAAAAGCTTGGTCATGGCCATCAAGAGCGCTGCAGTTGTTCTCCACCTTACATTTGAGTTTATCCACATCTGATTTCACGTTGCTTATGCTAGCAGTTAGCGATGCTAGTTCAGTATGGATAGCACTTAGCTTCTGGACATTCTCCATTCCCACCTGTTGGATCTGGGCAAGGCGAGGCTCGAAGTAGCTTTTTTGCTTCTCCATTAAAGATTCGACGATGGAATCAATGTCCTGTTTAGAAACTTTGTTCTTCGAAGCCATAGTGGATAAATTAACTTTGGTGAGCACGAATGAGTGCAATTCTGATACTAGTTACTATAATAAAATCAACAATTCGGCAAGGCTGGGCTAGGAGCTAAGGACTTAGGCTGCCATCTTGTCCAGCTGATCACGTGACTCCTCGATGCTTTGTTTCTTGACTTAAATTCTTGGTCAGTTCCCCTTTTAGGTAGTTATTCTGATAAATGAGGCGACCAAAACAGTGTTACTGCTTTTATTGCATGCTCCAAAGATAAGGCTACGTTACTGCTTGTCTGAGAAAAGTTGACCCAGAATCAGCTGAAATGTAAATTTGTTTCGGGACTTGTTAATGTTTTGTGGTAATGTTATTTAGTTTTATGATATGTCAAAATGTTTTCCTAAATGTTAATTTGTCTCAAGCTTTGTTAAAGTGTTTCAGATTTTGTAATGTTGGTTTGCACCTCTCGGCCACCGTACATTGGTGTGCATTTTGCAGTTTAAGTGTGTCTCTTTTTCAAACATTTAGAGAGAAATGAATGTAAATTCATGCAATAACTTTTCCAAGGATAATTTTTGGCAGTAACATAAAGTTGTTAAATAATATGAATCTTTCATCTAAATGTTAATGTTAAATGTTATATATAACTGTAAATGTTAAATGTAAATACAAATATCAAGTGCTAAATGTATATGTTCAATGTAAATGTAATGTTCATTCTGCATTGCAGATTCAATGACAGAACATTACAATATTTACGGTAATTTATAGCTTTCAGTCACGGGAGTACAATGGGTTTGTCTGGGAATTCCCCGCCCCTTCACTGCATTTCATTTGCTCAGTTAGTCTGGCAAACTACTCAACAGCGATCCACTTCACTCACGTAATTGGACACGCCTTTAACCAATCAGACCAACGATACTATACAACGATCGGTAATAAAGCAAACACATATTTTTTCTGTATGAATTGTTCCAGGGCAAGTTCTGTTCTGTTGTCAAAGAAAACTTGCCTTATCGAAGTTTTGCGGTGCTTCGGCGGCCACCATGTCCAATGTTTAAAAACTCTCCGTGCAGTAGATTTTGTAACGTAGCCGTGGTAAGTTTAAATACGCCAATGGCGCGACAGGTAGCCAAAAGACAGTTTGTGATTGGTCCCAGAGATCCTGAGAATGCTGTACTGAACGGCTGTGCAATCTTTGCCAGACCCTTTTCAGAGGCAAAATCAAATTGGCCGGTAGAAGAGGGGCGGGACTTCCCAGACTAACAATGGGTACCTTGCGGGCAAAAAGCGAAAACAGCGAACATGTCGACCCAGTGGACATCTCCAAGCAGTGCAGCCTACTCAATTACGATCGCCATCAAACACAGATCATACCACAACAGCCAGACAGAGATATCTAGGAGAAAAAAAAAAAAAAAAAATTGGGGAACTTGTGATCCATTTACTGCACCCGCTTATATTTTTATTTCTATAACGTTGTCGAAGTGTACTAAGGCTACTGTTGTAAAATGGTGCGGCTCCTTTCAGTACGTACAGGGTGGGTGTGGCAGAGCGAGAAGAGAGGTGATTCTGTGGAATGGTTTATGTGTGAGCGACCGGAGAAAAACATATGTGCTGTAAAGTTATTTCGGTGTGTAGTGAATAAATCCTCTAACAAAGAATACAGTGGCGTTATTTGCTAACCAGCAGCAGAGAGTAAGAATACAGGAAATAACCCCGAAGTTATAAACAGTTGATACTTCGGCCCTGGAGCAGTGAATTCAGTCTCCCCTGCAATCTCCGACTACGGTCAGAGACGGACAGTGCAGGAAAGGTTAACACTACGTTACTGCTTGTCTGAGAAAAGTTGACCCAGAATCAGCTGGCAACAACGTTAGCGGGCTTGTCTCTTCTCCGATTTGAACAGCCACAACTGTCTGGCATTTTACTACCTAAGTCAGACCATTTTAAAGTGGAGGTATTAAATAATCTTGAATCAAAGATTGTCAGTTCCTGTATATAAGTTCCAGTGGTAGACAGGTGTGGAGTGTATTTCTTGCCCGCAAGCTGGTAACTCTTTGTCTGGGAAGTCCCGCCCCTCTTCTTCCGGCCAATTTGATTTTGCCTTCAGAGTCAGTCTGGCGAAGTGTCTATACCAGGTTAGTTCGGAATTGTAAGGATCCTTGGAGCTAACCACAAGCTGGCTATTGGCTACCTGGCGCGCCATTGGCGGATTTAAACTAACCACGACTACGTAACAAAATAGGTGTGTTAAACGGGTTTTTCAAAAACCTATAACGAATATCAGTTTATTCCGTTTACATGAGCACTAGAATAACCAGATAGTCTAACTACAAAAAAACAGGATGCAAAGTACGTCACCTGTATCGTTGGTCTCGTTGGTTAAAGGAGTGTCCAATTACGTGTCTGAAGTGGACTGCCATTGCGTAGTTCGCCAGACTAACTGAGCAAATAAAATGCAGTGAATTCCCAGACAAGGCGTGTGTTCCGAAGGGCTTAAAATGCCTCCTTCCTTCCTTCCTATTCAGAGAGCAAGGACTGTCCCAATGTTTTTAAACATTCTGTTTCTGAAATACGTCACATAACGGTTGTTTTTCAAGAGAGCGTCTGAGCTTCCTTGATGCCCTAATGGCGGCACTTATTACCCATAACTCTGTGCGCCATTCCCTAACCGGAGCTTTTCGTTTTATTTCGAAAACAATGGCGGACATAATGGTTACAGTGCATACGGTTTCAGAGTCAATAGACCACAAGGCTACAGACCGTAAATGTAAATATCACCAGTAATTAAACTGTACTGATATTAAATGTACTACTAACATGCCATTCTGAAATTAAAGCCAGTGACATGAGTATTTTGGTGGTTTTTAACGATGTATACCAACAGTTAGCTAGCTAGGTAGCATTACCATTGGATCTGAATGGCAGTTATGCTAAGCAGCTGGCTATCCCCCCACCCGGGACTTTAGTTAGACCGACGAAGAGGCACTAAATTGGTTCACTTTTTGCTTGGGGGCAGGTGGCAGGCTCAAGGCGCTCGTTACAACGGGCTATTCCACCACCCGGGAATAGCCCGTTGGTGAACTTTTTCGGACACTTGGTCTTACACTTTTTGCTTGATGAGCGGGGGCAATTATGCCGTGATTGATTAACAAAGAATTGTCTGAATTCGTTAGGGAGGTATCCGTTAGCCATGTCGCTGTCAGTAGCTGATGATGATTGCTCACTTGCTAACAACGTGCTTGCTAACGCACAGCGTGATGACACCACATACTGCCGTATGACAGAGCGCGCTAGTGCGAGCAGATATATACACACAGCGTTATGACGCCACATCCTGTCTGAATAGAGTGTCCCGAATCATCGAAAATCAACCGTTTTTTGGCATACCTTGATGTCTCGTCAGACACCTGTCTGACTAGACATCGAGGAATCAAGAGAGCTCTCTAAGAAATGGAACACAACCAAGGTAACTCTGACATGACGTGAAAACTATGAAAGGCAATTACCATAAATATTGTAAGGTTCAGTCTTCAAATCTGACATGTAGACTGAACATTTAACATTTATATTTACATTAAACATTTACATATACATTTAACATTTACATATACATTTAACACTTATATTTAACATTTATATATAACATCAAACATTTACGTTTATATTTAACATTTAAGTAACATTTAGATGAAAGATTTATTTTACTTTACAACTTTGTGTTACTGCCAAAAATTATCCTTGGAAAAGTTATTGCATGAATTTACATGAATTTCTCTCTAAATGTTTGAAAAAGTGACATGAATATTGTGGTGCTATTTTTCCCATATTATAATGCTAAATGTGCCAAAACTGAGCAGGATTTAAGAACGTGCAACACTTTACAAACGGCGCCCAATAGACCTTTGCTTGCAAATGTTGATTTTTGAGGACGGTCACTCAAAGCACCTTCAAAGGAGTTGTCTGAGGCTGCTGAAAAAGCAGGAGTCTAATTCAACAAAACCCTGATAAAGGAAGGCGCCTGCTTGAAAGCCCCAGTGAAATGCTGACAAAGAAAGATGTGTTGTTTCTGTATCCTGCTGCTCAGGTTCTATGGTTGGCCAGTTCTGTTGATGTGATAGCAGTTGTGGGCTACAGACACCACATGTTGTTCTGTGAAGGAGATCCCAGGTACAACATGCGGCATGAGTTGTACATTGTTGTATCCTGCTGCTCAGGATCTATGGTTGGACAATTGTTATATTTGTAAGGTTGTTGGGTATGAGTACTTGCATGTGACAGTGACAGTGGGAAGACTGGCTGCTGTGTGAGGTCCCAACCAATAGCAGAAGGGATATAAGTTAATCATTTAACATCTTTCTGTGTATGACTCAAAATATACAGCAAATATACTCATACTGCAACACATCTGAAGTCAGGTACAATTGTGTGAATCATTATTTTATTACTTATGTACAGAAGACTTTTTAAAAGTAAGATACCACATCAACAACAGAGCTAGTGGGTGGTCATATACTCGTATCACGCTATTAAGATGCTAGATGGCAACAGTTTTTGGTGGTTTAGTTTCACCCAGCTCAGTTTCCAGATAGCGAAAGCGACGGTGGCGACGCAGGATCTCAATGGCCTTCTGCTCTACAGTCGCGGGTGTGATGCCAAGATCTTCCAGGCCAGGCAGTCCTGGGTACAACATGTCTGTTGTGTGGAACTGGGGAGGGAAAAGCAAAACAAGTTAAGCCTATGGCACTCAGGGAGTGTCATCATATCTCACTCAAATGTGATTATCATCAACTTATACTTTGCATTTTGCACATACCCTGTCTATTTTGTCACGGGTTGTCCAAGGTTCAAATGGGCTTCTCTCAAAGAAGCTGGCAACAAAACTGAAACACAAAACAAATTGAATTTATTTAACAATTTACTATTATTAAAGTATTTAATTCAATATTAAATATTGCTTTGTTAAGCAACTTAAATAATAATAATAATGATGATGATGATGATGATGATGATGATGATGATGAAGAATCGCAATACTCACTGATAGAGGGGACGAGGCATCGGGTAAGCAACAAAAGGCCGATGGGCCACTGCATAAACATACTCAACCAGATCATGCAGCAGATACCTGTTGGGTCTGCAAAAAGAAACAAATGAACTACAGTCAAGAGAACTTGTAGAATTAGGGGAGAACGAGAACTTGAAATGATCGTGACTGCATCAGCATTTTCCAGAACCATGAAAGAATCAGCCCATGGTGTGAAAACAGATTATGCTAACTATACAGAAAACATCACTAGAAATGGTCCTTACCCAGCTAGTGCATATGATTTCCCATTGGCATCAGGGTCTTTGATGGCATTCACAATAGCCCTGGCAACATCCACCACCTTGAGAAATAACGGGAGAAACAAGACATTGTACTAAAGAAGGACACAGAGGAAATTGAAAGAGGTCAAGAAATTAGAGTGCAAGTCTACTGTATATCTCAGTTTTTGAACAACCCCCCCCCCCCCCCAAAAAAAAAACCACACAGATAAAGGGATAAATGGCTGGAACTATCGCCATAACAACCTTTCCCATGAATAAGCTGCACAAAAATGTATCTACCATATCTCTCCACCTCCCAAGATACTCACGTGAACAGGCTGTTTGACAGTCTTATTCCCCAAGGCAATAAGGGGTACAGCTTTCCCAAACCAACGCATGTCTTAAAAATTGTGAAAAAACATAAATGAATGCGTGAACTAATAAACTATGTATAAAAACTATGGGTGCAATCTGCAAAAAGAATTCTCACAGTATTAAGCGATGTTCATATACCTTTCATGAGAGTAACAACTTAAAAACAGAGCAATAATTAACTTAAAGGACTTATATTCAGATAATTTGATTTAAACAATTTAGGCAATCCTAAAGTACAGTGGTTCTCAAACTTTTCATGGCAGTCCCCCCTTTGACAATAAAATAGACTTATATGTATATATATACACTGTATATATATATATATATATCAATATATGTTTATTATACGGCTCTTCAGAATGTTCCAAAAAGTACCGTTGATTTGAATGGGCCATCCCAACGTTCTTCCATACATTAATTCCTGCTAACAGACCGCTGTGAAAAGATAATGACCGTTGTCCTTGGCAACGGGTTTTGTGCTTCTAATGGCCGGTTCACACTACACGATTTCAACCCGATTTTGCCGATTTTGCCCCGATTTGTTAGTCCCCGACAAATGTGCAGGATCGGGCCCGATTTTGAAAAGTCTGTGACGAGGCGAGGTTTTGTGACATGCTTGCGACCTGTGATGTTTTCGTCTGCGACGTTCGAAACCCCCACGACGAAAAGTCTGGCATGTCAGAATTTTTGGGGGAATCGCAATGACGTATCCATTGTTGACATAGCGTAAACCTAGCATAAACCTCACTTTGGCCCGTATAACGAATGTCCAGCCTGTTAAACTGTTATTTTTGTAAACAGGCTTTTAGCTAGGATTTTTTTAGGGGGGGTCCATTTAGTCATTTACCCTAACGCGGTGGAGCGCGCGTGCGCAAGTTTGTAGGGGGGCATCCCCCCCCCCCCCACCGTCAATTTTTTTTATTCCTAACTGTCTGAAACGCTATTTTACTGCATTTTGAGGTGCACATTTTGTGGAATTCTGGTAATATTTTTTGGTGTGTCTGTTGCAGTATTTTTGTTTAATTGTCACATATGATGTACATCAGTGTACCACACAAACTGAAAATCATACCAACACAGAATAAATTCAAGCCAGAACTGCCATGTACATCTTGTATGTATATATGCAGGGGGCTAACATAGTGTTAGACTTGGCTGACCCAAATAAGAAGTTAAAAAAATATGTTTTACTTTTTATGAATATCTTAGTCCCAGAGTCTTCCTTGACTAGTGATTACATATTCAATTTAGTTAATCTTTCATATATTATGTGCAAGACACTTAGCAGTTATTAGCTATGTTTTTTTTATATGCTACGTGTATTATATGCTAATATAGGGTGACCAGATTTGAGTTTGTGGAAGAGATGACACTTTGTCGTGGAACCTGCCCCCTCCCCCGCGACGGAGTTTTGACATATTATTGTCGTGCCTGGACAACATGAATGTACTGTTTTTACTTCATAAGCATTTACTGTAGTTAATGCAATACCTTATTTCAACTGAAACACCTCATCATGTTGCTTCACTATATTTAAATCATGTACTTATAGTTCATACATGTGTAAATAGTGTTACAAATCACGGATGCGTAATATGGCTTTTTATTGCACTAAACACTAAACGCAACACAATTTCAAAATGGCACGGGCTTTATGCCCTGTTACAAGTTATCTCGAACAGACTGTGTTCCTTCACAGACCTGTGTAAATGCAGTCCCAACACAGAACAATGACATGCAATTAGTACAGTAAGGAACATTGTTGAGCACTAGTGCATTACAAACAGAAAGTATATGCCCGCCGCACGGCATTATGGGGCGACTATGCCGGCACGTTACAATAGGCTATGTATTTACTGAATTAAAATAATTTCAGCTTGTGCCATGTCCATGTGTTTACGTGCTGATCTGAAGTCACGTTGGTAGGATTTGGGTATAAATACATTTTTATTTAAAGATATTCTTGTAATAGGTTTACCCGGACCAGCGGACAAAAAATTCAACCCGCGTCAACACTTCAGAAGTAGCCCGCGGGAAAACTGCGGACCTGGCAAAACTGCAGTTAACGTTAACGTTCACGCATTAGACGTGTCTGTGTAGTGCTACATGAACTATCTGTTCATTTCAATCTGTTATTATTTTCCTTTGTGATTGAAATATTATTACCGGACAAACAGGGGATGAAAAACTCAGGGCGTCTGTAGGGCGTCTGCCTTAAAGTAGTGCGTCCAATTTTGTATTATTTTAGAACAGTGCGTCCGAAAGACGCACGGACGCATGGCTGGCTAAAAGCCTGTTTGTAAATGTAGGTTACAAAATGTTGGTTTTAAAGTAGTCTATTTCCAGTCTTACCCGGAAATTGACGTTTGATAGCCTACCTTAAAAGTTTACGTAGCCTATCAAAGGTAGCTAGCTGCTACCTAGGCAACCGGATACAAAGATTCATGATCTTGTAGTGTGGCCAGTCTTCCGACCAAGACGAAGCCCGAAGTCGTGGCTCTGTGATCGCATAGTGTGACATGTTAAATCATGAAGGAATGTTCGACAATCGTGCAGTGTGAACCGGCCATAATTCACATCTTTCATATCATTCCGCAAGAAGTCCGGTAATTTTAACGTAACAGACTCATGGTAATTTGAAGTCAGCAAGTAATGGGTTGCTGTGCAACACCTGAAACTACAAAGTTCTATTTGCTTGAAGAACTATTTATTTCTAAACGGGACTCATGAAACGTCAACTAAATCATTAAAAAGAGGTATGTTGGAGGAATGTCTTCTATCGTTTTTGGCAAATAACCCTAAAATAACCCTCAAATCTTTCATCGCAGGCCCCCCATTGACAATGGGAATATGTAAGGGATAATGCATTTTCCGTCGGTCATTGGGGGGGTGTAAGTGAAAGTGTATGAACATACTGCAGAAATGATTGAAGAACCGATCTTCTCTTCCAAACATCTCAGCTGGCTTCATAATGATGGCATCAGGGAACTCATCCCTCACTGCTTGCTCACCGACTGCCTGCAGGTCAGAAATCAATCAGATATGTTGTGGAAATAATATCACATATTATTAAATACATTTTTAATTAAATATAATAGCGAAAGTAACAAAAAGTAAAATTATTCATTTTTGAAGATTTACAAATATCTTAATATATGTTTGTTGCAGGCATTGTATTTACTTACTTTCAGTTCAAACAGCAACATGTCATTTCCAATGTGGTGTCTAAACCTTTGCATACATCTGTGCACGTTGAAAACTGCACCTTGAGATGTCCAGCTGGGAATCTTAATCACTGTTAGGAAATCCTACCTTATTCCTGAGGTATTTGGATGGGCTACGGATATCAGCATTCAGGTGGGACATGTGGATTAGTTTAGTGATTCCAGCTTCACGGGTTGCTTTGGCAATCTGCTGTGGGATCTTCACAAAGACATCTTCAAACTTGTAATTACTGCAAAGAAGAACACAAAAAAGAATTTAACATTCTGGAACCATGTACAGTGCCCTCCACAAATATTGGCACCCCTAGTGAATATGAGCTAAACAGGCTATAAAAAAATATGTCTTTGCTGTTAATCCTCTTGGTTTTTCACTCAAAATATTCACAAAATTATTTAAAAAAAAAAAAAACTGTTGACATTAAATAAATATTTTCCCCCAAAACATGTGTGCCACAATTATTGGCACCCCTTAATGTAATGTTTTGTGCAGCCTCCATTTGCCAAGATAATAGCTGAGTCTTCTCTTATAATGCGTGATGAGGTTAGTGAACACATGGCACGGGATCTGAGACCATTCCTACATGCAGTATCTCTTCAGATCCTTCAGAATCTGAGGTCAACATTTGTAGACTTGGCTACAGCTCATCCCACAGATTTTCTATGGGGTTTAGGTCAGGGGACTGTAATGGCCATGGCAAAACCTTTATTTTGTGGTCGGTGAACCATTTTTGTGTTGATTTTGAGGTGTGCCTAGGATCATTGTCCTGCTGGAAGGTCCAACCACGGCCCAGTTTAAGGCTTACTGGAGGGGGCTGTTTTCATTTAATATCTGCTGGTATTTAATGGAGTCCATGATACCATGTATCCTAACAAGATGTCCAGGGCCTTTGGAAGAAAAACAGCCCCACAACATCAAAGATCCGCCACCATCCTTCACATTGGGTATAGGGTGCTTTTCTATATGGCTATCTTTCTGTCTACGCCAAACCCACCTTTGATGTTTGTTGCCAAAAAGCTTTATTTTGGTCTCATCTGACCATATAACACGGTTCTATTGAAAGTCTGACTTACATTTGGCAAACTGTAGGCGCTTTAGTTTGTTGTTGATTGACAGCAGAGGCTTTTTTCTGGCAACCCTCCAAAACAACTTGTGGTGATGTATGTGGCATCTGATGGAAGTTTTGGAGACTTTCTGACCCCAAGACTCAACTAACCTCTACAATTCTCCAGCTGTGATCCTTGGAGATTATTTTGCCAGTAGAACCATCCCCCTCACGGTGCGTGGGGTCAATGTACACACGTCCTCTTCCAGGCTGATTCTTAACATCTCCTGTCTTTTTAAACTCCTTAATTATTTCCATGATAGTGGAAATGGGTATTTTCAACAGTTTAGAGATTTTCTTGTGTCCATTTCTTGATTTGTGCAGCTCAACAATTTTTCATTGCACATCGTCACTGTGTTATTTGGGTCTTTCCCATAGTGATGAATGACTAATGGAATTTGGCCTGTGTCACCTCATATTTGTACGCCAGTAGAACTGGAAGTCATGGTTGACCTCATAAGAGTTCCTTATCAAACAGGTGAACTTAAAAATGTAAAATATGACTGGAAATATACTTCAGTTAGATTTTAATTAAAGATTTTTCTAGGGGTGCCGATAATTGTGGCACACATGTTTTGGGGGAAAATATGTCAACAGTTTTTTTTTTCTTTCAATAATTTTACTTCTATGAAAAGGTAAGATTTTTGTGAATATTTTGAGAGAAAAACTAAGAGAATTAACTGCAAAGACATATTTTTTATAGCCTGTTTAGCTCATATTCACTAGGGGTGCCAATATTTGTGGAGGGCACTGCAATTTGACAGAAGCAAAAGAGTTCACTAAATTAGGATTTATTCATTTGAAACTACCCAAAGCCCCTTTTTTCTCTGCAAAATGAAATCAAGCCTCTACGGCAAAGGGGATAACATCATGTACAAGACTGACTTGCTGGCTTGCCTGTTCTTTTTGGCTTAATTGGTAACTTAAATGAACATACCAATAGTACCACAATGAACAAACTACAATTTAACTATTGCTGATCCTTCTTTGAGGAAGCTGAAAACGTCAGGTAAGGTACATTACACCGTTGCAAAATGTAACTGTGAATAACTTGTATAGGTTTGTGAGTTTTGTATCAATTTATTTTTAATTTAGCTCCCCTGGTTAAACAGCTGAATTCCCAGAAGTGTTGCCAGCTGGTCCTCATCAGCAGCTGAGTACATCTCCATCGGAGATTTAACAGAAGCAGGATGTGACTGCTAAGTTGCATGCTTCAGTAGAAGAGGAAGAGTTGTGCCAACAGAAGGCAAATTTGCTGAACGGTCATGCGGATCATTAACTGCCAAATAGTTCCAAACTAGTGACCCTGTCCGTAGCTATAACTAGTGACCCTGTCCGTATCTTTGACAAGTGACCCTGTCCGTCGCTATAACTAGTGGCCCTGTCCGTCGCTATAACTAGTGACCCTGCCCTTATCTTTGACAAGTGACCCTGTCCGTCGCTTTAACTAGTGGCCCTGTCCGTCGCTATAACTAGTAACCCTGCCCGTCGCTTTGACTAGTGACCCTGTCCGTCGCTATAAGTAGTGACCCTGTCCGTAGCTTTAAGTAGAGACCCTGTCTGTAGCTTTGACTAGTGACCCTGTCCGTCGCTATAACTAGTGACCCTGTCCGTCGCTATAACTAGTGACCCTGTCCGTCGCTATAACTAGTGACCCTCTCCGTAGCTTTAAGTAGTGACCCTGTCCGTAGCTTTAAGTAGTGACCCTGTCCGTAGCTTTGACTAGTGACCCTGTTCGTCGCTAGAACTACTGACCCTTTCCGTAGCTAGAACTAGTGACCCTGTCCGTCGCTATAACTAGTGACCCTGTCCGTCGCTATAACTTGTGACCCTGTCTCCGTAGCTACAACTAGTGACCCTGTCCGACGCCAGCACCAGCTCCAGCTGTCATTTTTTCAAGTGGTGTGAATGGGATGCACTTCACACTCATAGCTTTTTAATAGCCTAGCCCAGGTGTACTCAATAGGCGGACTGCGGTCTGGATCCGGACCCAAACGCAATACAATTCGGACCGAAGCCAAAATCAACATTGTAAATAAATCATGATCCAAGCAAGTTTTCTTTGGTGTGTGATTTCGCACTATATATTTTTTCCCACGCGGCGTGGTTTATATCTTCCGTGTCCAATACAGAGATCCAATCAGGAGCTGTAATAACAACATCACTATGACATCTCCCTCATTCAATGTTGGCCGCAAGCTCTGTGGGTGGTGTGTGTCCACGGCAACAACGCGGGCAGTTCGATTTGTGAACGGTATGTGTTTCTCAATAAACGAAAATCACGGCAAAAAATCTAAACCAGACAAAATCCGAAAAGCTGTTTCCAAAAATAGCGAATTTAAGAGAGAGTTGACTGACAAGTATGCATTTGTGCTGCCTTTTGGGTAGATCAGCCACACAACAAGAGCATGCATACCTCAACATAATGTTGTGAGTCTGCCTTTTCAACCATGAATATGGTGAAAAACAAATACAGGAGCACAATCACTAATGAAAATTGACCTCAGTGCCTCCGCCTGGCCTTCACACCTTTTATGCCCAAGTGTAAAGCACAAAAATGGTGTCACCTTTCACACAAATAAGGCCAGACCACATCACCTTTTGTAGTTTGAACGTTTTTGTTTTGTTTAGATTTTGACCGTCACTGTTACGGACCCTGGACTGAATGGAAATTTGGCGAGTGGACCTTTTGGGTTTCTAATTGAGTATCCCTGGCCTAGCCTAACTAGCAAGAAAAAACAATATCTTGATCAGAGGAAATTGGCTCAATAAAAATACTGAGTTAAGATTGCCTGATAAAATAAGTACAGTACCAGTCAAAAGTTTGGACACACCTTCTCAAGTTTTTTCTTTACTTTAATTATTTTCTACATGGTAGATAACACTTTTTTTTGTTTAGTACATCATTCCATATGGGTTCTTATGTAGTTTTAATGTCTTCAGTATTAATCTACAATGTAGAAAATAATAAAAGTAAAGAAATAATAAAAGTAAAGAAAACACTTCTCCAAAAAATGATGCGTCCAAACTTTTAACTGGTACTGTGCATGCTTAAATTACAGATTTAACTATAGCAGTTGCTGAGAACAGTTAGGATACACCAGTATGTGGAATTTTCTTTCTTCAGATGTAGCCAGAAAACTCTGTCAACCTTACTGTGGACTGTGGAGTTCAGTAGGATGTCAGATATGATGGAAGCGGACACAAACCTTGTCTCCCATTCTTCTCCCACAAGGTTAATCACCACATTTGAATGAGAAATTGCCCGTTGCATGGACTCCTTGTCTCGTGCATCCCATTCCTGAAGGGGTCATTGAAAAGAATTTTTTGTCTACAGAAATAATATAATTTAAATGCTTTTCACAAACTTTGTTAATGACCCACACTGAACATACATGCAAACACACCCAACTGCCCTCACTGCGTCATTTCAAATTAGGATTCAACTTTTTCCTACTTTTATCACCAGACTAAGTCACTGCCACCTGTCTCCGTAGAATATGAATGAAGATGGACCTTCGCTTGCGTGTATATACAGTGTCGTAAATTACAAATTTCGAGCATGCATTCTTTGTTTACCATGAAGATGATCTGACCAAGGTCACCCATTGGCCTCATATACATCAGGTCATACTGGTCACAGCGATGAGGAACCACTATCTGGGATCCTATGCGGCCTTTAAGGAGAGAAATAGTTCCAGGTTCACTTTATGAAAACAAAACTGCAAAAACCTTTACTCATCATCAATGTGGTGCTAAAGCATAACAAATTAAATATTTAACAACAGGACATAAGAGCCAACAACTAGCCTAACAACAACTGGTTTGAAGAGGCAACTTGGTCTCAGATTAATATACATTTTATGTGGTGAGGTTATATACTTTATACTGCTTTGACAAACAGACAATAATGACAAGCGGAAGCTGGGATTATAGTACCAGCGACTAAACACACCAAGCCGATTTACGACATATCTGCCAAGGAACCCAGTAGCTCCAAACACGGTTGCTGCAATGCCACTTGAAGAGGAGCGACCTCCTTTTCCTCGGGGGATGAGAGCATGATGAATCTTCCTGTTCTGCACGGTTACAGGAACAGCAGATAGCACCACAGGAGAGCAAGTGCCTGTCAATTAAAAGATAAAAACACAAACTCAACAATGGGCACCACAAACACATCAACAAGCCATTCACATTTGAAAAGTTACAAACTTTGTATCATAGACTATTGGTGCAATCTTTTCCTTGGATGACATGAAGAGGTGGACATGCTGTTTTTTTAGACGTAAACTAAGCACCGTCCACACCTGAAGAAACGTCATCCTTACAGTGAAATACGGCAACATCATGCTGTGGGGATGCTTATTACCCGCAAGGACTGGGAAACGTGTTAGAATTGAAGGGAGAATGGAAATAAATACTCCACGATATTGCAAGATAACCTGTTGTAGTCTGCAGGTAAACTAAAGGTTAGGGAGAGTGTTAATTTAAAGAAACATGTTGCTGGCTGAATCCTGACGGAAACACTCCAACCTTGGTCAAAAGGAGGATGGTGGTGACTTCATCGATTTCAAGCTACATTACACAGCAGCATTCAGATTCAATGTCTGGAAGCTAGAAGTAACATACCCCTTAGCAAATACCAACTTTGTTCAACCAGTGGCAGGACAAAAACTGAAAATACTAGACAGTGGTGTTGATGTTACGAAAACAGAAACGATTAACCAGTTAACAACTGGAGTTACAGGGCTAGAGCAAAAACAGAATGGGCCGGTCAAACCTTGTTCTGAACCCAACTCAGAGTCTGTGGACCTGTTCCTATAAAGCTGCTACTTATTTCCCTTAACAAAACTCAACTGCAGTTATTGCAGGAAAAGTGTTTGCTAACAAGTTTTAAATGACAGGGGTTGAATACTATGTACATATATTAAATGTACATATATAGACAAATGACGTTATCAAAAGTGGCAAACATAAGAAATTAAAAACAGTCTTTAAACAATTTTCAAGTTCTATTTTCTGGCTGTTTATCAGTTCTATGTCCATTCAAGATTTTGCATTTTCACAAATACCAGCGGCAGCTGAGTTAGCATGACCATGGAAAACCATCGTAGACAGTGTATGAACTGAGATATGGAATGAGCTTTTCCAAGCTTTTAAATTCGAAAGACAATGAAACGTAGTGTAACTTGGAGCTATAACATGATGAACTACTACTTTCTGAGGAGGATTTGGAACTACTAATTTCTGAGGAGGATCTGGATGAGTAAGTATAACCATCTAACCCTCACACTGGGAGATTTTCACATGTATTGTGGTAAGTAGTTTTTATAGTGGCGGGCTTCTCAGCTCAGCCACTCATGTGACTGGTACACACCTGCTTTAGTAGACGTGAGTGAGGCAGTGTGTTGAAGAGTGTTGTTAAGTAAAAAGCTAAGGCAAAGCTTTGTTTATAGCAGCAGACCATCTCAGAAGAAGAGACTGCCCAAGTAACATTGACACATATCGAATGTTTACTGAGTTTTTACTATAGCTTTACTTGCTTTATTTTGCTTAAACCACACCATTACTATATTTCAGCCAATGGTAGATGACATAGCTGGTGACCTAGCGTGACGTTTACCTATCTGGCTGTTTATCAGAGGTTTTCCCAAACCACTTGCTTACACTGCACTTAACAATGTAACCAACTTCATAGACACACATCTGCTGTATTTTTTTTTTTAAGTAACTGAAGAAATCACGAACAGCCTCTATTCAGCCTACAACAGCTGATGTTCTGCAGCCAATCACAGAATCCAAAAGCTTACCATTACTATCATAATGAGCATTGAGTTGTCCTTGAAAGCATCGGGACCTATGCATGTCATGACTCACGTCTTGCAAGAGATTCATTTACGTTGTTTGACAAAACACCCAACCTCCTTGTCCTGTGACCATAGTGATAAATATAATTGAATTTTCAGTTGAATCAAAACATTAGAATGTATTACGCCAATTAACTCTTACATTGGCTGACAAGAGAAATGTATTATTGCACACACACATGTGCACATGTGTGTATAACACAAGCAGTATCATAACAGATTCCAGATCAGCTTAAACTGGCCAACAAGCATCTTGCTGGCCAGATGTAACTATAGCTATGTTGGTTGACCAATATTGTTCAAATTCATGTCTATTTTCAGATTTGTGTGGGCGCTTTGCATGAGGGCACGCCACTGTCCATGATAAGTTATGGAACTTCTGGCAGCTACTTCCTAAAGGCTAGGCAGATTTACTGGAGTATGCCGTCAGGAGACTGTACAGGTTCTAATTAGAGTAGTGAGTGACGGCAACTTATTGTTTTAATTGGTATGTCGTCTGGTGTTAGCAGCAAGTGGAGGACCGAAAGGATCTGGATTAATGAGAGCCGCAGACTCGACTCATCTGGGTTAGTACAAAAATCCCGAACATTTTCTCGAGTGTCAGGACTCGCACATCACTAATCGAGATCAGTTCTTTGCCCCCCATTTTTTAGCAGAGTTAGGCTGGACTGGCAGTGAACTTACACGTTAACTTAAAGCCCACCTTCACATACAGCTAACGCATATCTATTAAAGACCATCCGCACAACAACAGGACAGATATCGACTGATCTTGCTAGCTAGCCAGCTAATAAACGGGCAGCTCGGGTTACTAGCTAGCTAACCTTAGCTGTATTAACAGTGAGGACAGTTATGGGATCGTCAGGCAAACAAGGTGTCATGACAAGACGCAAGCTTTTTGCTATTTCAGTTCTCAAACGTATGTTTGTTTCTATCCAGCAACAGATAAATTGTCATTTAAAGAGAGGTTCGCATATCCTTACCCGATATCCTGGGAAGGACAGTCTTCGACCGCCTTGCAATGACAACGGCCGCCATGTTTGTTGAATGTCAGCCGGCCCGAGCCGAAGGCTTGTCTTGTTCTTGTTGGCGGGTCTTAGACCTTTACCGCCACCTACTGAGCTGGAGTGTGGGGCTTCGACTTTTTTCTTCTGCTGGTAAGAGCAGAAAAGCAAATCATTTTCGCTACTGTGCTCCCCCTAAAGTTGCGAAGTGCACTTCACTTTTACACCACTGTAATAAATACAAATCGCACCTTGAAACCCCTTAGTGGACAGAGGTACATGTATTTGTTGACAAGCTGAAGGATATGGAACCGACAAACACAACGCCAGAAACCAAAGAAGCATGTGTACTGTCAAGGTAGGGTTATACTGTATTAGCAGATTTTACACAAATATTACTCAGCAAAGATGTATTTATTGTGACTCTCTCTCTTCACCCTGGCTGTATGTACAGTACCAGTCAAAGGTTTGGACACACCTTCTCATTCAATGGTTTTTCTATATATTTATTATTTTCTAGGTTTCAGATTAATACTGAAGACATCAAAACTATGAAGGAACACTTATCTTCCTCATCAAGATGTAGACACACTTTCCATATTCAAATTGAGACTTAAGATATTCCTCTTTAGTCCATCCCATAGTCATGACTAATCGCGTCACATAATGCAACATTATTCACCTCTTTTTGCTAGCCATGTTGTAGTGTTTAACAGGAGTGGGCAACAGACAGCGCATGTTGTACCATGTTGAAGGAGTTTTATGTGGTGTTCCCTTTGCATGCTTCTGTACCTTTGAGCTTGGTCTTTGTACATGCAATTCTGTACAGTCTACTATAACTCTTGTATGCTGGAAGGTTTCTTTTAGAGAACTGGGGAAAAGTTTCATGACAGAGCCAAACTAGCACAGACCCCACCTATGATTTAGAAGGTTTGTCCATGTAAAGCAGATTTAGCTAACAGTTACTGTGATATATTAAAAAAGCAAGGTCTTGCACAAAAAAAGCCCTGCCTCAAATGGCACAGAAAGAGGAAGAAAGAAAAATAACTGTTGTAGCGATGTAGAGTAGGCTACTGGAAGCAGGGTGAGAGTTGCAATGAGTGTGACACCCTTAGTTTGTGAGCAACCATCTCACTGGCATTTTGAAAACAAATGATATCAATCAAATCAAACTATATGTATATAGCACATACGAAGAGGCAACATAATGAAGGAAATGGGGGACACATTTTACAGAGGGAAGCAAAAAAAACAGTTTACCCATTTGGGCCAATATAGGAGAACTGTAAAATGCTTCCCTGACCTCTGTAATGACCTTAGACCTTTCTAATGAGACAATCAAGCACTTTCCTGGAGAATGTGAAACACAAACATAATACAAAGCACACACATAGCATAGCACTACATCATTTTGTATGTATCATGTATAAACCACCTGATGTCTGTTTACATATTATGTAAATCTACGAAATGCATGCTGTGTACAACACTCAATGTTTCACTTCTCCTTCTGCCACACATACTTCCACCCATCCCCCCTTCCTATCTCCACCCGGCCCGACCTCAGGCAGATGGGTCCTCCCTTATGTGCTGTGGTTCTTCCTTCCTAACTAACAGGGAGTTTTTCCTTGCCCCTGTTGCCACTGTGCTTGCACTAAGGGGGTCCAGGCTCTGGGCTCTGCAAAGCGCCTTGAGACAATTGTATTGTTATGGCGCTATATAAATAAAATGTAATTGAATAAGAAACATAACACATTATACAAAAAACCTATATAATACATAAATAAATATGAATACAATAAGATCATTTTAAATATATATATATAGACATAATAAATACAACATTTGACCATGAATTTAAGACTGGTATGTCTAATCTTGGTGAGGACTTGTGCTGCAGCATTCTGTATCATTTGCAGTTGACTAATAGTTATCTTTGAAAGACCAGACAAGAAAGCATTACAGATGTCCAGCTTGCTTGTGATAAAAGCATGCATCAGTCTTTCAGTGTCAGCTTGAGAGAGAAAAAGGTTGTGCCTTAGCAATGTTTCTTAAGTGAGTTTTAGTAATTATTTTTGTATGGGTTTAAAAAATTAAGATCTGAGTCAAATATGACACATAGGTTTCTAGCCTGGTACTTGGTGTTAAGTGCCAGTGTTTTTAAATAATGTGCAGATAGTCTCTTTCGGCTTTTTCACCAATAACTAGTACCTTATCTTGGTTGAGCTGGATACAGTTCTGTGACATCCATACATTTATATCAGTATTGCAATTCACCAAGCAATCAATAGAGCTGTGATTGTTGGGTGTTACAGAAATATAGCGCTTTTAAGACAATAACTTACAGAAAAACCCTTATCCACCACTATTTTGGTTCAAATATTTATGGCTGTTTTTACTTTGCCCCTTTGTCCTCGACCACTGTTATAACTGTCCCTAACACTGCATTTAGATGGAAATGTTAGTAAGTAAGGCAAATGAGCTTGAATTTGTGAAGTAAATACAGAGATGAAAGATCTATGTTGCATACATGTTTAAATGAACAGTGTTACTTTTGCAGACAAAACGTACAAAAATGTATATGTACTATTGGTCTTCCCTACACAAAGTTAAAACAGATTGTCCATAATCCAATTCCTTTACTTTTTGGTAGCCTGTAGTAGTCTTGAACATTTTCATACAAAATATTATTGGTCATTACTGAATAAGAAAAAACAGATCATTAGTTTTAGTTTGAAATGGGTGATTATAAATGTGTTCAAAAATAATGAACATGCTTCCTCAAGTTTAAGAAGAAACTTCCTTTGGCACATGCTACTGATTACACACAATGAGTTTTGTATGCTTTTCCTAATGACTACAAATGTGCCATTTGCAGTTACTATGGGCAGTGTGTGAAAGTAGCGTTTGGTTAGTGTAAAGCTCTGTTGCTGTAGCTGTGTCACTAGGAGTCACCACAAGAGGGAGGGACTTATAGCAGAAGGACAATACGGGTGTTTGTGCAATGGCCCCTGAGTGGCGGCTGGCTCTCTCGGATTGCTTTCGCTTGACTACGGTTGCTGCACACATTGTTGAAATGAAAGGAAAGTGGACAGCTACAGCCATTTTGTGAGTTATTTAAAAGGGTAAGTAGATGACCTTTTTTACAATAAAACTATATTTATCTGAACTTTGCTAAATGAATCCTCTCATGTAGTTTGAGAAGTTATAAAATGAGTAGATGGAGTAGGATAGACAGCCTTGTCTGTGTTTTGGCAGTGTAGGGCTGTGAATGGAGCAGGGCTGAAAGAAGATTTCAAAGAGAGGCTCAGTGAAAGGCATGTGCAGAATGTGACTGGGCACCAGAAAGAAAGAGTGAGAGAAGTGGAGAGAGGATTAGAGAAAAAAAGAGGAGGATGCAGTCGAAGAGGAAAAGAGGTTGAGATATAAACATCAAGAACGCAAAAAAAGGCGATCGATACAAAAATAATTGCAATGGTGTATACGGTGAGTGCTTAAAATAGAGATTAGAGGATAGAGAGAAGTGAAGAAGAGAATCAAAAGGAAATGCTAAAGAAACAAGATACACATACACAAAGTAGACTGTGCTAACGCTAATATGCTTCTATCAAGTAACATTCAAACTTTTGAAAATACTAGTTAGATGCTAAATAATGCTATTATGTCTGTGTGATTAATTCTTTAACAAATAATGAAAGACTATTTTATTTCTTTTACAGACATTCTTTTGATGGTGGATGTCAATGTCCGTAAAAGGGAGCTGGTAAGCCCCTCATCTTTCAGCTTGGTCCTTCAAGGTAATTGAAGAGGTCTTAACCCTTTTAGCTACCAGATTAGAGAGTCTTTAAAGGTTGAGAGGTTCTCTGTGTTAGAGGCAAATAACACTTCCCACAATGTATAAAGACATATAAGAAAAAATGTACAGTGCTGTAATTTACTTTATCAATCAATTATTTAATGTTATATATTTAGAATACAAATAAATGCTCTCATTACCATGATTAATATCTTACAAATCACGGGAGCCATAGATGAGAGGTCATTCCTTGTATGTGTGAATTTTCCTTTTCTTTTCCATGGCAGTATGACCTGTACTCCCATATATAAGACAGCACAAAGACCAGACAACACTCCAGGTAGGTGCGGATTGACTGTCATCAAAGAGATAGCTGGTTGGTTTTGGCAAGCTGTACCATCTGGGTTTGATCATTAAGTTTGTTGTTACTTTGTCAGATCTAGGGGTAGATGGGCCTAGGTGGTGACGCTTTGAATTGAACTTGTGTGAGGAGGAAAATTGCAGTTGTGAATCCAAAAGCAGAGGAAGAGACTCCTGTCAGAATGACTGACTCTAAAGTCAGGTAACTCTCACACATCTATGTTTTAATGCTGTTGCATGTGTTTTGGTGTGACCCATTACATGACTGGATGTGCGTGACCATGCGCGTGTGTTTGATGTGTCTTTCAGCCTTCCTGCTAAGCTGATTAATGGGGGAGTGGCAGGTCTGGTGGGCGTGACTTGTGTTTTTCCTATTGATCTTGCCAAGACTCGCCTCCAGAACCAGCAGGGGGCCCGTGTCTATAGTGGGATGTGAGTATGAACGTGTTAACTTCCACGGCATATTCCTCTTTGATGGAGGGGAGGGAATGGAGGGATTTCTGTTGACCACTTGACCTTGAATGAAGACTAATTGGCTTTTAGAAGCCTGATGCTACAGTCTGTGCGGTAGTGAATCTTGAAGTTAGAGACCTGATGAGAAGTTGTGGTTGTGTGCTCCACAAAGATGTCAAGAAGCAATACAGGATATGTTGTCATGAATGAAGTGATAACAGAAAGAGAGTAACATGGAGGATACCTATGGTGGAGGAATAAAAGAGGCCCTGGATGGCTTACGCTATTCCTAAAATATAGAACCGTAGATCAGAGGTCATGTTTGATGGTTTAAAATCTAATCTTTGCTGTGTGGATAATGGATGGTCCTTTACAGAGATCACTATAGCAGACAAAGGGAAAATGTTACAGTAGGAATAACATTTATAATGAAATGTAATATTGTTGTACATATCTTGTAGTCTAATCGCTCTATTTGTCTGCGTACATTTTTTTTACATACATTTAAACAGGTCTTGCAATATTTGAGATTTCAAAGATGTGACTTCTTTAAACTTGTTGCTGTAATCTGGCTGTATTTTTGCAACAATACAAAATTCACAAGAACAATACATAATAACCTATCAATAATGGTTTACCTTGTTTACTTACTCACTAATTTATTTAAAATGGAATAAAACCTCATATGAACACATTTGATTAGAGTTTATCCTAGTTGTGTAAATAAACTAGCTATGTTTTGATACAGGATTATTGCGCCGTTACACTATTACACAGTTTCCAATAAATATATTGACCATACAGTTACAAAAACATTGAGATCTTTACAAATGAGAAAATGATTTTGTAATGGTGAATGTAAAAAAAAAACTTTTGACCTTAAAATAACAACACAGCTGTAGATTAAGAAATTATATACATTTTAAATTAAGTGACATTTATTTAGGGTGAAATGGTTTACTGACCTGAGGTCTCAGTGTAGATTTCATCCTAAAACATTGCGCATACAAGAACCTTAGAATCTATTTACACACAGAATTATACTGGGTAACACTTTATTTGGATAGTCCGCCTACATTGACTTTACAGATGGTTTGTTTAAACTTAAGTTAAGTCTTTATAATTGTTCACTGAACATCACCTAGACGAAACCCAACCCCTAACCCTCACCTTAACCATAAACTGTAGCTAACTGAGTTTCAACAGATAGTTTGTTTATAAACTGAGCATCTGTAGACAGTCCACAGGTGACCATATTCTGGTTAAGGCTTCTGTACTCAGTCGTGTTATTATAAATACCAATCTGCATTGATTGATGCTTGCGTGTGTGAGTTTGAGAAAGTCACCACACAAGAAGTACACAGAGTAAAAAATGGGTAAAATATGTTCTCTATGAAAGTAACTTAGATAGATAGATAGATAGATAAATACTTTATTAATCGCGTGGGGAAATTCTGGGATCTTGCAGCTCTCACATATTTACAATAATTGCAAACAATATATACAGACATTACAAACAATACAATTCAGCTATGTACATGGTGTAAAGTGCATAATAATTAAAGTTTCATGGCAGCTGGGACGAAAGACCTCCTATGTCGCTCAGTCCTTGATCTTATTGTGTTGAGCCGCCCGCTACGGAGGCTGCTTGACTGTCCTGCCAGGACATGGTGGAGGGGGTGATTAACATTGCCCATGATGGCCAAGAGCTTGCCCCGCATCCGTCTCTCTACCACCGTCCCCAGTGAGTCCAGGTTCTGCCCCACCACTGAGCTCGCCTTTCTGACTAGTTTGTCGAGCCGCCCAGTGTCCCTCTTAGATGTGTTGCCTCCCCAGCAGACTGCAGCAAAAAAGAGCACGCTCGCCATAACAGATTGGTAAAACATGCACAGCATCTCTTTACATATATCAAAGGACCTGAGTTTCCTCAGGAAGAACAATCTGCTCTCCCTTTTTTATATGTAGCACCTGCGTTAGCTGACCAGTTCAGATTGTCGTCGAGATGCACCCCCAGGAACTTGTAGGTCTGCACCACCGCAATGTCCTTGCCCTGAATGTTAATAGGCTGCAAATGTGGCTTAGACCTACGAAAGTCAATGACCAACTCCTTGGTCTTGCTGGTGTTTAGAAGTAGGCCATTCCTGTCACTCCAGTCGCCGAAGGCTCTCGCCAGTTCCCTGTACTCCCCCTCCTACTCCTCCCTCACACACGCCACTATAGCCGTGTCGTCAGAGTATTTTTGGACGTGACAGGTCTCAGAATTGTAGATGAAGTCAGATGTGTAGAGGGTGAACAGGAACGGAGCCAGCACAGTCCCCTGCGGAGCCCCAGGGCTACTCACAACTACACTGTGTGCACAATTATTAGGCAAGTGAGTATTTTGACCATATCATAATTTTTATGCATATTTTCCAACTCCAAGCTGCATAAACTTGAATGCTTATTGGATTTAAGCATATTAGGTGTTATGTATCTGTGTAATGAGGGAGGTTGTGGCCTAAGGAGATCAATACCCTATATCAAGGTGTGCATAATTATTAGGCAGCTTCTTTTCCTAAGGCAAAATGGGCCATAAAAGAGATTTAACTGACTGTGAAAAGTCAAAAATTGTATAAAGTCTTTCAGCGGGATGCATTACTCTTGAAATTGCTAAGATATTGGGGCGTGATCACAGAACCGTCAAATGTTTTGTTGCAAATAGTCGACAGGGTCATAAGAAACGTGTTGAGAAAAAAAGACGCAAATTAACTGCCAAAGATTTGAGAAGAAGCTACCAAGAACCCATTATCATCCAGTGCTGTCATATTCCAGACCTGCAATCTACCTGGAGTGCCCAGAAGTACAAGGTGTTCAGTGCTCAGAGACATGGCCAAGGTAAGGGAGGCTTAAACCCGTTCACCACTGAACAAGACACATAAGTTAAGACGTCAAGACTGGGCCAAGAACTATCTGAAGACAGATTTTTCAAAGGTGTTATGGACTGATGAGATGAGAGTGTCTCTTGACGGACCAGATGGATGGGCCCGTAGCTGGATCAGTAACGGGCACAGAGTTCCACTTTGACTCAGACGCCAGCAAGGTGGAGGTGGGGTACTGGTATGGGCTGGTATTATTAAAGATGAGCTAATTGGATCTTTTCAAGTTGAAACGAGTGAAATGGACTCAAAATGAACTCTCAAACCTACTGCAAGTTTTTAGAAGACACTTTCTTCAAGCAGTGGTACAGGAAAAAGTCTGCATCTTTCAAAAAGATCATGATTTTTATGCAGGACAATGCTCCAGCACATGCATCGAAGTACTCCACTGCGTGGCTAGCCAGTAAAGGCCTTAAAGATGAAAGAATAATACATGGCCCCCTTCCTCACATGACCTAAACCCTATAAACAGGTGATTTTCAGTGCAGGAAAACAGTACACCACTCTGAACAGTGTCTGGGAGGCTGTGGTTGCTGCTGCACAAAACGTTGATCGTCAACAGATCAAGAAACTGACAGACTCCATGAATGGAAGGCTTATTACTGTTATTGAAAAGAAGGGTGACTTTATTGGTCACTGACTTTTTTTTTTTAAATGTCAGAAATGTTTATTTGTATGGTTTGAGTTGTTTGTTTATTATTCTAACTTAAACAGATGAAAATAGACAAGTGAGATGGGAAATTTGTCGTTTTTCATTTAGTTGCATAATAATTCTGCACACTCATAGTTGCCCAATAATTGTGCAGACATAGATATTCTCCTAAGAAAGCCAAAACCTCACTTTCACTTTCTTAAATATTCAGGTTTGAGATTATTGACATTTTGGATTGACCGAGAGCACTGTAGTTGTTCAATAATAAAATGAATCCTCAAAAATACAACTTGCCTAATAATTGTGCACACAGTGTATGTCAGATGCACAGCTCCCCAGTCTGACAAACTGCGGCTGTCCTGTTAAAAAGTCCGTGATCAAGGAAGTAAAGAAGGGATCCACCCCCATCCTTTCGAGCTTTTCTCCAAGTAGGAGAGGCTGGATGGTGTTAAAAGCGCTCGAAAAGTCAAAGAACAAATGCCTCACTTGACTTCCCGGCTCGTCCAGGTAGGAGTAGGCCCGGTGAAGCAAGTAGAGGACAGCATCATCCACTCCTACTCTCTCCCTGTACCCGAACTGCAGGGGGTCAAGTGCGTGTTCAGTCAGAGGTCTCAGGTGACAAAGAACCAGCCGCTCAAGTGTCTTCATGACGTGAGATGTGAGGGCCACCGGTCTGTAGTCGTTGAGCACGGCCGGGCGTCCAGTCTTGGGTACCGGCACGAGACATGACGTTTTCCACAGAACGGGGACCCTCCCTGACTGTAGGCTCAGGTTGAAGAGCTCTTGAAGGGGCTCGGCCAGTTGATCAGCACAGACCTTTAGCAGCCTCGGGCACACTTCATCCGGGCCAGCCGCCTTTCCTGCGTTCAATTTCTTCAGCTCCACCTTAACCTTGACAGCTGTGAGGCACAGGGGGAGGATTGGAGGGGGAGGGGGCTCATCTGTGATGTTAGGGCTGTACCTGTGAGGAGGAGCTGGTGAAGGGAGAGGCCAGGCTGCTGCTGGAGGAGAAGTGGGGGGGGAGGACGGGAGAGCTGATGATGATGAGGCCGCTGAGTCAAACCTGTTGTAGAAGTGATTGAACTCATTGGCCTTGGCCACATCAGGGGCTGTAGCCAGACTGCCCTTCTGCTTGTAGCCCGTGATGGTCTTCATTCCCCTCCACACCTCTCTGGTGTTGTTGCGCTGCAGCTTCCTTTCCACCTTCATTTTATAATCCCTCTTGGCCTGCTTCAGGCTCCTCTTCAGCTCTGGTTGTACGAGCCTGCGCTTCTCCCTGTCACCCTCTCTGTATGCTGCTTTTTTCTGATTAAGGAGCTTCTTGATGTCACAAGTGATCCAAGGTTTATTGTTTGGAAAACAGCGCACAGTCCTCGCTGGTACAATCATGTCCCTGCAGAATGTCATGTAGCCAGTGTAGCAATCAACCCTCCTGTCAACTTCCATGACTCCCCTATTTCCCTCTGTGTCTTGCAGTACATCCCAGTCCGTGCATTCATAGCAGGCCCGCAGAGCTTCTTTGGCCTCTGGTGTCCACTTCCTGAATGTACGGGTGGTGACAGGCTGCCTCACAACACAGGGTTTATAGGAGGGCTGGAGTAGGACCAGGTTGTGATCTGATCTGCCAAGTGGTGGGAGGGCAGTAGCGGTGTATGCCTCCTTTACGTTTGCATAGAGAAGATCGAGGGTCTTATTTTCTCTGGTGGGACAGTCAACATACTGCACAAAGCCAGTTAGATGGAAGGAGAGACTGACGTGGTTGAAGTCTCCAGAGATCACGATTGCTGCATCAGGGTGCTGGGTCTGTACTCTCGCGACAGTCTCGTGGATGACGTCACACGCCACTGCCGGCACAGCCCGTGGCTGGATGTAAACAACAATGGCGGCGATGTGTGAGAATTCCCTTGGAACATAGTACGGTCTGAGCCCAACTACCAGGAGTTCAACGTCCTGACAACAAATCTTCTCCTTGTTGTCAACTTGTTAGAAAGTGAACCATTAGTCTGGTCTGTTCATCAACGGCGCATTATGTGGGGCGTCGAGTGTAACAGACCCATATTTTTGTGTGCAGAATGTATTCGGTGCTAAGGAATGCATTAATCTATTACGAAACCGTAATACATTTTGTCCATTTAAAACACAAGCGTATTCAAATTGTCTTTTCAAGGGAGGGCAGTGAGCAGCCAGTGATGTTTTGGGCTGTGTTGATGTCTCATTGGAGGGCTCTCTTGTCAGCCGCAGTGCAACGCCAAAATGCAGTATGTCAGTACACAGTAAAGGGTGGAGCGGTAAAAAGGCCACCATTGGTTTACACTCCAGGTTGTTTTTCCTGAGCACCCTCAGGAAGTGTAACCTCTGCGTTGCCTTCTTGGATATTGCTGAGGTGTTGGCAGACCAGGAGAGGTCATCTGATATGTGGGCTCCCAGGAACTTGAAGCTGTGTATTTTCTCCACACAGTCCCTGTTGATGTGGAGTGGGGCCAGGTCTGCTCTTTGCCTCCTGTAGTCCAGTATGAGTCCCTTTGATTTGGTGTTGTTCAGTGACATATTGTTGTCTGAGCACCACACTGCCAGTTTCTGTGCTTCATCTCTGTACGCTGATTCATCGTTTCCTGAGATGAGTCCGACCAGCTTAGTGTCATCAGCAAATTTGATGATGGTGTTGGTGGGATGGGTAGGAGTACAGTCATATGTGTACAAGGAGTAGAGCAGTGGGTTCAGCACACAGCCTTGTGGAGAGCCAGTGCTGAGCGTGACGGTGGAGGAGAGTTGGAAGTTTTACAGGCTGTGGCCGGTTTGTGAGGAAGTCCTTTTTCCAGGTGAAGTTGGAGGGGGAGAGGCCTAGTGCAGCTAGTTTGCTGACTATGTCTGGGATTATTGTATCGAATGCTGAGCTGTAGTCTATGCTACATCTAGTCTAAGAGCATTCTAACATACGTTCACCAGAGTTCCAGGTGGCTCAGTGTGTTGTGAAGGACTATGGCGATGGCGTCTTCTGTGGACCTGTTTGCTCTGTATGCAAACTGATTTGGGTCAAATGTTGGGGGAAGGGTGGATTTCATTTGCTGTGAGACCAGTGTCTGGTCTCTAGTTGGTTGTACAAAACATTTAAAACTGAACCACCACTGGTGAGCTTTGCCATCACAAACTATTGGATTGGTTTAGAATGTTACAAACATACTGAACTCACTCATCATTCCCACTCACATTACCACTCAAATCCTCACATGGTTGGTCTCCAGATGAGTCTTGGGTAAGTCAGTGTGTATTCATCCAGAGTTTCTTAGTTGACCAGCTCAGAGTTTCTTAAACATAAAAAGCAAGGGTGAGTCGTATTTCAGAGACACCTTGTTGCGAATCTACATCTACACTTTGCCTCAAAAATTCCTTTACAATTTCATCCACAATTCTGATTCCTCAGCAGAATGAGATATTCAAAAATGCTGTATCTTCAGCTGATCAAAGTCTGTACTCATTCATGCATGGAATGTGCCAGATTAGTAAGAATGGAGGGCTCAATCTTCTCCCACCTCTTCGTGGACCTTGAATTGAACTTCTTCTTGGTGGTGAGACGTCCGTGGACTGTGGGAGACCCGGCTGTTCAAGACCTCCAGTCATTCTCAGCCAAGTTGAGGTCAAGGGGGCTGAGCTGGGTGGCCATTCCTCATTGCATAAGAAGCCATGAAAGTGCTCAGCACAGAGTGGTGTGAGCATGGACACTGTCCACTTGCACAAATACTCATTCTTAACACCTCTTGAAAAGTTTCCTAGTGGTTGTGGGCCCCATTTTTTTTTTGCAAGTTCAGAGTCCTGAGACTGCCCCCCCCAGACCATGGTGTGCACTGAACCCAACTTGTTCAGATGGTTGAAATGTGTCCATTTATATATATTTTATGACTCATTTGACCACTGGGGGTTAAAAACAGTTTGAGAGGGCATTCATCAGAGAATATCCACTTCTCACAGTCTTTTGGAGTAAGTAGGCCAAATCTTGTCTTTCCACTATGTGCAGTGTCCTTGAAAAACTTTTTCAAAATTAGCGGACAGCAATACTGGTTCCCTTCGGTCTTGGCCTTGCGACAAGTCCATGAGAGAGAGTGTTGGGGAGAGGAGTGCTTACATTGCTAACCATATCCAACTAATTTATATCTCATTCAAGGGTAGAAATCCCAGGGGGGGGGGCAGGGGGGTGTTCTTGGTGGCTGACTTTTAAATAAGTAGGCTAGAAACTTTGGAAGTGACTTTGGAAAGGATGGCTTACAAACAAAGGATGTGTCACACATTTCAGTATTTCTACTGCTCAAGACAGTAAAACATATTTTAAATATCAGCGGATCCCCCAAATCAGCCCCAAAACAAATAAATCCATACATGAGGAATATCTAATTTTATTTGTATTGAGAAGTGCAAGTCACAAAATCTGATTGTGTCTTACCAGCAAAAGTGGGAACAAAGCAATGACTGTCAAGGCACTACAGAGTAAAGGGACAGTGAGGGGAGAAAACGTTAGTGTTACAATGTAGCTACACTTTGATGACTGCCATCAGAGGCTATCAACTTTGTTCCAGCGCATCTGAAATCTATGCCTTTCTATCGAATGTTAGATCTTCATGGCGTTATGTACTTTTCATAATAGAAAACAGTGAATGAACAGAAAAACTAAAGAAATAAGAAATACTAAGAAGTTCATCATGTGTAGAATAGCACAGCCCACACTATGCTTCATAACTGAAATAACAGGGGACTTAACTGTGTGATACCTGGATAACAACAAATCTTGAACAAACAATGTTTTGAACGAATGTCCAGTGTCCAGTGACAGAGCAAGAGTTAAAAAAAATATCAAATGTGCCATTTTTATTTCTAGGCTGGACTGTTTGGTGAAGACTGTCAGGACTGAGGGTTACTTTGGGATGTATCGAGGTAACTTGTGGACATAAAACAATACTTTCATTTGCACTGTTCAGAAACTTCACATTTTGGAGTAACATTAAAATACTCTTAGGTGCAGCAGTGAATCTCACCCTTGTAACTCCAGAGAAGGCCATCAAACTTGCAGCAAATGACATCTTCAGACAGAAGCTTTCTAAAGATGGGTAATTTTGCTCACAATATTGAAATGTACACATTATTGACATTTTTCACGAAACAATCAGTAATTCAGTTGTGCTACGGTCATTTGTCCTATTATAATCAAGAATGGTCTTCAGTACCATGCATTTTTCATTTATTAAGGCAGCACTATGTAGCCGTTGCTACTTTTTGAGGTTTGTCTTTTATGGTCAAATATCATCTTCTGATCATCTAATGGTACAGTACATGGTCATGTGAAGGCCAGAGAAATGCACCAGTCATTCCCATTAGCCGCCCAGGCTATGACCTGTGTAGCTCTGTGGTCCGGGGTGGCACACGTGAAGATGAAAGAAAGGCCTTTACAGCATGGTCAACTTGGCTGTTGTTGGTCTTAGGATGGATTTTGCATGCCTTTTTAGTAGTTAACTCACTAGTTTTACACTTTAAGTACAGTTATTGCTTTACAAGCAGAAAATATAACTACATATACTACATATATTTGTTAAAAGGTCGGGAATGCAGCAAAAATTCCAACCTGGATCACCTGGACACTAGGTTTAATCTTCATTGTGAGATTCTAATTCTAATTCTTGCTTTTCTGATTGAGTTTTGAAACTTTCCCCCATATTTGCCCAACAGGAAGCTGCCCCTTTGGGGGGAGATGCTGGCTGGATGTGGGGCAGGAACCTGCCAGGTGGTGGTGACCACACCCATGGAGATGCTGAAGATCCAGTTGCAGGATGCAGGCAGGTTGGGTGAGTCATAAAGGCATTTTGTTTTGTGTATTTCTGGAAATAGTTTGTTGTTTAATTGAAAATACCTAGTGAAATATGTTCTACTCAGCTTCATAAGATAGTAGGTAACATGTATGCAGTGCTTACACTAGCATGGAGTGTGTGGCAGTGATGGTTGTATTTGTGTCAGCTGCACAGAAGTCGACCACAGCACCTACTGCCACTCCAGAGCCTGCTCCCTCATTGGTTGCACCACAGGCCTCTGGGCCCACCCCGGGGCCACGGCCCTCGGCCACCAGCATCACCATCCAGCTTCTGAGGACTCAAGGCTTGGCTGGGCTCTACAGGGGGGCAGGGGCCACTCTACTCAGGTGCAGTCTTTTAAAGGGAACCCAATATTGCTGTTCTGGTATTACAACTTGCATTTCATTATCAACTGTAAGGACATGTTATTACAAAACGAAATACTTCACCTACAAAAAGATCAATCTTGAGTCTCCTTATTGAGCTAAAAGTGACATTATATTTGTAAATAAGAATAATTTAACAAAACACAAATCAGAAGTTAACACAAAACAAAATCTGTCCCCTGCATACACTTACCCACAAATAACTCCATGGTGCAATCTGCTTTAGTTTTCTTAATTAGAGTAACCTGAAGCTAGTTATGGACAGAGTACGAACAAAACTTCTGCTGGGACACTGAAGCCCTGTCCTTCTGTGTTCTCTTTCTGTTTTCAGGGACGTTCCATTCTCAATGATCTACTTTCCCCTGTTTGCTAACCTAAATAACCTTGGTCGAAGTGAGCCAGGTTGCCAGGGAGACGAACTAAAGCGAGCCCCCTTCCTGCACTCCTTCATGGCAGGCTGCATCGCCGGATCAGTTGCAGCTGTGGCCGTCACACCATTAGATGGTAGGAGGATAGAAGAGCCACGTGTGCTAACAATCCTTTGTGAAATATCAAAAGCTATTTTACATTCATGTTATTAACGCCAAATAAAGTGTACATTTCCATATGAGCAATCTCCATGCCATGAAGGTGTCAAGTAGTTAAAAAACACAATAGAAATATGGTTGTTATTTCAATGCAAAAGATCTTGCTAAGAAAAATGTATTGTTATTTGGTTGTTATTGTTATCTTTTAAGTATTGTGCAGAAATTCTCAAAACCAAATATCTGTGTCATAGTGCTTTCAAGGAGAGGCAGTGCCAAGCTTTTTCTTATTATAGTGCTTACACAGAAAGTTTGGCAAACTTTGCAATGGTGACTACTAGCCTGAATTCAAGTTAAAATAGCAGCATTTTCACTTTTTGGTGAACTATCCCATTAAAATAACCGTTTAATTGAGCAGTAATTATCTTCCCGACTATTAACCGCACTGTATATTCACCGCATGACAGTATTTTATGTAGTTTATGTAATTACTTTTATTTTTATAAATATTTCTTGACCTAAAAGGGGAAAGAGGGAAAAAAAAATCAAGACCCATAGATGAAATCAAAACAAATGTGTAGTTCTTCAGATACATTCCTGAAATCTAAGGAACAGTTGTTTTTTGTTGTATATCCACACAGACGTACATTTAATATTGATAGGTGTTTTCTGATGTATTGATTATTTGTATCTTTTGTTATCAACAGTTATTAAAACTCGTATACAGACCTTGCAGAAGGGTGAGGGAGAGGACTCCTATCGTGGTATTCTAGACTGCATAAGGTAGGTCGTCCTATTATACCTAGTTTGTTTCCCAAGATATTTTCAATCAATATTACGACTGGAATGAACAGCATAGCTGCAAAAATGATTTAGGCCTAAAACCATCTCCCTTAAAGATCATAATATTACCTCTATACACTCCACAGCAGTGGACTACATATCTGTTGTATTTTGGAGTGTGGGTTCCGGTACAAGGTTGTTGTTGCTGGAGTTTGTGGGTAATGTGTGCCAGAAGTATGAACAATGAGTGATGGAACGCTCTTTCGTGTCCAAATATTTCTCCCTCACCTAGCCCTTTTACGAAATGTCTCCACCTCACCTCTTTTTTGAGAGATTTGATTGTTGACATAACAATATCAGTAAACCATATTATGTTCTGTAAAATCACCAGCAGTAGCACGTTTCACCATCGTTAACATAGCTATTTGATATAAACTGTAGGAAGATGAAATGTAATACATTTGTTAAATATTGGAACAATTACACAGCTTTATTTCAATTGAACAGTGTTTTCATCCTGTTTGCATTTTTTGAAAATCTCATAGGCCTTGTTGATGAATTCAATCTAATCGCTTGAATGAAAACGTTTTCTCAAACTTGCATTCCTGAGTATCACAGAGTGATAATAAGATATATTATATAGATACTTTCTTAGCCCAAACAAGCTGGTAACTTTAGCTCCCCAAGGATGGAAAGGCAGCCTATACGTCCTGCTCATAGCTGCTGATTACTGTTTCTTGTTTGTGATACAACGTATCCATCTTGTGTCCGTTCTTAGTACTACTCTTGAAGTGTGTGGGATTACAAAACGGCAGTGACCAACAAATGAGATTTCATAACTGGCTTGTGCTAGAAGTCTAACTACCTACTTAATCTTGATGATGTCCATCTTTCACCTCTTTGGGCGCTCCAGGATCATTTAATCAAACAGAAAACACATCCTCAGCATACCACTAGATACTTTCCCCCATTCATTTCAAAGTGATTACAGCATTAGAATTAAATGGACCAATCAATTAGCTCCTCATAAGCATAAGGACAACCCTGCTAGTGCTGGATTGGAATCAATAATGTGAAAACCGTGGGAGATGAATCAGAACTGTCTGTAAAAATACAAATGAAAATAATGAAATTTAAGAAAAATGAGATTCCTTGCGCAATTACATATCTATCCAAATATAATCGTCCCATTATTCCCTTGTTGTTGCTCCCATCATGTTCTGTTTCTTGAATATTTGAATTATTTTGTTTTCAACTCAAAATTTGGTGGCAGTAATTAGAATTTTTTCTTTTCAGACGTGTCCTGATACGAGAAGGGCCTACAGCTTTCCTAAAGGGAGCCACGTGTCGTGCACTGGTCATCGCCCCTCTCTTTGGCATTGCACAGGGTGTCTACTTTCTGGGTGTTGGTGAAGAGCTGCTCAGCCTACTGGGATAGCAACAGGAACACCAACCTTTCAAACTGTACGGTTTCTTCATGCAGTGAGGGGGGAGAAGAGGCCTGCCTACCTGAGTTACAGTAGAGATTCTTCCACTTACTGCAGCCAAGGAGGCAAAGGATGGAGAGGGAGAAAGATTACTAAATGCTAACATATTTTCAGAACCAACACACTCATTGTGTAATTTTTTGAAACTGTAAACAGGGTTTACAAATAGGTCAAGGGTTCTGTATGCTCTGAATGCCCCAATCAGACAGCCTCCTGTCTCAGGCAGGGAAGCATTTTATCTAAAGACAAATATAAATATAACAGAATGAATTAATGAATGAATGACACCTCTGTAGTGCTTTTCTAGACACCCACAGCGCTTTACATATACCACAGGGCCCTGATATAGATACTACTAATGTGTAAGACCAACCTGGATGATGCAATGGCAGCTTATTATGAAGGTATGCACACTATTCATTGGCTGTCAAATGGGAAGGAGAACAGACAGAGAACTAGCCAAAGGACTCTTTTAAGTCCTCAACTTAAATGTTGAAAATATATAGCTATTATCAAGACAGTAAATACTCAAGTTAAACTCACTCATTGTAGAGATTCCATCCCAATAGTTGTTTCTGCCCTTGTGAGGCCAGAAAAAAAATCAGTGGCTGTCTACAATGAGGCACTTTTCCACTGGTTAAACGCGATTTGATCGGAACACAACAAACACCAGCAAGATTTTTTTTTCACCAGATTTGAGTACAGCAAGATAATTATATCTTATTGAGTTAACAAGTTGAGGTTACTGTCTCTTAATGAACTCAACCGAAACATCAGATGAAATATAGGCTTTAATTATTGAACTGTGGTGCTGGTATCTTCATTTATCAAGTAATTACAACTGCCATGAAGCCATTTAATTGAGTGTTTACAGTACAATTAAACTGTTAACTCAACCTTGAGGTAGTCCTTACGTAGTCCTTGTCCTTACAAGACCAAAAGGACAGAGCAGTGGGCCGTTGGAGTCACTCTAAAGTCCCCAGAGTAACTTATGAGTTCCTGCAGTGGGCCGATGGAGTCACTCTTAAGTCCTCCGAGTAACTCATGAGTTCCTGCGGTGGAAAGGCACCTATAGGCTTCATCACCCAAGCCCATGACAGGTCACAGTGTATGGCCTTCTCTTTCTGTTGTCCAATTCTCTCATGGCCGAGGCTGTTTTCCAATCTATGGTTTCTCAGTTAAATCGTTTAAACACTTTTTTGAAGGATTGCGCACAACAGAAAGAATGCATTAAAGCCTTACCACTGCCCCCCAACATTTATAGTTTGAAATCAAACAGCTAGCATCACCATGACACATTTCTAATTTTATAATGTTTTTGAGTAACTGTATTGCAGCTCATTCAACTCATATTGTTGGTTTTGTGTATCAAAATTCTTCACAAAATGTGTTGCTTAGGCAACTGCAAAAAAATTAAAACAAATCATGAATTTTTAAATCTATCTGTTTTTTGAACATCCACTCCACACTCCAGTCACACTGCATATTATCATCATATGAAGACCATTATTAGAAGATGTATTGATTGACAAGTGGGGCAGACTTGAATTAGAACCTTTCAAATCTTTGCTTTTCATACCTGAGGTGTTTTCCAGAAAAGCTATTTTCTAACAATGAGGCTACATCTACATATCCACATTACCTACATTTGAAAAGTATTAATTTTTTTAACTTGATTACACAAACTGTTGTATAAAAAAGTTAACTCAGATCAAAGTATCTTACATTCTGGAACTATTTAGGAATTGATGCAGGCTATTCATTATACGGCACACCAGGCAAGAGTAGGCTGAACTCCGGCCGATAAGCTCTTTACCCATCATGATTGGGCTGAACTCCGGCCGATAAGCTCTTTACCCATCAGGATTGGGCTGAACTCTGGCCGATAAGCTCTTTACCCATCAGGATTGGGCTGAACTCCGGCCGATAAGCTCTTTACCCATCAGGATTGGGCTGAACTCTGGCCGATAAGCTCTTTACCCATCAGGATTGGGCTGAACTCCGGCCGATAAGCTCTTTACCCATTATGATTGGGCTGAACTTCGGCCGATAAGCTCTTTACCCATCATGATTGGGCTGAACTCCGGCCGATTAGCTCTTTACCCATCATGATTGGGCTGAACCCCAGCCTATTCTTTCTAACCATCATGTTCTTTTCTCATCAGGTTACACTTGTTGTAGTCCGAATTGACCGACCTGACACATATGTTACAGTTTTTCTCCATTGCTTTGGGTCATTTCATGAAACAGAAATTACATTCTCAAAACAACATGTGCAAACCTCCAAACCACTGGGCACTTGTTCACAACAGATTGAAATTTCTCATTCCTTGAATCACATTGCAATTGTATTAGCACATCCTTGTAAATGACAAGTACAATTGCCTACAGTTTGCACAAATTTCAAATTATGTAGTACATCTTTGAAAATGGTTAGGTTCAATTGCCTTCCGTTAGCCCAATTACCAATTGAATATATCTTGCTGGTCTAAACTGACTGTTGTTTCTCAGTCAAGTCGCTGATCTCTGCAAAAAATGTTGGCATAATTTCCTTTCCTGTAATAATCACCTGCAAAATAGTTCCCTCCACTCAAAATCTTTCAGGCACATAATACCATGAACTTGTCTGGGAAGTCCCGCCCCTCTTCTTCCGGCAAATTTGATTTGCCTGAGAAGTGGGTCTGGCAAAGCTTGCACAGCATTTCACTACAGCATTCTCAGGATCTCTGGGACCAATCACAAACTGGCTTTTGGCTACCTGGCGCGCCATTGGCGGATTAAAAATAACCACTTCTACGTAACAAAAGCGAAAGCAAGCAAAGAGAAAAGCACAGCAAAGAGAAAAGCACAGCAAACTATATACTGCTCTCGCGGCTGTCTTGGATGATTTCAAAGGCAAGTTTTCTTTGAAAATAGAACAGAAACCTGCTGGAACAATTCATACAGAAAAAAGATGTGTTTGCTTTATTATCGATTGTTGTATCGTTGTATAGTATCGTTGGTCTGATTGGTTAAAGGCGTGTCCAGTTACGTGACTGAAGTGGACCTCCATTTAGCCTAGTACTTCGCCAGACTAACTGAGCAAATGAAATGCAGTGAAGGGGCAGGGAATTCCCAGACAAACCATGAACAACATCAAGCTATATACTGTAATATGGATCTCTTGGATCATCAGCTTACAGTAATTTTCAGGTGCAACTAGAACTTTACTAATCAAGGGGGAGATTCACACATCCAATCACCAATCACATAGTAAGTTTAGTTGGCTGACAGGTCCTATCCAGGAGTATAAATGCTTCCATCAAATATCTAGAGCTTGACCAAGTTCAGTACAATTTATGAACATGGAAGCACCTGGCCTGGCCTGTTCGAGGAAGAGGAGGAAGAAGAAGAGGAGCAACGGTGGATGTCCCAGGCCAGCGCGTGGGCAACATCACCATGTGTGATGCCATTTCAGAGAATGGTGTAGTCACCCACATTCCCAGTCTTGGCCCGTACAATACCCAGAAGCAGGTTGTGTTGTTAGTGTAGGCTATACATCATTTTAGTTTAGACAGTATATTGTGCTTTACACATTTTCTGTTTCTGTAACCACGATGTATGGCAATAACTGTAACAATTTTCATGGCAGTATGAGTGCAGTATGAGTGCTACCTTGTAGGCTACTCTTGAATTATTATTTTTTTCTGTTTGTTACACAAATTATTCTGGAAAGGAAACATCTACTGCAGTAAACATTCAGTGTCAAAGGACTGAGCCAAGATTGAAATGTGCACATTAGGGATATTTCTATGGTCCATGCCATACTGACAAACAGGGGCGGACTGGGAGTTACTGTCAGACCGGCCCACTCAATACACGGCGCGCGGCCCACTAAGTACCCGGCGCGCTGCCCACTCAGTACACGCCACGTTGCCCACACAATGGATCGCACTTATATCGACCGGTCAGTGGCCTACTGGGGAAAATACCCATACACTTAACATTATTTTGGATGATTACAAAGGTTGCGCGTGTTGTCATGAGCCTGCCATTTGCTTGGCAGATAGAAAGCTGTTTCCCTAACAGAAAGTCTGAAGCTTGAAGTTCTTTTCAAACCTTTGCTTGGGTAGCACTGTTAAACTGAGCAGACATGCATACTACATTTTAGTAATCTCATCACGTAACATTCGTTTTCTAAAAACAATCACATAGTATTGCATGTTTTACTGTGGTAGAAAATACGTTAGCTTAATGCTAATGTATATGGGAAATCCTATAGAGACCGCGCTAGGTATTAGCATCAATTAATTCACGTTAATGTTTTTGTATGAGCCTGACATTTGCTCTGCAGATATATAACAGGTTCCCTAACAGAAAGTCTGAAGCTTGAAGTTCTTTTCAAACCTTTACTTGGGAAGCACTGTAAAACTGAGTAGACATGCAGAATATTTAAGAAACCTCATCTCGTAACATTCGTTGATAGAATGCAGGCTGTGAGGCTCGCGTAAGACCTTACGTAAAAAATGACGCAAGTCTAGAAAAAGGGGCCGACGCACGCAAGACGTGAAAAGTCGCGCAAGGGTCGCGCTTGCGCATACGCTTACGTCCCCGAGCATAAATCAGCCTTTAGGGAAAACAAGGCGTGTGCTGTTGTTGACGGTTAGAGATGGTCGTGGGCCGGTGTTTTAGGCCATCGGCCCACCGGGGATATCCCCGGTATCCCCGATGGCCAGTCCGCCCCTGCTGACAAAACATCTTAACGTTTTGACCTACAGAGTTTAAACAATGCCAAAGGGACTTTTCATTTTGGGGGCACTGACTATTTGTATGAGAAAAGGAATTAGTTTTGACGGATGAGTCGTCTGTTTTGGGAGAGATATGAACTTTTGCAGGTGTGCCTCAGTGTTTTGCTAAACCATCTAGGTGATTTTGGCAAATGTATTTAAAGCTTTGAGAATGTTTTTTTTTTTTCGAGAGCTGTCCCACAGCAATCGAGAAGGAATCTTTCATCTTTGGGGCAATTACTATTCATATGAGAAAGTGATTTGGTTTTGAAGCTTTAATAAACTGTTTTGGGTCAGATATGACCTTTTGAAGGTGATCTACGTATGTAGTTGTGCTGAACCATATAGGCTATTTTGCCAAATGCACGAAGATTTTTGAGAATGTAATTTCTGTTTCGTGAAATGATCCAAAGCAATGGAGAAAAACTGTAATGTAATTCAATTCAATTCAATTTTCAATTCAATTTTATTTGTATAGCGCCATAACAATACAATTGCCTCTGCATTGGGTTTATAAAGACCATAGGGTATGTAAACATTGTATACATTTGTTTTTATCTATTTTGATTTAAACCTTTCTAAATATCCATCATTTTCTTTCTCTTCATATTTTTTTCTTTTGATGATGTTGTACCCCCTGGTTTTATTAAAAAAAAGGAAAATTCAGAAAATATTTTAACATACATAGAACTAGTGCAATAATCTCAGAAAAAGTATTAGTATTTTGTTTATTTGAAAATGTATTGGAGAATGAGCAACACACATTTAAATTAGGCATACAATATACATAATACAATCTGCCATTTTACAGCATAATAACACTTGGTCCTTGGTCAGGGTGATTTATGGCGAAAAGGCACACCTTTTCATATTAACACCGAACAGACTGCATATAATGTGACATCTGACAACTTTGTTACATTCGTCTCTGGTTCTGTAATTCATTGTATCCATTCAAGTAAGTAGGGTGAAACGGTATAGAAGTATAGCTCTTGGGGAATATACCTTTAGAAGACTTATTGACATTAATGTATGAGAGGCAAAGAAATCACCAGAATGGAAACAAAGCTTTAAAATCATCATTCAAAGTACCAAATGTGGCAATTATGAAGATGACACAGATAGAGATTATTATATTATTCAAATGCTACTACGCTTTCACAATAACAGTTGCATTCACTCAATATGATATTATTAACAGAAAAATTCAATTCAATTCAATTCAATTTATATAGCAGCATAACAATACAATTGCCTCTAGGCGCTTTACAGAGCCCAGAGCCTGAACCCCCTTAGTGCAAGCACAATGGCAACAGGGGTAAGGAAAACTCCCTGTTAGGCAGGAAGAAACCTTAAGCAGAACCACGGCACATAAGGGGGGACCCATCTGCTTGAGGTCGGCCGGGTGGAGATAGGAAGGGGGGAAGGGGGAGGGTTGTGTGGCAGAAGGGGAAGGGAGACAACAGGGGTTGTACACAGCCAGCATTTGGTCGATGTACATAGCATATATGGGCCATTCTACCGAATTCGTGTAATATGCAGTCCCTCAACAATAAAAACTATTAACAAAACAATTAGGTATTTAGGCATAGATAATTAATTAGGAAAAGTTATGGTCTTTATAAACCCAATGCATTACATGAGATAGTGATAAGCTAAATATATACAAAATCATCATTTATAGGGTACTTTCTATTGGGAAGTAGCTGTCCCCAACCCTGACATCTAAATTTCAATGCCTTTAAATAACACTTTAACATTTTTTTACATTTTTTTCAATGATTTAATTTCAAAGATCTTTATGATTGGGTTGAAACAGAACTTGGAATATTAAGATTTATTGTGGGTTTAATTTTTAAATCAATTTACTATACTCAAAAAATCATGTCCCTAGTTTTCATGTCACTACCGAAACACAAGAGTTTTAGTCCATTGGCTGAGCCTGTGTTTTAGCCACGACTCTGCATTTTTGACCATGCAGTGACACTGCATCTCTGTCCCTCATGGTTGAATGGTAAGTAGCTAAATCCCATAGTTTTTATATAAATGTGTTCCAAAGTCTGAAAATCGACGTGTAACCTTAAGAATTGTCACTACCGAAACGCATGTTTTCTTCAATTAAGTAAACCTTTTGGGGTTTCATGGAAAATCTTATGTTTGTATGTGTGTTCACCTCTTCAAAGATGTGTTTGCAAGCCGTGTGCTTGCTAGAATTCTTTATTTATGCTTAAAGTTAGCTAGAATTGTCACTACCGAAACAGTCACTACCGAAACATATGGTAGTGACCAGATGATTTTGGTAGTGACAAAATGAAATGGTAAGTAGTTCAATCCCATAATTTTTAAATAAATGTGTTGTGTGGACTAAAGGGCGGCCCAGAGCAACTTTTGGATGATTTTGACAGAGAAATGAACATCCATCCAACAGTGCAGTCACTACCGAAACAGTGCAGTCACTACCGAAACAGATTAATTGAACTTGAAAATTTGGTAAAAAATTAATTTCTATGGATTTCATTGTGAAAACCTTCAAGAAATATTTGTAAAAATACTCTTCAGAGAAGGGAAGGAAACACAATCTGAACAGGTCAATAATAATACTTTTTTACTATAGTAAATGTGATGTTTCGGTAGTGACAATTTTTGGAAGAGGAAAAACTTTCCAACACATTCTGAAAATACAATATAAAACTTGACTGTTATTTTACTAGATATGTGTACTTTAGATATGGTACAATATACATACGGACAAAGATTTGGAAATAAACCATAAAAAAACTCAAAATATATCCGACATGACTTTGCATCAATTCGGTAGAATGGCCCATATACAGACATCCGGTGGTAAATACATGATACAAGCAAGACCAGTTCAGTGGGTATAACTGTACTCATAAGGTTACTGTTACTACGGGGTAAGGGATGTAGGGAAAAGAAACATTTCAGTGGTGGCAATAGTGTATATTGTATATAAATGCTAGCATAGGGTATGGGGTAGAGTAAGTGTGCGGCAATGCGGTGGCGGTGGGTGCAATTGGCCGAGGGTTTCTACAGGTAGACCAGGTGGAGAGACTACAGCAGCGTCTCATGACGGAGATAGTTGATAGAGATTATTTCCAAATGTAGCGGAGTTAATAATTCCACTTGCCATTTAGAGATAACTTTTCATTTGGCTAGCAAGACAGGTTTTGTTTTATGTAACATGAGCGCCATCTATTGGTGCAATTCTGTAGACTTGGGGGGCACGTTCTTACCGACTATCCCCAGTCTTGAGTAGCCTGTAATTAGTGTGGAGCTGAATGTGAAACTGTGAGACACTGTGAGACACACTGATTCTGTTCTTCAGAATAAACGGCTGGATAGCCAAAAAGACACAACGCGTGAGGGAGTACTTTATATATCCGCTACAAATGGTGCCGTGACCCATTCTTCTCTACACGAGGTTGCTGCTTCACGAGGGAGTTCAGCCATTCCACCCTGTGGACACCAACACGACAACGGTGTGCAGTGAGTTGCTTCGAGCTGCGCACGTCAGACTGGGAGATAAAAATAGAATTTTGGATATGGTTTATTTTCGTGAAATTACCGTGCATATTGAGGAGTTGCATTTTAAGTTTGTTAATATGAAAAGGGCAGTTTTTGTGTTTTCCACTTATGAGTCTTAAGTGAGAATTTGAAGTTTGAGAATTTTGAAATATTTTTTTTTCTCATACATACAGTATATGTACCATTGTTACTGTGCTATTGTCGCTATTCTCCCATTTTTTTCTTTACACTTTTTGAGTTTTGTGTAATATTAGCAATTGTATTACATTGACAATGGAGAATTTAAACTTTTCTGGTATCGGTAGGGGTAGGGGATTATGGCTTAGCCCACCGCTACGGGCTGTAGGCGGTCATAGGAGGGGGGGAAATATGACATCTACCCCGTATCATGCGGGAGTGGATCATACTGGCTCTGATGGCGCCTATGCCACTGCAGACATTCGAACAGGTGACCAGCCTGCTTTTCCTGTGGGCCAGGATGTTGAACATGTTTCAGTGCGTATTCTTGGTAATTTAGTTAAGCAGATTGGAACCAGCATTGGAGAGAACATTGTCTCTTGTTTTAAGTCTATTCCAACTGGCGAGGTGAGTGTGGTTCATTCTAGCATTGCTGATCTCTCTAAAGTTAACCTGACTCTCAGTCACCATAGCTATGATCCACATCCATTCAGAGGTGATAAAACAGATAAGCTTTCCATTTCAGAGTGGGAAGAGGCTGTTAAAGTGTATCTGAAAAAGAGGGATGTGCAGTTGAATGATCAGGCAGACAAGGTTTTAAGCAAGCTACAAAGTAGAGAACGAGATGTAGTGAAAGTAGGGCTGCGTAGTAAGCCTAGTCTGGACTTAAAGTCAGGTCCCAAGCCCATTTTCGACATACTTAAACAACACTTTAGCGACTCAGTGACTTCTTTTATGCCTTTGGCTGACTTTTACGACACAAAACCCTTTCCTTCTGAGAGTGCTGTAGATTACTGGATTCGGCTCAACAAAGCCGTTGACACTGCTGCTGAGAGACTGAAGAGGCAAGGCAAGACTCTCGATAACCCTTCTGGTGAAGTGGCGGTCATGTTTGTCACTCACTGTCCCGACCCTCAGTTGTCTTTGGCCTTTAGCAGTAGGCCACTTGATGAGCACCACCTGAAGAAGCGTCTGCAGCTGCAATGTGCTATGCGCCCAACCAACAGCTTGCCTTCCACTCAGGCCGAAGAGGTCCTGTACAGCCATGTTCAGACTGCAGTAAGTCCACCTGCCCCTGCTCGTCAGCCTGCTGTGGCTGGTATGCCGCCGACAAGTGAGGGACGCTCTCTTGAACACGTTATCACTCTTCTAGAGCGCTTGCTTCAGCGTGAGTCTTCTCCACGTTTCAGGCAGCCTAGGTCTGGCAGTCAATCCAGGGCTCGGGGCCCATGTGCCGTTTGTGGTCGTGATGATCATGACACTGCGTCCCACTGCCGTAATGAACGCCTTTGCTTCCGCTGCCATGGTGCTGGACACAGAGCTGTCACTTGTTCAGCCCCCCCTGCTTCTGTCTCACCTGCTGCCCCCGCTAGTGTCCCTACTCAGCAGGAAAACTAGCTGGCCCGCACGAGGAGGGGACTAGTGAAGGGCCAGTTGCCATATCCCCACATGATGATGTTGACATCGAGTCTGTGTATTCTCAGTTATGTGCTTCAGCAAGCAATGATTCAGCTTTGATATTTCAAAACACACAGAGACTGACCGCAACAGATAGCCTTTTCCACACCAATGTATTTATTCATGACACAGTGGATAGCGGCTCAATGGCTTGTTCTCTAAATTCACGCTTACTTCCAGTGCTGGAGAAGGCCAGTATTATTTCTCTTGATTCTATCTCTCCGACTTCGGCCGTTCTGATTGGCTGTGGAGGGCTGAAGACTTACCCTGTGGGTGTCTGCGAGCTTCAGATGAAAGTCTTTGATTGTCACATTTCAGTCCCCACACTCATCGTGGATGGCCAAAATGATGATTTGATCTTGGGAAGTAACGTGATAAAGCACCTCATTTGCGTGATGAAGTCGCCCGAAGATTTCTGGGGAAAAGAATCTGTTTCACGTCAGTCATCTGAGGAGGAAGTAAGTGTGAATTTAGAGAACAAGCCATGGAGCCGCTATCCAACATAGCACGTAGCTCCACTGTGTCATGAATAAATACATTGGTGTAGAAAAGGCTATCTGTTGCGGTCAGTCTCTGTGTGTTTTAAAATATCAAAGCTGAATCATTGCTTGCTGCAGTTGTTCGCCACTGTGGTAAAGTGGGCACTGTTAAATTGAAACACGCTGTGACTTTAGAGCCCATGAAGGAACATTTAGTGTGGGGCCGTCTCCCCAGCCATGCATGTCTCTCCATTGGCAGCACGGTAGTTGTAGAGCCAAGTGAGTCAAGAACAGTGCCACGGACAGTCATGGTGGGACGTATTGTGACGGATGGGTTCCAGTGAGAGTTATTAACCCCTCCCATAAGCCTGTGACGCTGAGGCGCAACTGTAAGATTGCTGACGTTTCTCCCTGTGCAGCACTTGAGGACTTTGACGATGACTGCCTGTATTTGACTGACCAGACTGACATTGTGAAATGTAATGTAACCAGGACTGTTCAACTGACTGACACCGGTAGTGAGAAGAGTTTGACTGTTGATTCTGAACGTTCTATGCCCATACCTACTAGAACAGTTCTTCATGACTTAGGTCTGCAGGACATTGACGTTGACTCGACTCACCTGTCTCCATTCTGGAAAGCAAAGCTTGTTGATCTGCTAGCCAAGTATGAAGCCATCTTCTCCCGCCACAGCTTGGACTGCGGTAAGGCTAAAGGATTTGTTCATCGTATCCGTTTGAGTGATAGCAGACCCTTTAGGCTGCCATATCGTCGTCTTTCTCCCTCCCACTATGACAAGCTCCGGACAGCTTTGAATGAAATGGAGGAGCGCAACCTCATCCGAAAATCTATGAGTGAGTATGCATCGCCACTTGTCTTAGTTTGGAAGAAGAATGGAGACCTGCGGCTTTGAACGGATTTTCGCTGGCTGATTGCCCGCACCATCAAGGACGCGCATCCCTTGCCTCACCAGGCTGACTCTTTGGCTGCTCTTGGAGGAAATGCATTCTTTTCTACCATGGATTTGACGTCTGGCTTCTACAATGTAGAAGTTCATGAGGAGGACAAGAAGTTCACAGCATTCACCTCACCATTTGGCCTGTATGAATACAACAGATTGACTCAGGGACTGTGTAACAGCCCCGCGACATTCATGAGGATGATGATGGCCATCTTTGGAGATCAAAACTTCTTAAGCCTCCTTTGTTATTTGGATGACATCCTTGTGTTTGCTCCTAACGAACAGCTAGCGTTACAAAGACTGGAGATGGTATTCGAGAGATTGAAGGTGCACAATCTGAAGTTAGCTCCTAAAAAGTGCCACCTCATGCGGTCTTCTGTAAAGTTCTTGGGCCACTTCGTGGATAAAGATGGCATCTCCATTGATCCGGAGAAGGTCAGAGCCATTGTTGACCTGTGCGAAGGGGATTTAATGGACGGGAGCAACAACATCCCATCTCCCTCCAAGATCAGATCTTTCCTTGGTATGGTTGGGTTTTACCAGCAGTTCTTTGAGGGCTACTCCAGCATCAGCAAGCCCCTCTTTGCCCTGACATCTGGAACGAAGAGGCCACGGTACACTAAGGGGAAAAGGAAGCCACCTGTGACCAGGAAACTCACTTCTGCCGACTGGACGCCAGACTGCAGTGAAGCGTTCAGGAGGCTGAAACAAGCTCTGTTGGATAATGCCGCCCTGGCTCATCCAGACTTCAGCAGGCCTTTCCTGCTCTCCGTCGATGCCTCCTCTAATGGCCTTAGTGCTGTGCTTTCTCAACTGTCTGAGGGTGATGATAGAGCACGTCCAATTGCGTTCGCCAGCAAATCTCTCAACTATGCCCAGTCGCGCTATCCGGCACACAGGTTGGGGTTTCTGGCGCTCAAATGGGCCGTTTGTGATAAATTCAGCCACTGGTTGAGAGGCCACGCATTCACTGTGTGGACTGACAATAACCCGCTGACCTACATTCTTACTAAGCCAAACCATGTCATAGATCCCATGACACCACCTGTTAACACGAGGGGCCCACGAAATGACATCAGTGAGAAATAGACTATAAGAACTGTTTCTTCTTTGGGGCAGATCAGAACTCCGGAGTCTCCTGTTGTGTTTACTGGATGCAATTGTCTTGTGAACTCAACTGTATTTGTGCTGCAACTTATCAAGTAAAGCTCTTACCTTGTTACAACAAAACCTTCGTACTGGCGTACTTTACCGGGTCCTGAACTAAACGCAAAGTGTAAGAAATAATAATCTTACAAGGTACATCCCAGGCCCGAAGAATGTGGTTGCGGATGCCCTGAGCCGTGAACCTTTTGTGCAGCCTAGCATGCTCCATCGTCTTACAAAGGTCCCTTATGGTGCGCTGATGGAGGAAGCGAACGCCTTGAACCCTGAATGTGTGCAGGATGTTTTTCGGCATTCCTGTGACCCACAAGCCATGCTGCAGATGCCCCATTGCTCGACTTTGGCCTCCCGAAGTGCTGTGGCAGGGCCACCGAACCCGTCCATCTCCAGAGAGGCAGTATCTGCTGTTCTAGAGCAGTCTTTGGACCAAGAAGACCTGCCACCCCAAGGCTTCCTCTTGCCTCAGCTTGTGCAGTCGATTCAGCCGCCTGAGTTGTCTGACGTCCGCCCTCTGCCCAGGGACAAGTTGATGTCTTTACAGCGTGAAGACCCCTGTTTGAGCCGTGTGCTTCAGTTTGTGGAACGCCAGCGGCGCCCATCAAGACGAGAGCGTGCACATCAGCCGGCTGATGCTCTGAGGCTCCTCAGGCATTGGGAAAGACTTACCATGAAGACAGGGGTGCTCTATCGTGTTTCCAAGGATGCTGTTATGAAGAGGAAAACTCACCAATATGTCGTGCCCTCTGCGCTGAAAGAGAAGGTCCTCAGAGGTGTGCATGACGAGGCTGGTCATCAGGGCCAAAGGCGGACACTCTACCTGTCCAGACAAAGATTTTACTGGCATGGAATGGAGAGAGACGTAAGAGATTATGTGTGGTGTTGTCGACGCTGTGTCCTTAGCAAGTCCCCTGAGCCTGAAGCCAGAGCCCCACTTGAGAGTATCACTACATCCAGGCCTCTTGAGTTGGTTTGCATCGACTTTTGGTAAGCTGAGAACTCCTCTAATAAATCCCTTGACGTGCTTGTGGTGACTGACCACTTTACTAAGCTGGCCCAGGCCTAACTCTGTCCCAACCAGTTAGCTAAGGCGGTTGCCCAACAACTCTGGAACAACTTTTTCTGTGTGTATGGCTTTCCTGAACGTATACATTCAGACCAAGGGGCCAACTTTGAAAGCAGTCTGATCGCTGAGATGTTACTCGTTGCTGGTGTCCGAAAATCACATACCACTCCATACCACCCAATGGGCAATGGAGTTGTTGAGAGGTTTAATCGCACCCTTGGGAGCATGATAAGAGCCCTTCCTCCCAAGGCCAAGCACAGGTGGCCCCAGCTGCTAAGGTCTCTTACCTTCTCCTATAATGCCACAGTGCATGAAACCACAGGGTATGCTCCGTTTCAGCTAATGTTTGGCCGAACCCCCCGACTGCCAGTTGACCTAATGTTTGGATCTGCCCTTTTAGATGATCAAGTGGTGGATTATGATGTCTATGTGCAGCGTCTCAGGCATGACTTGGCAGAAGCCATACAAGTTGCTCAGAACTCTGCCACAAAGCAGCAGCAGAGGCAAGCTGATCTATACAATAAAAGGTTCAAGGGTGCAGCTGTAGAGATTGGGGACAGAGTTCTCTTAGCAAATAAAGGTGAACGCGGAAAAAGAAAATTAGCCGATCGATGGGAGAGTAATCTATTCACTGTTGTGGAGAAACATGATATCACACACACCTTCAAGATCAGAAACTGTTCCACAGGCCAAGAGAAAGTGGTCCACAGGAATTTGATAATGCCTTACAACTTCCTGCCTATACATACTGAGTCTGATGATGGCGGTTCTTGTGTCAGTGATTTGACCACTGGAGCTACAGGTGACTCTTTGCTGGAGGATGAGATGAGGTCTGCTGCGTTGCCTGACTGTGAACCAGAGGACAGAACTGTCTCGTGGGTCTCTCAACTCCCAGCTACATCTGAAGGTCAGCTGACTGCTTCACTTGCTGATGGACAAGCCCAGACTCTTGATTTACCTCTTGACCTGGGAGAGATTCTTGACAATTCAGCTCATGCAGCAGCCTGTGACTTGCCTGTTGACTCACCAGACCACACAGTTTCATCTGACTTGACCTCTGACGTTGACTGTCCTGCAGACCAGACTGACTTACGACTTACCCCTGTGTCAGCACCTGACTTGCAGTCTTCCGTTGTAGGTCCCCTGACTGTAGGTAGAGTGCAATATCCTCAGCCCAACCCTGCTAGTGATTTAATACTAGGTGTAAGAACTAGGTATGGGAGGGTTGTTAGACCTGTAGTGAGACTTATTCGGAACATGCACCAGAAAGTTCTTGCTGGGCTTTAATGTTTTTGCATTTTGTCATTTTGTGAACTTGAAGTGGCATTTTTTTTCTTGGAAACTATCTTTGTGAGGTATAGGAACCTGTGTGATGCATTAGAGAGTGTGTCTCCAGGTGGGTTATGACTGTACTGTGTACATTATGAGGTATCAAGTAGCTTTACATGTATATGGGCATGTTTTCCTACGAGTGTTGGAAGGATTTGCAAACCTTTCACATTCTAATTCTTCAGGAATAGTCATTGACTGGAATACTTGGTATCTGTGATCTGAACAGTACTGGACATTTTTTTTTTCTTTTTTTCTTATCTGCTGTGTAATTGTACTGTATGTAGTTGTTGGTACCTGATATTTTTTTGCTTCATGGTGTTCTCTCAGCTTATCTTTAAGGGTCTTGACTTACCTTTATTCTGTTTGTTTGAATGGGCAAGTGGAGATCAGTAGGGGGGAATGTAGCGGAGTTAATAATTCTACTTGCCATTTAGAGATAACTTTTCATTTGGCTAGCAAGACAGGTTTTGTTTTATGTAACATGAGCGCCATCTATTGGTGCAATTCTGTAGACTTGGGGGGCACGATCTATTTCGACCTCACTCAGACCGTCACCACGGTCTACACCATGAATGATACCTCTTCTCGTTACCTATCTCGAGACCATAATACCAAAAGGGTCATGTGAGTGACCGGGGGCTGACCCCGCAGCATAAAGCACGTCCGGGGACACGCCCCCTTTCTCTTTGCCTTTCTCGCCTCATCTGAGACCAGGTAAGTGTGTGTTTAGGAAGTATCCCTTGGCTGTTTGGACTCCACGAAAGATCAATCCGTTCCTTCGCGGCAGGCGCCTAGTGTCCCTGTGGATTGTGTGGTAAGTCCGTATTATATTGTTGAGAGTGAAAGTTGGGCAGTGGGAATTGTTTGTTCACTTCCCTCGTGTCGCTTGTTAAGTGGTGTATTCGTGCACAGTAAAACTTTGTTTGCTAGCCCGTAGTTGTGCTCAACACGTATTAAGAGCCTGTGTTTTTCGTTTGTTTAAGCGGTGCGTTCACGCACAGTAAGCCTTGCTGTTTGCTAGCGTATTATCATGCCCACTCGGTGAGCCTGTTTCTTTTGTTTAATTAAGCAGTGCGTTCGCGCACAGTAAGCCTTGCTGTTTGCTAGCGTATTATCGTGCCCACTCGGTGGGCCTGTTTCTTTTGTTTAATTAAGCAGTGTGTTCGCGCACAGTAAGCCTTGCTGTTTGCTAGCGTATTATCGTGCCCACTCGGTGAGCCTGTTTCTTTTGTTTAATTAAGCAGTGCGTCCGCGCATGGTCAGCCTTCACTGCCAGTCTACTGCTGGGTAAAGAAGCTTTATTTTTCCCTTAATCTGGTTTTGTTATATGTAGTAGTCTCTGGGAGACGGTAGTTGCTTTCTTCTAACTGAGCAGTGTGTCCGCACACAACTAGATTGTATTGTTTTTCCAGCAGTTAGCCATTCTCCTGTCAGTCAGTTGAAGTAGTCACTTTGCGTGGTAAAGCTTTCTGTTCACAGCCTTGCTGTGGCACGGTAAGTATATACAGTTTGCAGTGATTGTTGTGATTCTCAACATGAATATTATTATTATTATTGTTGTTGTTGTGTGTTGGCTGGCCGTTACAGCGTGTTTACAAGGGCCTGCCTTAGGGGAGGCCTAAGCTGTGCGCTTGTGCACAGTAGGCCTTTTTTGTTGTCTTCATAGGCAGTGTGTTCTGTTCCTCAGCCCTAAACAGTGCTTCGCAAAGCAGTGCATCCGTGCACAGTTAGTCTTGTCTTCTACCCATTTGGGCGTGGTGTGTCGTGTCTAGGCTGTGTGTCCGCACACAATAAGTCCTCCTGTTTTGGTGGCCCAAACAGTGCGTCCGCGTGCAGTGGGTGTTTAGTGGGGTTCTGTTGCATTAGCAAGGTGTTTGCACTCGGTAAGTCTCCCTACTTGCTTACCTTGATAGGGCACTTGCTTGCAGTGTGCTCATAGCATAGCCTTGAGATGGCTTCCCATGCCTGCTGGTCCTGCTCGGCACTTATGGACCCTCGTGATGGCCATAGAGAATGCCCCATCTGCCTGGGGATAGCACATGTGACTGAGGATGTGGAGAACCCATGCATGGCCGCTCTGGATCTCCCTCTGGACGAGCGGGCGCTGAGAGCAGAGAGGTTAGGGCAGGCTGAAACCCCAAGAGCGTCTTCCCCATCTCCCTCAGTCAGAGGGGGCAGGAAGGGTACTAGAGCGCAAAAGAGGCGCACAAGCGCACGTTCTGCTGGGGGTGAGCTGGCACGCAGCGCTGCTAAGTCTTCCAAGAGGCAACGCGTAAGTGACCCCATAACCCAGGAGCAAGCTCATCTTGAGATCTTGGCTGCCATAAAGGGCCTCTCAGAGAGGCTGGGTAAGGTATCCCGGCGGCGCCGGATTACTTGCAGATGCTTAAGAGGTCGTGGAATAATCCAACGGCCCCACCGCAGTTTAACCCTGGGTGTCGCAGGTTGACTAAAGACCAGCTTGAGGTAGGCTCAGGCCTGACGGACATGCCACCAGTCGAGCGGGAGATGGCGGCCCTGACATCTCTTGGCCCAGCTCGGGTGACTGCTGACCCCAGGTGCCCAGTCAGGGAGTGCCATAAGACGGACACCCTTGTGTGCCGTTCCTACAATGCAACTGAACGGGCGGCACGCTCTGGTAATGCGCTGGCCATCTTGTTGGCAGCGATCAGGAAGACTATTAATCCAGAGGGTCAGGACACCATGTCGCTGGTGGATTCTGCGCTCATCACCCACTCCCAGCTCACCAGGGACATTGGCGCTGCCATGTCCTCAGCGGTGTTGGCACGCAGGCAGATCTGGCTGGCACAGAGAGTGTGAGGAAGGACCTGATCAAGATGGCAGTGATGCCGGGGAAAGTGTTCCATCCCGACTCTCAGGGTGTCTTCGACTCGGCTGAGCAGTCACGACAAACGAGAGAGTCAGTTCGTCTGACCTTTGGCAGGGCGGCCGCTACGTCATTCCGGCACAGAGGCCCTTACCCTGCACCTTTCAGTCCCGTGCTAGCGGCACTGGCAGGGGACAGTTCGTGGAGCCTGCCGTCCCTAGGGGTAGAAGACCCCCACAGCGGCAGCCGGCACACCAGCGGCGTTTTTTCCCCAGGGCATCACCCCAGAAGCAGCAACCCCCCAAGGCTGCAGGCTCTTGGGGTAGAGCCTCCTAGTGGTGTGAAGCCGCCAGCCTTAGCCGTTTCCCAGCTATGCCTGAGCAGCTGGGTAGAGAGCGTGTCAGACCAATGGGTGCTGGCTACAGTGGCGAACGGCTACAGGATTATATTTCGGCGGCGACCCCCTCCCTTCTCTGGTGTTCTGATGACCGTGGTCAAGGACCCAGTTCAGGCAGAAGTTTTAAATGGAGAGTTTTTAACCCTTCTGGAGAAGGAAGCTGTCGAGAGGGTAAACTCCGACAGACAGCGCGCTGGGTTTTATTCCAAGTATTTTATAGTTCCGAAAAAGGACGGCGGTCTGCGTCCGATCCTAGACCTAAGGCGTCTAAACAGGTTCGTAAAAGCGCTGCCATTCAAGATGCTGAACACACAGCAAATTTTAATGTCCATCGAAGACGGGGAGTGGTTCACGTCCCTCGACTTGAAGGACGCGTACTTTTACGTGCCCATTTGCCCACTCCACAGACCTTTTCTAAGGTATGCTTTCCGTGGACAGGCTTACCAGTTCAGGGTTCTGCCCTTTGGCCTGTCTCTCTCGCCAAGAGTTTTTACAAGGGTGGTGGCAGCAGCCTTGTCCCCCCTCCAGGCATTAGGCGTGAAGATCCTGCCTTACTTGGACGATTGGTTAATCTGCGCCCCAGATCGCACCCAAGTCTTGAAAGACACAGACAGTCATCCAGCATGTACAGAGCCTAGGGTTCAGGGTGAACCTGGAGAAAAGCAACCTCCGTCCCACACAGAACATAACGTTCGTGGGACTGCAACTAAACTCTGTCACAATGCGTGCCTCGCTCACCCCCCAGAGGGTGTCCAAGCTCCTAGCGCTGGTGAGCCGGTTCCGTCTTGGCAGACGTCTGGAGCTGGTGGAGTATCAGAGGTTGCTGGGTACTATGTCAGCGGCAGCTGCAGTGGTCCCACTAGGCCTCCTCAGAGCTCGGCCGTTGCAGAGGTGGTTGAATGCGTTCAACCTTCATCCCCTGCGAGACCGGCGGGTGAAACTCAAGGTCACAAGGCCATTCAGGCACGCACTACGTCCTTGGAGAGACATGGCCCTCCTAGGTCATGGGGCCCCACTGGGGAACATCCCATCCCACAGGGCGGTTGTGACGACAGACGCTTCCCAAACCGGTTGGGGTGCAGTTTGGGAAGGCAGGACAGTGCGGGGTGCATGGGATTCCCGCTGGAGTGGCGAGCACATAAACGTGCTGGAGCTGAGGGCAGCTCATCTTGCCCTCGTGGAACTTCTCCCCCTTATCAGGGGCAGACATGTCCTAGTGAGATCGGACAACTCCTCCACGGTGTACCACATAAATCACCAAGGGGGCACCAGGTCCCTGCGCAGCCTCCAGGTAGCCTGGAAACTTCTGGTGTGGGCCTTTACCCATCTGGCATCCCTGAGAGCAGTGTACATTCCGGGAGTGCAGAACCGAGAGGCAGACCTCCTGTCCAGGACTGGCCCTCTCCCGGGCGAGTGGAGACTGCACCCGAGTGTGGTAGCGCAACTGTGGTCTCAGTTCAGCAGAGCTCGGGTCGACCTGTTTGCGTCGTCAGAGACGACTCACTGCGACAGGTGGTTCTCCATGAGGGACCAATGGGCACCTCTGGGCCAGGATGCTCTGTCCCAAGACTGGCCGCTGTGCCAGCTGTATGCTTTCCCTCCTCTTCCCCTGATCCCCTATGTCCTCCACAAGATCCTCACAGGCCATTACAAGGCCATGCTGATAGCTCCCAAGTGGCCAGGGAGATGGTGGTTCCCCGCTCTCCTCCGCCTGGTTCAGGGGCAGCCATGGCCCCTTCCAGTCAGGGCAGATCTCCTGTCTCAGGCAGGTGGTCAGATCTGGCACCCCAATCCAGCACCTCTCCAGCTGTGGGCATGGCCACTCCTCAGCCCCTCCCGCAGGGGCTAGGGGAGGCAGTTATGCACACCCTAAGGAGTGCCAGGGCTCCCTCCAAGCAGGCTTGCTACAGCCAGAAGTGGGGCGCATTCTTGGACTGGTGTTACAGCAAACAGGTAGACCCAGTGACGTGTTCCGTGCACAGCATTTTGGGCTTCCTTCAGTCACTTCTGGACTTGGGAAGAGCGTCCAGTACTGTTAAAGTTTATGCAGCAGCCATTTCTTCCGGTCACCAGCCGGTCGATGGACAGACGGTTGGGAAACATCCCCTGGTCTCTCAATTTATCAAGGGAGCGCGCCGCCTGCGGCCAGGCAGGGCGTTGAGAGCTCAATCATGGGACCTGGCCACTGTACTGCACTCACTGGCTCTGGCCCCCTACGAGCCACTAGACCAGGCTGACCTTAAGTTTCTTACACAAAAAACAGTGTTTCTCCTTGCGATTTGTTCCGCTAAGAGGGTCAGCGAGCTTCATGCTCTGTCCGTCAGTGAGCCGTGTCTTCGGTGGAAGGCCGACTTCACTGGGGTATCACTGTGGCCGAACCCATCCTTTCTGCCTAAAGTCGTGAACTCGCAGACGGTGAATCAGGTGATTGAGGTCAGCTCTTTCCACCCAGAACCCGCCCCACCTGGGGAGAACTTGGGGAGTCTGTGCCCGATAAGGGCGCTAAGACCCTATGTGGCACGTACGCAGTCTCTGAGGCACACCCATTCACAGCTGTTTGTCTGTTATGGCGGCGCCAAACGGGGCAATCCTGTGTCCAAGCAGCGCCTGTCACACTGGGTGGTTGACACCATCGCACAGGCCTATGGCAGTCAGAGTCTGCCTGTTCCTGGTAACTTGGTGGCACACTCGATGAGAAGTATGGCCACCTCTTGGGCTGCTCTTAGAGGGGTTTCCGTAGCGGAAATCTGCGCAGCTGCCTCATGGAGTGCACCTTGCACTTTTGCGCGTTTTTATGGGGTCAATGTGGCAGCACCAGCTCCACTGAGCGAAGCGGTGCTTTCTGTGGCGAGGAGGTTGTAGAGGCGTAGTTCCTTCCCTCGCGACCTTGATGGTATGAGTCATCCATGGTGTAGACCGTGGTGACGGTCTGAGTGAGGTCGAAATAGATCGTAAGTTATGTCCATAACTATGGATCTATGAGACCGAACGATGACCATCACCATCTCTTGTCGCTCGGGGCGGGCTGAGGCGTGCTTTATGCTGCGGGGTCAGCCCCCGGTCACTCACATGACCCTTTTGGTATTATGGTCTCGAAATAGGTAACGAGAAGAAGTATCATTCATGGTGTAGACCGTGGTGACGGTCATCGTTCGGTCTCATAGATCCATAGTTATGGACATTACTTACGTTCTTACCGACTATCCCCAGTCTTGAGTAGCCTGTAATTAGTGTGGAGCTGAATGTGAAACTGTGAGACACTGTGAGACACACTGATTCTGTTCTTCAGAATAAACGGCTGGATAGCCAAAAAGACACAACGCGTGAGGGAGTACTTTATATATCCGCTACACAAACACTGTTAATGACTTAAGAATATAATAATCAAGTGCCTTGTATTAATTTATTCCTTGTATGAATCATGTGCCTATGAAAGCAGGAGCATGGCTTTTCTCTGTGTGTGTGTAACTAGAATATTAGGTGCCACTTAGTCTGCATATGAACAAGAGCATGTTTAGACCAGAGGAGATAAGAAGGGAACTGTGCTTCTTCCGACCTTGTGCAAAACTGCCATCCTTGCAAGACAGGGAGCCTCGGACGTGAAAAATCCACCACGTGGATACCCCTGCTGCAAACCAAACTTCTGTCTATATATACCATGTGCGAAGGGTTTATCCTTGCCTTCACTGTCAGCCTTGTGCTGGTAGGGGAGCCCGATTGCAATTGTTTTTGTTTGTCTGTCTAATAAATATACTTACATGCAGCTCCGGAGTCCTGAACTAACTAGGGTGAATTTTCACCTAGCAATAGTCTAGATTAGGAGGGAAAGAAAAGGAAGTGGTGGGGGTAAGGAGCAATGTTCCCACTTCCATCAGCAATTGTAACATGCTATAAGGGAGAGAGAACATTTATGTTAGTAGACATCAATTTCAGAAACAGATAGGGAGATACCTTTGGGTAGTAGATTTAACAGTAGGCAATATGGCTATTTTATCAGTGTTATTATAGGCATAAGCAATATGATATGAAAAGAGAGAGAGAGAGAGAGAGAATGCACTAGCATTTTGTTAACTAGTGTACATAGGGTTGCAGGGTACACAGCAGTGCCCACTTGGCTGATGACAGTCGTTACACGTGCCGTATGCTGTACCCGGGATCCGTAAAGGCCTCCTTCACGGTACAACATACGTTGTCTGTTTTGGCGGTTTGGTGTTTTGGTGGTTTTGGTGATTAGGGGGGTATTGCATGTGTTTGCATGTGTACTTAACCAAACATAATGCTAATTGCCAGCATAACTTAACATATCTCAGGCATGCAAACTTGTCGCTTTTCGGCGAAATTCGCTGTTTTCCCACCGAAATATGCCATTTACGTGAATCGTGTAGATCCGAGGAGTTTTTTTTTTTTGGGGGGGGGGGGGGGGGGGGGGGGGCGTCAATACGGGTAAATGACAATTGTCGTTATGGTTACGCCACTCCTGCCCCTCCATCCCACAGTCTGTGCGCCCTCCCGCCACCTTGTTCTGTTTACATGCGCGCCATGGTTACGCCACTCCTGTGCTCCCTCCCGCCACCTCGTTCAATTTATGCGCGCGACCATCTGAGCTGTCATCTTCAAAAGAGAACATCTTTGTTGTCATTTGGCCTATAATCAAGAAAGTCATCTTTCCCATGGATAAAGTCAGCTGCATTCAGAAGAAGATGAAGAACAGCTGCATTACTTTTGAGGTGAGTCTCGGTATCTGGCAATGAAGTAATATAGCTATGTGTGACTTAAGTTACACAGCATTATAGCAACATTATCTTACTTACGTAATCTTACTTAAACAACGTTATGTGTGTCGTGAGCTGTTACCTTTTTTATTTATTTCAAACGTGTTTTACTAGCTAGCTAGTATTCACATTAGTGAATTGTGTGTTATTATAATCTCCACTGCATAAGTATTGTTAATGTATATCATCGTCGTAAGATATGAGAGAATGCTTACTAATAATACGTACTAATAAACCAGGACACGCCTGTAATTTCCATTCAAATGGCTGCTGCTAGAATCCCTGAGCCTAATGTTAAGATATTGCATCAGATGTAAATTATCTATAATTATGTATTATTATCATGTTTAACGTAAACACCTTTTTAAAAAAAAAATTGCCGCTACAATTGACGTTTATTGATACCACGCTACGCGCTCTGTGATCTTTGATTGATACTACTGCCAAGCGAACTTCTCCATGCTGCAGTTTTCTTAGAGCCAGCAGGTAACTACTCTCTGCATAGCAAGTATTTTATTTGTCGTTTTGCCTTGTCTTATGTTGCAGTTGCTTGATGTGTGACTGTGTTAGGAAAGTTGTTGACTAACTAGTTCGTCATATTGTCAAAGTAAGCTAATTTAACGGGTTTAATAAACAGGTTTAGCTCATTTTAGTCGCTAGTATCTCGTTTGCAATTTAGGCTAGTGCTGCATAGGATCGCTTTAACGTTAGATACCCATGTTAATGTAGGCAAACATTTGGGAAAATGTATTGGCTAAATATCACATTTGTTGCCTTGTAATGGATATTACAGGTGTGTCTTGTTTCATTAGTACTACGTAGTCGTTTTAATTTCTCTCCTATTTTAGGACTATGACATACATTAACAATATGCTAATGCAGTGGAGATAGCCTTCTAGCTAGTATTTAGTAATGATTATATGTCAGTTATTGTACGGTAATTAAGATTAGCATGTCATATTTAATATTATGTAAATAACACATTTGATATGATAATGTGTTTGTGATGTATCTGATAGATAATAATTTAAAATATAAAAATATGATATATGTGTCTAATATGATAATATTAGACCAGCATTTGAATGAAACTTTTGCCTGACCCTAAACTGTTCTTATGGCTTTATTCCAGAATGAGAGATCTCGGAGAGCAGGATGCCCTTAAGGTAAAACAGCTTGATGCAGGCCTGAAGTGTCCCTGGAATTGGGCCTGGCTGAAATTAGACTTCCAGGTAGGGGACATGCAGCCATTTCCCCTATCTGATGTTTTTAAAAAAATTGAAAAAAAGGGCCATGCGAGATGCATCCTATGTTGCAAAGAGATCAATTATGGGAACAAAGGGAGCCATGCTCTTCTTGCCCACTGTAAAACGGATGTTCACCAGAAAAAAATCATAAACATCGCTACAACACACAGTGTAGCTAGGGGGGCAGGAACATCATCTGCTGCAGTCCAGGGTCCAGACAAGATCATAGAGAAATGCCAGGAAAAACTTCCAACTTCCATTGCACATCGTATAGCTAATGCAGAGGTAGGTAGGGGGGTTGCTATTATTTCAACATCTGCAGCATCACTACTGTACCATAAAAACAACACAAGTTTTGATATTCAAATATCTGTTCTAGGCCATGGTTCTGGGCGTGCTGGCGGAAAATTCCCTCTCATTTGCTGTTGCACCAGTAATTGTTGAACTTGCTCAGACACTGGCTCTTGATAAAGTGGCCCTGCAGGGGATAAAGCTCTCTCGTACAGCAGCATCGTACAAGATGGTACATGGCCTAGGGCAGACCTTCTCAGAGAGGATTTTCTCCAACATGAGGAGATTCCCCTTCTCCCTAAATGTGGATGAAAGCACTTCAAACAACAATAAAAAGGTTGGTCTAATTTCACTACATTGCATTGCAATCAAACAGTCTCATTATAATTATATGCAGCCATAGTGCAACATAATATAAGTTATATTATATTGCACTATGGCTGCATATTAACTGTGTTTCCATCACAATTTTTTAATTTAAGGTGCTGTCCATGCTTGTGTGCTACCACCACGACGAGTTTGGTAAGGTGATGGTTGAGCATCTTGGGTCCCTGGAGATAATGAAGGCTAATGCTGCCAATTTAGAGAGGGTCATTTGCGAGTTTTTTGACAAAAACCAAATCCCATGGGGAAATCTAGTCAGCATTTTACTAGATTCATGTGCCGTCATGAGGGGTAGCAAGACTGGCCTGGAGACAAGAATTCATCAACACTGTCCAGGCCTGCTTGATATAGATGGAGACTGTTGTCACCACGTGCACAATGCGGCCAAGAAGTTCACAGAGCCATTCGGAGGTTACCTTGAACAGATATTCAGTGATCTGCAGATTGACCACCAGTGGTGCCCAGATCAGGTCAGAAGATATTAAGTGAAATTCTATGTTTTTGAATGTTAATTGTCATTAACTTTAGAGAACTGCCATGCATGACTGTATGACAGATGAAGTCTGTATGGTGTCTTCCATATGACCTTAAATCCCAACGAAGCCTTAGGAAAATTGCACCTGTTTTGATTAATCTTGCCTCTATATGTCATTTTGAACATGTTTGGTTAAAGTTGGTAGTAACTAGCTATGTAACTACTCATTAAGCAGGTAGTAGTGGATAGACCTGAACTGATGCATCAGAGAAACAGTGTAAATGGGCAAACAGTTAGGGATAGTGGTAGAAGGTACATAACCTAATAAACTCTCTATTGGTCAGGTGATGTATCTCAAGGAGGTATGCGCCATACTGAACATTCCTGCATCCAACCCTCAGAGGGGATTTGTGAAGCATCGATGGCTCTCTGCCTATGATGCCAGTATGGCATCACACACAATGCTACCAGCATATAAGGTCCTGTATTATGGATTTTTAAGCAAAGAGGATCAGGAACTCTTCTTAGAACCCCTGGAAATGCTTTACACGGAATACAGTGTGAGTCAGGCATCAAAGGCCAGAATCAAGTGTATACACGGAGACCTCAGGAAGAAAGGTGATGATGATCACTGACCCTATGAATACTTCAATCATGTCTATTGCAACCATCAGTTATTAGTATTAACTTTGTTAAGGCTGTTTTCTGCTTATGTTTTCACAGGCATGACACAACAAGGGAAAGACAGAAAGAAGAGGGTCTGTCAGAAGATCTGGGCTCAGGAGAGAGAGACACGACTACTGCTCAGTGCATATATGGGCATACTGGCTATCTTGAAAGAATATGTTATGGTTTTTCAGGTGGGTGATATCTTATTACGTAGACTTTGCAACTGTTAATTGTAGTTGTATTCAAAAAGCATGTGGTTTTTTTCACACTTTTTTTTATATACACAGGGTAGCCAGACATTAGTGCACAAAATGCACGACAGACAGCTTGAGCTGTTCCTGTCTTTCCTGGGCTGTTTTGTTAAGGCAGAACACATAACTCAGCACTCACCCAGGGCTCTTGCTGAGTTTCAGCTTCAGGATGACATGATTTTGTCCGCCAGGCACATATATTTGGGACAAGCCGCAGACACATTCCGATCTGAACACCCAAATCATGCTGTAAGTACTTTGCTACACGTAATATTACCTAACCTTTCCCTCACATTTTGACAGATCATGTATTATTTTTCCAATGTTGGGGTTTACTCTATTTCAGCTACTGAAGCCATTCCTGGAGAAGCTGAGAACAGCATATGCAACAACAGCCAGGTATCTTCAAAAAAAGCTTCCCTTGGCCAGCCCAACCCTCATGGCCCTGTCTGCGTTGGACCCCTGTCTGAGAGGACACTCACAGGCAGGCATACATCTCAAGAGATTGAGTGGACTCTTGAGGCACATGCTACCAACAGGAGATGTCCACCTTGAGATTGTGAGGTACAATCTGGATGTCTCCCTCCCCAAGTTTAATGATGGAGATTGCGTGGTGGAGTGGTGGGGGCATGTGTTTCAGAGGAAAGAGAAGTATCCTGCCCTTATAACTCTTGTTAAATGTGGCCTTTCCGTTTTCCACGGCCCAAGGGTAGAATCCTCATTTAGCTTAATGAATGAGATCATCGACCAAAGAAGTGGAAATATGAATACTTTCACATTTAACGCCATTCAGACTGTGAAGTACACCCTTCAGTCCAGGGAGAAGACGGCCATTGAGATGTACAAGCGAGAGGATGTGCAGTATGGGGAGGTGGACCGTACATTGTGCAAAAACATCATGTCAGCAGGAACAACTGACAAACTCCTGAGGCAGCAGAGTCTGCTTGAAAAGAGGCAGCTGCAGACGACCTCACCTGGCAGTGCTCTGGAGAGGAAGAAAAAGACCATTGAGGAGGAGAGGAGGGCCAGGCTGAAACATGCTTCCAAACAGAGGAAGCAAGCGCTCCAAAGTTTGGTCCAAGCCAAAAAAAGGAAATAAATGTTGTATGTTTTGTTGTTTATTTGTTTGGCTGCAATAAAAGCCTTTCTTTAGAATGAGTCATTCTGTAGTTTGTCTTCTTTGTAAATATCTGTTTTTGAGCCATTTCATACTCAACGTTAATAATGTCACTCGCGCGTGAAGAAGCGGCAAATTTTTCCTCATGCAATCTTCTCACCTTTTTCACCCCTGACCAGTTTGCATGCCTGATATCTAAACACATCCAGGGTACATAGGCTGGTCACAGTCGCAACTACCGTCGCCGTATGCTGTACCCGGGATCAGTAAAGGCCTTCCTACACGGTACAACATGCGCTGTCTATAGCACATATTTTTTGTTGATTAGGGGGGTATTGCATGTGTTTAGATATGTTTAGTTTTGCTGGCATTTAGCATTTTGTTTGGTTTGTTACTGTTCATATGGAGATTTTAGTCGTAAGCTTTGTTAGGGTTGCAGGGCAGCAGTGCCCAATTGGCTGGTGACAGTTGCAACATGCGCCGTATGCTGTACCCGGGATCCATTAAGGCCTTCCTACACGGTACAACATGCGCTGTCTGTAGCACATATTTTTAATTTTATTAGAATTTTTTTTGTGTTCGGATATGTCTGGGTGGCTGGAGCAGCAGATGATGGGTTTGTCGCCGCAATTACTTGTGGCTATAGGATGCATTTAAGAGGAATGTGTGAATGTGAATGGAATGCAATTGTAAGGCTATTATTTTCATTATCCATGTGGATATTAAAATCATTTGAGGATTTTATCAGAATTTACAACGAGGGCGGATAGGAAATCGGAAAATTCTGATAAAAATTCAGTGTAGGGACCTGGTGGTCTATATAGTGTCGCAAGATCGACCGGGTTAGCTTTTGAGTTTGGATGCATAAGATGAAGTACGAGGACTTCAAATGATGCAGATTTAAATTTAGGTCTTGGGGAAATACATAGGTTAGCGAGGGAAATTGAAGCAACTCCACCTCCACGTCCTGTGCTGCGGGGGATGTGGCAGATTCATTTAAGGCTATGAATTCATCTGGTTTAAGTCAGGTTTCAGTTAAGTATTTGGATATTGTTGTCTGTTATCAGCTCATTTATAAGTGCACCTTTTGATGTTAACGACCGAATATAAATAAGGCCCAGTTTTAGTATTGTACAAGCTTCATTTTGTGCTGATAAGGTTTGTATCTGTATTATGTTTTTCTGATTAATACATCTTCTAGTGTGAGTTGCGTTGGGTTTATGTATTCTGGGAATCGATACCGTTTGTATATGGTTTAATATGGGTGTACTGGTGCAGCAGAAGTTAGTGTGGGGTAATAGGTCTGCCTTCCAGTTCTAGTTATTGGTTGTCAGTAGTGTTGCCTAGGTGGTGTTTTAAGTTTTGAGAAAGGAGACTAGCACCCTCTTTGGAGGGGTGGATGCCATCCTTCTGTAGTAGCCCAGGCTTCCTCCAAAAAGTTGGCCAGTTATTTATAAAATCTACGTTATTGCGTGAGCACCATTCTGCTAGCCAGTTATAAAGTGCCGATAATCTGCTGTACCCTGTGCCCTGGAACGGGCCTGTACGGAACGCATCGCAGAGAGATACCTACAGCCAAGGCAACTCCTTCAGCAAACAGCGTGCCGCTGCGAAAACCACCACAGCCGAGCCAGGGACCCGCTACGTCGCGAGGAAACCACTGGGGCAACGTTCTGCATCTCCGAATTGCGGAGCTGCACACAATTTGGATGTGCGAGGACACCCTCCAGAGACTGAGAACTGCACTAACATGGAAGCATCAAGGGTCAAAAAGGACTTTGAACTGTTTTCAGTTAAAGGTGACAGTGAGTATGTGAAGCCATACATGGTAATGGTAAGATGTAATGGTGTCAAGATCAAAATGGAAGTAGACACAGGTGCAGCAATGAGCATAATTTCAGAGAAGCTGTACAAGCGAAGGTTTCATAAGTGTAAGCTGCAACCATGTGATGTTAGTCTGAAAACATACTCTTCAGAGCCAATTGTGTTATTGGGTGAATTTCAAGTGACCGTACAATGTGGAAATCAGACAGAAAAGCTAACTTTGATAGTGTCAAGGGGAAGTGGTCCAACTCTAATGGGTAGGAATTGGATTCAGTACTTACACTTAGACTGGTCAAGAGTGAACCATGTACCAGTAGCAGATCCACTGACAGAATTACGCGAGAAATACTCTCCAGTGTTCAATGCTGATCGAGGTGTTATCTCAGGGGTAAAAGCAAAACTGCGAGTCATGGAGAATGCTAAGCCGAAATTCTGTAAGACTAGGTCAGTACCATATGCTTTGAGTGCAGCTGTTGACAAGCAGCTAGACAAACTACTAGAGAAAGGAGTCTGTAGTCCCGTAGAATATAGTGAATGGGCTACTCCCATTGTGTGTATTCCAAAAACAAACGGAGAAGTCAGAATTTGTGGTGACTACAAGGTAACCATAAATCCATGGTTAGATGTAGACAAATACCCTCTGCCTAAAACACAGGATCTGTTTGCTAAGTTAGCTGGTGGGAAATATTTCACTAAGCTAGATCTGACTCAAGCTTACTAGCAGGTAGAGTTAGATGATGAATCTAAGCAGTATTTGACTATAAACACACCGAAGGGGCTTTACCAGATGAATAGGTTACCCTATGGCATCGCCAGTTCACCAGCCATATTTCAGCGTATAATGGATCAGATACTTCAAGGTCTTCCAAGTGTTGTCTGCTATCTAGATGACATTTTGATAACAGGGAAGTCTGAAAATGAACAGTGGGAAAATGTGGAACAGGTGTTAAAGCGTCTGCAAGAGAGAGGTATAAGGGTAAACCGTGACAAATGTAGCTTCTGCCAATCAAGTGTAACATACTTGGGGCACAACATTGATAGAGAAGGGTTACACCCTATCCAGGAGAATGTGGAAGCAATAGCCAATGCTCCAGTTCCAAATAATGTCACAGAGCTTCGTGCTTTCTTAGCGTTACTGACATACTATGGGAAATTCATTGAGAACCTGTCCACCATCATAAAACCGATGACAGTGTTGCTCCAGAAAGATAGCCCATGGGACTGGTCCACTAATTGTCAAGCAGCCTTTCAGAAGGCAAAAGCACAGTTGTCATTGTCAACTGTGCTGACACATTTTGATCCAGAATTGCAAATATTGTTGGCCTGTGATGCTAGTGTATACGGATTAGGGGCAGTGATAGCACACAAGATGCCCGATGGTAGTGAAAGGCCCGTAGCTTATGCGTCACGTACCTTAAGCAAAGCAGAGATCAATTACTCACAAATTGAGAAGGAGGCTTTAGGCATCATATTTGGTGTTCAGAAATTCAGAGATTACCTATATGGCCGGAAATTTCTATTGGTTACCATAAGCCACTTGTTAAGATTCTGGGACCAACAACAGGAGTGCCAGCCTTAGCTGCTGCACGTCTTCAGAGATGGGCTCTATTATTGGCAGCTTATCAGTATGACATAGTCTACAAAGCGTCGTTAGAACATGCCAATGCAGATGGGTTATCAAGGTTACCATAACCGAAAGAGGCACCACTAAGCAACCCCGAATTCAGAGTGTCATGGTTAGAGTCAATTCCTGTCTCAGCCAAAGACATAAAGAAAGAGACAGATAAAGACAAGATACTTACCAGAGTGAGACATTTAACACAGAGTGGTTGGCCTAAACATATGTTTGATGATGAATTGAAACCATACTGGAACAGACGGGAGGAACTTAGTGTTGAAGCAGATTGTGTTTTATGGGGGTTAAGAGTAATAATACCTACCACACTAAGAAGCCAGATGTTAAAAGAACTACATGAGGAACACTTGGGCATTGTTAGGACAAAGGCATTAGCCAGGAGCCATTTTTGGTGGCCCAGCCTGGATGCAGAAATTGAAGACATGGTAAAAAGTTGTCTGACCTGTCAACACAATAGACATGCACCTAACAAAGCACCAGTGCACCCTTGGAAATGGCCAGAGCAGCCATGGGAGCGTGTACACACTGATTTTGCAGAAAAGGGAAAACATCAGTTCTTGCTGGTCAATGATGTTTATTCACGCTGGCCAGAGGTCAAATTAATGAGTAATACCACAGCTACCGCTACTGTTGAAGCTATGAGGGGTCTATTTGCAGCTTATGGGCTCCCCCAAGTGGTTGTTTCGGATAATGGTCCACAGGTAGTTTTGAAAGAGTTTGAAACATTCTTAGAAAGCAATGGGATTAAACACATTAGGTCCGCACCTTACAGTCCTGCCTCCAACGGATTGGTCGAAAGGCTGGTACAGTCATTTAAACAGTCACTAGACAAGCAGAAGGGTAATGGCCGTACTCTGCAACATTGCATTGATAGTTTCCTGTTTAGTTATAGGAACACGCCATCATCAGCCACAGGAAAAACTCCATCTGAGCTGTTTCTTAGGAGAAATGTCAGGAATAGGTTGTCACAAGTTTACACCAAAGTTTTTTGTGCAGATGCAAGAAAAACAAGAAAGTGTGAGAAAAACCCAGAACCGTGTGAGAGTCTTACAGCCAAATCAGTCAGTGCTGGTTAAGAATTTCCGGGGAGGGGATGGAAAGAAATGGAAATCTGGTGTAATTGAACAAGTACTAGGTCCTGTAACTTACCTTGTAAATATGGATGGACAAACATGTAAGAAACACATAGACCAGTTGATTGCTACTACATCTTCAGAGTCATGCAGAGATACAGAAAATGTTGAAATTGCTGAACATTTGTATGACAACATGGATAATGAGATTGTACCCAGTCTTGAACTGGAAGGAGATGAGATTTCGGATGACAGAATTCATGAAAATGAGAGTGTGAATGAACCATCAAGCACCAGACCACAGAGAGTCCGGCGAGCACCGGAACGGTTCACTTTGTATGTGGGAATGAATTATATTGATTGAGATTTTATCTTTCCTGATGTGATTGATTTTTTTGTTGTTATTGTTCATACATTGATATAAAAAAAATGTGTAATGAAGTAAAGAAAAACACTGTGTTTAAACAGGTTAAAGTTTTCCGGGGAGGAATGTTGTGTATTGCCCCTACAGGGGGAACTATAAATGGGCTGAGCTCGGGGTCACGTGATGCTTTGCGAGTGAGCGGTCGCCTTTAATCGACCTCCCGTCTAACAGTTAAATATCTATCTTTTTGACCTATCAAACCATTACTTTCGAAGACATTTTGATATTACATTATGTCCGGAACAGATACTGCAACTTCTCAGCGACAAACAACGAGGAGCCGTCGTGCTGACACTAAAACAACCGCTGCTAACTCAGGGATGGGTGAAGACGAACAGGAGGAAAACATGGCTAACGTCATTGCCGACATCGTGACATCTAAGATTAGCGCCCTCATGGACACTAAATTCGCCGAACTTCAGGCCAGTTTGAACACTCAAATAAGCCGCATAGACGACAACAGTAAGAGACTGAGTGAGGCTGAGAACCGTGTCTCAGAAAATGAAGATAGGACGAATTCCCTGGAGTCCAAAATTATCCTCCTAGAGAAAAAAGTTCATGACCTGACTACCCGGGCTGATGACATTGAAAACCGGAGTCGTAGAGACAACATTCGCATTATTGGACTGAAAGAGGGCACAGAGGGTAACCAGGCGGTTGAATTTTTTGAAAGATGGCTTTCTACTACGCTGGGGATACAGACCAAACGCGGGGTTATCAAGATCGACAGGGCACACAGGTCTCTTGGGGAACGCCGGCCAAAATATAACAGACCGGTTATCATCAAACTCCACAACTCCAGGGACAAACAAAGAATTCTCGCAGCGGCAAGAGAGAAGGGCGATATCATCCACGACAACAACAAGGTCCTGATTGGCCAGGACTTTTCTCAGTCGGTGAGGGAAGCACGTCGCGAATTCAACTACATCTGCGAGGGGCTGCTCGAGAAGAAGATACGATTTCGGATGCAATACCCTGCCACGCTCTCCATCACAGTCCGCGGGAAAGAACACTCTTTCAAATCACCCACGGAGGCTGAAGAGTTCATAGGCAGGTTTGATTTCCCGACGACCAGGAGAGATGGAATTGAAGAAACGGCTTGACGGCTGTGGTGAGATATAATTGTTATGGGAGTGCCTTCTTATAAGGTCATTGAACTTTCAAAAACCTTGTGGCAGTCCTGAATGGCTGAGTATCTACATTCGTTCTAAGTAGACCCTTAATGGTTTGATTATGTGCACTACAATGACTGTTTGGACGGGAGGGGTGTGGAGGATTTTGCTTTGTTTTTTATCCTTCATAGGCAGAACAGTTGGGAAATGCTTCCTAATGTTGGTCTGGTCTTTCTAATGATTGGAGGCTTACCGTTTTGCTTCACTTGTCCCATTTTCTCTAAGATTGTCTTTTGTGTTGGGTGGGGCTTGTTCAATGTAGGGGCATGGCTCAGCATTTGGGGCTGGAGCCATATTGACAGCTTTAAGTATTGTGTTTTTTTCTTATTTTCCCCCTTCTGTTTTACCCTCTTCATGTTTATGTCCTCAGTGTCTCACAGCGATTATCTAATATTTAAATATTCTTTTATCATGTTGTTGCATTTACAATTGATATTTAGTTATGAGTGACGTTAAAATAATCACACTCAATGTCAAAGGCATCAACAACGTTGTTAAGCGTCAGAAGATACTCTCCTTTTTAACAAAAGAAAAATGTCAAATAGCCTTTGTCCAGGAAACCCACCTCTCAGAGTTAGAACATTTGAAATTACGAAGGAGCTGGGTGGGTCAGGTATTCTACTCCTCGTATAATTCCAAAAGTAGGGGGGTTGCTGTTCTCATACACCGCTCATTACCTTTTACCTTGGAAAAAAGCATATCTGACAAAGAGGGAAGGTATGTGCTCCTGTCTGGCTATCTATATGGTGAACTTATTGTTCTAGGATGTGTCTATGCTCCAAATAATTATGAAGCATCCTTCCTCCCAAAACTTCTTGCTGATTTGGCATCATTCTCCTCCCAAAATATGCTCATTGGTGGTGATTTAAATTGTGTGCTCAACTCAGAGTTGGACGTATCTTCTCCTCGCCTTACATCTTCTTCAAAGAGTAACAGTCTGCGTGAATTTCTAAAAGATTTGGATTTATATGATGCTTGGAGAGTACTTCACCCCCTCGATAGGGATTACACATTTTTTTCATTCCCTCATCAGGTTCATTCCAGAATTGATTATTTCTTTTCCTCAAGACAATTCTTGGCCAGAATAAAAGATTGCAAGATTGGTACCCAGTCTTTATCAGACCATTCACCTGCAGTGTTGTTTTCGTCAGGCAAGACGAAAACGAAAATGACGTCGTCAGACCCCTTTTTTCCATGACGAAAATGAGACTAAGACGAACTTCACCAAAGCCATATAAAGACTAAAATGTGACGAAAAATGTAGACATTTTCGTCAGACGAGAACTAGACGAGACTAAATTGTTAGTGAGTGGACGAAAAAAGTTTCAAAACATGTGCCGGGTGCGGGTGGTCGTAAAAAGAGTGTTCTGACTTGATATTTGTTAATATGTTTGTTAACATAATTTGTTGTCCGAGAAGGACACCTACTGGTGCATTCCGGTATTGCACCTTGAGTGCATTTGTTACGTCTCCCCCGCGAGAATTCAGTTATAGTCAGTTATTTTAACGTGTTCAAAGAGCTGCATGGAAGCTGTCAAATCGTCCGACCTTTGGAGTGGAACGTCCGTAAGTTGAAATGTAATGTTTGTGGGATGTGTTATGTGCGGTGTGCAGTAATTAATAAGAGGGTTAATTTAATTAAATCAATAAATAATTAGCGTAGTTTGCCTTTGGTTGGGAGGGATAGCTATTTTCAACTGTTAAGCTAACTAACGTGTCTGGTGACTAGCTTCTTATTCACGAAACATGTTGAACGGGATAAATTGGACATATGGTAATTTGCTGTGTTTGTGTTTGTTTTATAGTTTTACAATAAATACATTGGGAATGAGAGCATCAGAAAGTAAAGACCTGAACATCATACACCCTCTGGATTGTTGTCTATCTGTCTACGCCTTACATGCACGTAATTGCTAGGGCAGAATAATTACTGTTCCCCAACCCCTCATATTTTAGTAGAATTGCACTAGGAGCCACATTGTGTTCCCCTCCTTTTGAAAGTTAGATCAGTATCAGTGTGCTTCATTATGATAAATGTATTGGCCTATTAAATAAATACACGCATCTTATGTATATTTGATTTTTGACTAAAACCTTTTGAGTTTTCGTCGGACTAAAACTAGACTAAAACCTTTGGAGTTTTCGTCGGACTAAAACTAGACTAAAACTTTCAAAGATAGAAATGACTAAAATGGGACTAAAACTAAGAAGCATTTCGTCAAAAAGACTAAGACTAAAACTAAATCTAAAATGCCTGCCAAAAACAACACTGTTCACCTGTAGTCATAGTAATTTCCCCTCCATACAAAGACCCCTCCTGTTATCATTGGCGTCTGTCTCCGGTCATGCTTAACAGCCAACGCTTTATCGATTTCGTTACTGAGCAATTGCAGTTCTTTTTTGCCGAAAATAAAACCCCAGAGGTTAGCTCTTCAACCTTATGGGAAGCCTCAAAGGCCACCATACGTGGGGCCATTATATCCTATACCTCTGCACAGAAAAAGGAGGCCTTAAAGAGACAATTAGAACTAGAAGAGGCTTTGAGAGGTATTGAAATTCAATTTAAGCGCACACCGAACAAATATCTAGCTAAAAAATTTGAAGCAGCTCGCTCGGCACTTAATCAAATATTAACCCAAAAAGCCGAAGCCCAAATATTTTTTGCTAAACATAGGCTTTTTGAGTCAGGCAACAAGCCAGGCCGTTTACTTGCCCGTCTGGCTCGTGGAAGGGTGGAACCTAATATTATCGCCTCTCTTCTAGATAAAAATGGAACTAGGCATTTTAAGTCAACTGAATTGAACAAACTCATGAAGTCATTTTATGAGGAGCTTTATAGCTCAGATTGCACTGCCTCATTGGAAAATAGACAACAATTTCTCGATAAGATACAATTCCCATCCCTATCAGAAGATCAAAAAAATATGTTATGTAGGCCTATTACTGAGGAGGAGGTATCAGACACTATCAAAACACTCCAAAGTGGGAAGGCACCGGGCCCGGACGGCCTTGGACCAGGCTATTATCAAACGTTTAGGAAAACACTAGTGGGCCCCCTTACAGACATGTATGTTGACAGTCTTGAGAAGGGTTGTCTTCCCCCGACTCTAAACTTAGCACACATTTCTGTTCTTCTGAAGAAGGGCAAACCAAATGATACATGTGGCTCTTACAGACCCATTAGCCTTATATCAGTTGACAGTAAACTGCTTTCAAAGCTCTTGGCAAAACGGCTCGAGGACTTGCTCCCAATTCTTATAAATCCGGATCAAACAGGTTTCATACATGGCCGCTTCTCTTTAGGCAATGTTAGGAGACTTTTAAATATTATTCATTCCTCATTCCAAAATAAACAGAAAACACTAGCTATATCATTAGATGCCGACAAGGCGTTCGATCGTGTCGAATGGCCTTACTTGTTTGACATTATGGAAAGATTTGGCCTTGGTGGAAATTTCTTAAAATGGACCCAAACTATATATCAGGCACCCAGAGCCATCGTCATAACCAATGGTCGCCGCTCTGAACCTTTTCCAGTGGCTAGGGGTGTCCGACAAGGGTGCCCTCTTAGCCCTCTTCTTTTTGCCTTGGCTCTAGAGCCACTTCCTGAGGTCATACGGTTACATACTGAAATAAAAGGAGTATATTTGGGAGACATAGAACACAAAATTGCTCTTTAAGCAGACGACATTCTTCTGTTTGTTTCATCTCCGGCGTTATCCATCCCTGCAATTATGAATACTTTTAATGAGTTCAGTTTCGTGTCAGGTTATAAAATTAACTTTAATAAGTCTGAAGCTATGCCACTAGGTCACATGGCCAAATCTGATGTACCAAACAATTTTCCTTTTAAATGGTCAAATTTTGGTTTCACATATCTTGGGATTAGAATCTCACCGACTCTGTTGGATCTCTGGAAGCTTAATTTTGCACCTATACTTTGTGCAGTCAAAAAAGACCTGGAACGGTGGCATAACCTTCCTATATCTCTGTTTGGACGTATTAGTCTCATCAAAATGAATGTACTCCCCCGGTTACTTTATCCTTTGCAGATGCTCCCTTTGTACTTAACAAAAAAGACTAATAGGGATTTGGAGAGGGCAGTGTCCACGTTTATTTGGCAGGGTAAAAAACCTAGGTTACGTCTTAAGGTACTTCAACTTTCTACAGATATGGGTGGGCGTGCATTATCCAATTTAATTTTCTATAACTGGGCATGTCATGCTCGCCACCTTTGGTCCTGGTTACATGCCTTTATAGATGGGGAGTCTTGTGTTGACTCCTGGGCTTGTTATCCATTTTCTCCTTGGAGTCTGGTTATGTGTAATCCAAGCAATATTAACCCAGAGGTTAAACACAACCCTATAATTTATAATAGCATTAAAGTTTGGCGTGATATTTCAAAACACTTGGGGATACATGGGAAAACTTTACCGGCACCCATCACTCAGAATCCTGATTTTCCTCCAGGTATCAACTCCTCTGTGTTCATATCATGGCGAGATAAACAAATCATTTTCCTTGGCCATTTATTTAAAGACAATGGGCCTCATTCTCGACCTTTTTCTGTAATTCTTCAGAAATGTTTCTTACACGACTTCGCAAAAACAACGTAAGAGAAACGCTTACGCTGCATTCCCGCACGCTTGAAAATGTGTTCATAAGCAGCCGAAGTCTTCTCAGCTGGGTTCCTTCCGATTAGCTTCTTAGATTGATGCGCGTTCTCGTGAAAGTGGATTTGCATACATACACGCCCTGCCAGCGCCTTATTAGGAGACGCAATTTTAGAAACGTGTGCTGTCGCAATCTCTCGAATCCACCTCGTAACAGGTGTTCATTAATAAGGTGGAGATATTGTATAACGTTGAACGTCCGAAGTCCGTAAAACACATTTAAGTAGTCACTTTTTTTTTTTTAAATCGAAAAATAGGCACCATAGGTGTGAAGACCGGTCCCAAGTACGAGTATAAATTGTAGTCCGTCCTGTCGTGCGAAAAGGCCACCATAGGGGTGAAGACTGGCCACCAGTAGTAGTATAAATTGCAATGAATTCATTCCTAAATTCTTAGCGATTGAGCTTAGTGTTTATTTATTTAATCACTTACATTTGCAGTCTTCATGTCATTCACGATCAGTCTCTTAGCAGACGCGGCCTTTATCCAAAGTGACGTACAAGGGAGAGAACAGTCAAGCTACGAGCCATATAGACCTAGTGTAACAATAAACACTACCTCGTAAAATTATGACTATAAATGTGAAACGTAATTGTTAATGATACAAATATTCTCGTATTTATTATTATCATAATTATTTTAATCCGAGGATGTCTGTAGAGTTGACGTGAACGCAATCACCAACGGGTTCTCACAAATTCGCCCGTTAACCCTTTTACTGTAATACGGAGTTTTTAATGTCATTCCTCAACGCGATTCCTCAAATAACCACAAGATGGCCCGTGGAATCCCATTTGAGAAGATTCCGGTTGAGTTACGACTGCTATTTCGAGTTCTGAAAGTTGTCTGAAGTTCAGAAGAAAGCACAGAAGAAAAAAATAACGAGAATGCAAATGTTTTCATAAATGTTTCCGAAGTGGAGTTCCTTCTGAAATCCTTCGGAAAGTCTTCCCAACTGCAGTCGAGAATGAGGCCCAATATTCTTATGTCCTTTCAGGAACTACAGGATGCTTTTGATATTCCCAGATCCAATTTCTTTGGCTACTTGCAAATAAGACATTTCCTTTTTTCCTTGCCTAACTTTCCTCCTACCATTTCTCTCTTTCATAATCCAGAAAACTTCCTTCTTAACCGTAAAAATCTTAAACAGTTCATTTCGGGTTTTTATTCCCTACTGCTTTCTTGTGGCACATTTGAGCTACCCAACATCTCTCAAAAATGGGAGGGTGATTTAGGGACCGAATTTATTGAAGATGACTGGCAGGAGGCCATTGCTTCCATCAGGTCAGCGGCTACCAGTAATAGACTAAGGGAAACTCAGTTTAAAATACTGCACAGGTTACACATTACTCCGGTCATATTACACAAAATAGACCGCTCAATTTCCCCCCTCTGCACCAAGTGCAACTCTGAAAGAGGGACCTATTTTCACTATTTCTGGGATTGTAAATATACGTCAAGATTCTGGACCCAAGTGGCCAAAATAATTAGTGAAGTTATTGGAGTTGAGGTTAAAAAAGACCCTAGCGTATTTCTGGTTGGGTTACCCTCTAAGGTACTACAGTCCCAGCACCAAGATACACATTACTTGAGAAATTCCTCATTTCTGCACGCAAATGCATATTGCTGAACTGGATTAAAGAACACCCACCTACAGTCACACAATGGTACAAAGAAATCTTCAGTATTTTGCCACATGAAAGATTGATGGCTTTGGCCAAGGGGAAAGAAGGTATGTTTAACAAAATTTGGTCCCCCTTCATAAACTATCTTCCAGCAGATCTGAGTTCTCTTCTCTTAAGAGGGGAGTTGAGTGAGTTCTGGTCACAGACGAGGCCTAGATCTCCCTCATAACCCGATCACAAGTTGCCTGTATGTGTTTATGATAACAATGTGCTCCTGTGTTGTTGCTGTGGACACACCCCCTTTTCTTTTCTTTTCTTTTTCTTTCTCGAATTATTTATCTTTATGTCTATTTATTTGTGATCTGTTTCTTGTTGTTTATTTTGTACTTCATTTCATTACTCTGTTTTATTTAATGTGCTTTGTATTTTCTGTTTGCGCCATGAAAGCTGTCAAATGGGGGTGGGGGGTGGGGGGGATGGGGATGTTTTGTGTGATAATAAACAGTATGTTAAAAAAAAAAATGGGCTGAGCTCCCATTGTCTTGTCTCTTGTCACTTATGGATATTGATTACACAAGTACTGAACGTTGCGCTCCTGAGCCAAGCTACTGGTTAATAAACCCTGTTACATTAATAGCGACTGCTGCATCTCTTTGCTTCTTGACTGCGTGCCCACACACGGACACAACATATTGGCGACGAGGAGTGGATTTCTTAACCACAATTTTTTTTTGTTGGAAGCTGAACGAAGATGCTAAGGTCAACGAACGGAAACTAGCAGCTAGCAAGCAAGTGGACCAGAGATGGCTGTCTTTAGCAGTGAGACGGGCTTGTGCTTCGACGAGAGCAGCGAAGGTTTTGAAACGTATGAGCAACGTTTTGCACAGTTTGTGGAAGCCAACGGAATTACTCATGACAAACGAAGGGCCGTTTTCTAATCTGTGGTAGGTGCAAAGACTTTCTCATTACTCAGAGACTTGCTAGCTCCGAAAAAGCCGTCTGAAGCTACATATGATGACATTATAAAAGCTCTAAGTGAATTTCATGTGCCAAAGAAGAACGTGTTAAGTGAGTGTTATACCTTCCGTGCACGAAAGCAACAAAATGGAGAGTCTTTGTCAGAATATATTGCCGCTCTAAAAGGACTTGCCGCCACTTGTGAGTTTGGCGCGACGCTGGAAGAGCAGTTGCGGGATCAACTAGTTTATGGCATCAGCAGTAAGGAGCTGAGAACTAAGTTGTTGAGTGCTGCTTATGGAGAAAGGCTAAAATGGGCAAAAGTAAAAGACATTGTGAACAATTTTGAGTCGACAACGAGCAGTTTGATAACGTTCCAGCACACACCGCTGAGAACAGACAGTGTGAGCAGCAGCAATTGGAAAGGTCACGCACGCGAAAAGCCTGAGAGGAAGCAGACACCGAGTGTCAACGGGGACACCTGCTACCGATGCCAGTGAGAAGGACATTCTGCTGCCAACTGCAAGTACAAGGATTTCCAGTGCAGGGCCTGCAATAAGAAGGGACACCTGGAACGGGCCTGTACGGAACGCATCGCAGAGAGATACCTACAGCCAAGGCAACTCCTTCAGCAAACAGCGTGCCGCTGCGAAAACCACCACAGCCGAGCGAGGGACCCGCTACGTCGCGAGGAAACCACCGGACAAAGGACCAGGTACCACACGGCTGGGGCAACGTTCTGCATCTCCGAATTGCGGAGCTGCACACAAATTGGATGTGCGAGGACACCCTCCAGAGACTGAGAACTGCACTAACATGGAAGCATCAAGGGTCAAAAAGGACTTTGAACTGTTTTCAGTTAAAGGTGACAGTGAGTATGTGAAGCCATACATGGTAATGGTAAGATGTAATGGTGTCAAGATCAAAATGGAAGTAGACACAGGTGCAGCAATGAGCATAATTTCAGAGAAGCTGTACAAGTGAAGGTTTCATAAGTGTAAGCTGCAACCATGTGATGTTAGTCTGAAAACATACTCTTCAGAGCCAATTGTGTTATTGGGTGAATTTCAAGTGACCGTACAATGTGGAAATCAGACAGAAAAGCTAACTTTGATAGTGTCAAGGGAAAGTGGTCCAACTCTAATGGGTAGGAATTGGATTCAGTACTTACACTTAGACTGGTCAAGAGTGAACCATGTACCAGTAGCAGATCCACTGACAGAAATACGCGAGAAATACTCTCCAGTGTTCAATGCTGATCGAGGTGTTATCTCAGGGGTAAAAGCAAAACTGCGAGTCATGGAGAATGCTAAGCCGAAATTCTGTAAGACTAGGTCAGTACCATATGCTTTGAGTGCAGCTGTTGACAAACAGCTAGACAAACTACTAGAGAAAAGAGTCTGTAGTCCCGTAGAATATAGTGAATGGGCTACTCCCATTGTGTGTATTCCAAAAACAAACGGAGAAGTCAGAATTTGTGGTGACTACAAGGTAACCATAAATCCATGGTTAGATGTAGACAAATACCCTCTGCCAGGGCTGGACTGGGGACATTTTTCAGGCCGGGCATTTTTAACCAAGAGCAGGCCACCACCAAGTATTGACGGGGAAAAATGTAAGCGCGCTGTGTGACAGCGTGGGTTTTTTCCACAAATGCTTTTGACATGCCTTTTTGTCACACCATGAGTACCCCTTCACTCATGCAGTGACTATGCTGCACACATTCGTTAATTTATCCACATACCCCCTGCAGTTTGCTTGCGCACCTCAGGTGGTATGTACCACTTACCCCTTGTTGGGAATCACTGCCTTAAACCAGGGTTTCCCAAAGTGTGGTGCGCGCACCCCTGGGGGTGCGTGAGCTGCCTCTAGGGGGTGCGCGAGAGGAAAAATGTAATGGTGGTCTAATGGTCTAATAATTAATATTATATGTAATTTTCAAAAATGTAAGTAGGATTTTTCACAAAATGAAGCCATGAATTATACAAATTTCCTTTGTAAGATTTAAATTTTGAATATAAAGACGTACAATTTAATAAAGATATGCCGCCAGACTGTCTTGTACGTACACACTAGCTAGCCCTTGCATGTGCCGCTAAAGTCAGCTAACTTCATTCATTCAGCAACATTCACGCAAATATGCTTAATTGGCTAAAATGGGGAAACTGTCAGGTGGGAGAGATTCCGCTTGAAAAAAATTTTGCCGGTCACTTTAGTTTTAATTTTCCAGACATTTTAATGATAAGCCAGTCAAATATCTATTATTGCTTCTAAATGAGCCTATTAAATAAAACTGACGGCAGGCTATGTAGCTTTAAGAATGACATAATCAGGTCGTGTAGAATGCAACATATTTATTTGCCAAAGTTTACAATGAAAAAAACAACAACAACATGATTGTCTGATGCACCTTATAGCCAAGGGAACGTCACTCCATTCCGACCTAAACGCCCGAGACTTCGACCTTTTCTATGAACATATAGCCTATGGCTTCAGGTAGGCTATTAGCCTACTGTTTCATTCTCATCAGACGGTTCAGTTGCGTTTGGCCTCCGAAAAAAAGCTTATAAGGCTAGTCTGCTTGGCCATGTTTGATCCTTCTCGCTCAGTTCACTATAACTGACGGTTTGCACTTTATTTAAAATGCAGCATAGGCCTATGCGTGTTATTGAATTACTTTCAAACGGCAGATAAGCCTGTTCCTTCAAACATAATAAGGGCAGGGCATGTTTGCTTTATGAGCCTAAATATTAGGGCTATTCTCAAATGTCCGACAATTACCGGACAAGAAACGCTTTCAGTCATAAAAAAAGAGTGAGAGATCGGAGGCAAGAGAAACAAGGGTCTGGTTATCAATTGTGATGTCTAACGTTATTGTGCTTAATGTAACCGCTGTGTATGGTTAATTGTAAATTAAATATGATGAAATCTGCCTCTGAGCCTGTGCGTGTGTCCTCGTGACGCCTTGTGTAACTGAAATGTATTGAAACTTTGTTGCAGTGTTTCATGGCGTTTTCGCACCTGTAGTTAGTTTGCTTTTTTTCTGATTCAGGGATTCAAATTATACGATGGTCCAGTTGCCCCTTTGTTCGGTTGTGTTCATACTGCAACATTTAACAGCGGACTACATCTTGTAAACAAACGCCAAGCGCGAGCAAAATGTCTCATAGGTCCGATTTTAATGCGCCAAAAGTAGGCTCAGTTGCTTTTTTTTTTTTAAGGTGTGGGTGATTGGGGGTGCGTGAACACGGTCGGGATGTAGAAGGGGGTGCATGGCCTAAAAAGTTTGGGAACCGCTGCCTTAAACGATCAATGTGCACTAGGAGACACAAACATTTTAACACTATGAGAAGCATTATGAAAAGTTCTCCCAAAATACTGTTATGTAGGCTTATCAAAAGTATGATCTATTGACCGTAGGTCACATTACTTTTTAGACATGTCATTTCATTCAACCTTGTTACTTAAATTTAAGTAAAGGAATTATATTAAAAAATATTAATTAACTTAATCTGATCCACTATGATTGTTTCAAGTCAGCGTATTATTTTACCTCATCACAAAAGCAGCCTTTTCATTAGATCGCTCTTCTCGGCTACCCTGTCAATGATGACATCTGTACAGTGGTGTAACATGGTTACGACGGGCCCCGGTGCACGGTATTTTGACGGCCCTATAGTTACTTTGGCGTTCCCTATTACGCTAAATAAAGGTGTTTGTAATCGATATGATTGTGACAGGTGTGTACACAAAGAACGAAATCTTGTTTAACTTGTTAGAAATGGTCAGAAAGTAGCCTAGATAGCACTGTTTGCGATAACCCTGATCTTAAAAATGACAGACGTCCCACATAACGTAAATAACTAATTTATTAAGAGGAACAGCAAACATATATTAACAATATTTACAAGAAGAAGTTTCAATAGGATATTTAAATTGTGTATACAAGCAACGCAGACACGATGAAACTAACTAAATTATTAAACACAGACACACACGTTCTGTTTTCCATCCTCCTGGCCATGGTGCGGTCACGGATGGCCCGACACCTCTCACAATCAAAGTCCTCTTGCTCTTTGAAAGTAGACAGGACAGTGACAAATGTATTAGAAACATGGATAGCGACGCGCTCCGACTCGCGGTAACGTAAACACAGGGTCAAAGTGTGCTAAAGCGTTCTTAAAACACGGATGACAAGCGACACACCTGCTTCACCCACATCTGAAAAACACATAATAAAACGGGTGCTCGACTGCGACTTGTTAAAGGGGGCATGGCAGCCCATGAAATACCCTTGTACAGTACAAGTTGTACTACTCACCTATTTGAATGGCATTCGACGAGCCTTGTGTGCTAGCAGGAGGGTCGTAGCACTAGCAGACTCCACGGACTGGCGAACGTTTGTTGAAAAATAAAAATAATCTAATTTAGGTAGCTTTGCCACCTTCTCCTGCAGCTCTTTTCTCTCTTGCCTTTTCTTACTGCCACTTTTGTGTTTATAAGACATTGTCAACAGACTCGTGTAGCCTTCACAATAGGGTATAGCAGTCTTGCTCCTTTGCTATTGACAGTTAGCAGCCTTAATGTCACTCTGTTACCTTTCTCGCGAGACGAATATTTAAATGATCTGGTCCATTAACAGTGTTAAACTAACAGTGTTACCCAGAAATCCCCATTGCAAATCTGAAATTCTGAATGACAAAATACCAAAGAAAATAACTTATTTGATTCATTGAATCATTTTTCTTTATTGTTTATTCAGTGTATGTATGTTAATCATGTGCTGTTGTTCTAAATTGCTACTATTTTTTTTGCAAAAATAATACCCACCCTGACGAAGATACGTACGGTATTATAAGAGTATAAATAGTTGTCAAGACACCTAACTCGTTAACTAAAGAGGTTATCGCTGAAAACTTTAGCTAGAGTACCTGAAGGCCAGGGCCCGCGGGCAGATCCACCTGTTTAACTTGAATTGACGTTAATGTGGCCTGCATTGAGGTTAACGTGGCCTGCTACGTTAGACGCGAGTTTGGCATGAATAAAAAAAATAATAAAAGGCTTCAGGCCACCGGGCAAATGCCCGCCATGCCCTATGTCCAGTCCAGCGGTGCCCTCTGCCTAAAACACAGGATCTGTTTGCTAAGTTAGCTGGTGGGAAATATTTCACTAAGCTAGATCTGACTCAAGCTTACCAGCAGGTAGAGTTAGATGATGAATCTAAGCAGTATTTGACTATAAACACACCGAAGGGGCTTTACCAGATGAATAGGTTACCCTATGGCATCGCCAGTTCACCAGCCATATTTCAGCGTATAATGGATCAGATACTTCAAGGTCTTCCAAGTGTTGTCTGCTATCTAGATGACATTTTGATAACAGGGAAGTCTGAAAATGAACATTGGGAAAATGTGGAACAGGTGTTAAAGCGTCTGCAAGAGAGAGGTATAAGGGTAAACCGTGACAAATGTAGCTTCTGCCAATCAAGTGTAACATACTTGGGGCACAACATTGATAGAGAAGGGTTACACCCTATCCAGGAGAAAGTGGAAGCAATAGCCAATGCTCCAGTTCCAAAGAATGTCACAGAGCTTCGTGCTTTCTTAGCGTTACTGACATACTATGGGAAATTCATTGAGAGCCTGTCCACCATCATAAAACCGATAACAGTGTTGCTCCAGAAAGATAGCCCATGGGACTGGTCCACTAATTGTCAAGCAGCCTTTCAGAAGGCAAAAGCACAGTTGTCATCGTCAACTGTGCTGACACATTTTGATCCAGAATTGCAAATATTGTTGGCCTGTGATGCTAGTGTATACGGATTAGGGGCAGTGATAGCACACAAGATGCCCGATGGTAGTGAAAGGCCCGTAGCTTATGCGTCACGTACCTTAAGCAAAGCAGAGATCAATTACTCACAAATTGAGAAGGAGGCTTTAGGCAACATATTTGGTGTTCAGAAATTCAGAGATTACCTATATGGCCGGAAATTTCTATTGGTTACCATAAGCCACTTGTTAAGATTCTGGGACCAACAACAGGAGTGCCAGCCTTAGCTGCTGCACGTCTTCAGAGATGGGCTCTATTATTGGCCGCTTATCAGTATGACATAGTCTACAAAGCGTCGTTAGAACATGCCAATGCAGATGGGTTATCAAGGTTACCATTACAGAAAGAGGCACCACTAAGCAACCCCGAATTCAGAGTGTCATGGTTAGAGTCAATTCCTGTCTCAGCCAAAGACATAAAGAAAGAGACAGATAAAGACAAGATACTTACCAGAGTGAGACATTTAACACAGAGTGGTTGGCCTAAACATATGTTTGATGATGAATTGAAACCATACTGGAACAGACGGGAGGAACTTAGTGTTGAAGCAGATTGTGTTTTATGGGGGTTAAGAGTAATAATACCTACCACACTAAGAAGCCAGATGTTAAAAGAACTACATGAGGAACACTTGGGCAATGTTAGGACAAAGGCATTAGCCAGGAGCCATTTTTGGTGGCCCAGCCTGGATGCAGAAATTGAAGACATGGTAAAAAGTTGTCTGACCTGTCAACACAATAGACATGCACCTAACAAAGCACCAGTGCACCCTTGGAAATGGCCAGAGCAGCCATGGGAGCGTGTACACACTGATTTTGCAGAAAAGGGAAAACATCAGTTCTTGCTGGTCAATGATGCTTATTCACGCTGGCCAGAGGTCAAATTAATGAGTAATACCACAACTACCGCTACTGTTGAAGCTATGAGGGGTCTATTTGCAGCTTATGGGCTCCCTCAAGTGGTTGTTTTGGATAATGGTCCACAGGTAGTTTTGAAAGAGTTTGAAACATTCTTAGAAAGCAATGGGATTAAACACATTAGGTCTGCACCTTACAGTCCTGCCTCCAACGGATTGGTCGAAAGGCTGGTACAGTCATTTAAACAGTCTCTAGACAAGCAGAAGGGTAATGGCCGTACTCTGCAACATTGCATTGATAGTTTCCTGTTTAGTTATAGGAACACGCCATCATCAGCCACAGGAAAAACTCCATCTGAGCTGTTTCTTAGGAGAAATGTCAGGACTAGGTTGTCACAAGTTACACCAAAGTTTTTTGTGCAGATGCAAGAAAAACAAGAAAGTGTGAGAAAAACCCAGAACCGTGTGAGAGTCTTACAGCCAAATCAGTCAGTGCTGGTTAAGAATTTCCGGGGAGGGGATGGAAAGAAATGGAAATCTGGTGTAATTGAACAAGTACTAGGTCCTGTAACTTACCTTGTAAATATGGATGGACAAACATGTAAGAAACACATAGACCAGTTGATTGCTACTACATTTTCAGAGTCATGCAGAGATACAGAATTCATGAAAATGAGAGTGTGAATGATCCATCAAGCACCAGACCACAGAGAGTCCGGCGAGCACCGGAACGGTTCACTTTGTATGTGGGAATGAATTATATTGATTGAGATTTTATCTTTCCTGATGTGATTGATTTTTTTGTCGTTATTGTTCATACATTGATATAAAAAAAAATGTGTAATGAAGTAAAGAAAAACACTGTGTTTAAACAGGTTAAAGTATTCCGGGGAGGAATGTTGTGTATTGCCCCTACAGCTCCCATGATCCTTCAGGATCATGGGGGAACTATAAATGGGCTGAGCTCCCATTGTCTTGTCTCTTGTCACTTATGGATATTGATTACACAAGTACTGAACGTTGCGCTCCTGATGAGCCAAGCTACTGGTTAATAAACCCTGTTACATTAATAGCGACTGCTGCATCTCTTTGCTTCTTGACTGCGTGCCCACACACGGACACAACAGGAACCATACATAACATAGAGGATAACTGTTGTCTCTAAATGGCCCCCATAATAAATAGAACTAGAAAATGCATTTCCTGAAGGAAATACCAGTGCATGAAATGCAAAGTTAAGAAAGGAAGAAGAAAAGAAAGAAGAGTGAAAGAAAAGAAAGAAGAGTGGAAGAAGGAAAGAAGAAAAGAAAGAAGAGTGAAATAATGAAAAAAGGTAAGAAGAATGAAAGAAGGAAAGAAGAGTGGAAGAAGGAAAGAAGAAAAGAAAGAAGGTTGAAAGAAGGAAAGAAGAGGGAAGAAAGGAAAGAAGAGTGGAAAAAAGAGTGAAAGAAGGATAAAAAAGGAAAGAAGAGTGGAAGAAGGAAAGAAAAATGGAAGAAGGAAAGAAGAGTGAACAAGAGTGGCTCTGGATAAAGAGATAAAGAGAGAGTGAAATTATTGAAAAAGGAGATAAAGAAGAGAGATGGATTGTGAGATAAAGTAGACTGAGAGGGATAGTGAGAAAGATGGAGAGAAAAAAAAAGTAGAGAATGGAAGGTGTCTTAATGTTCCTAGTTACAGTTAAATTGAGAGGGACAGAGAAGAGGTTCCTTGGATTTGGCGCAGGTGTCAGTGAAGCACAGGTGCAAGCCAGTTTAATGACCCTATTATGATGTCATAATGGCCCAATGTAAGTCAATGGAAGAAATTTATATTAGTTTTTCTTTAATATCTTATAAAGTATAAAGTTTAGAAAAGTGAAAAAAAACATAGCATAAGTGTGCTTTACAAGACCTACGAGATAAAGTTTGAACGAAGTTTCTAAGTTAAGCGGTTCAAGCTGAATTAATTGCAGAAAAAGGTAACAAGAATAACTAGAAAATGCATTTCCTGAAGGAAATACCAGTGCATGAAATGCAAAGGTTAAGAAAGGAAGTACACAGGAAAAATGAGAGAGTATTTTTTCCAGAGTTACCATTATTTTCCTCTCAAAGAGTAATTTTTACTCATTTTGGATTGTAATCATTTCCAGTGGCCACTAGAGTCGGAGGAAAAAAATAGAGTAAATCTTATTGGAGTAATATCAAGAACACGCCCACTAAACTTTCTTAGGTTTCGTTTCTGCCGCCATTTTCTATCGCAGTTGAGGTGAGCGGCAGTTGTGGACGCCGTTGAGACAGGTAAGTCAGCAAACTACTAAATTCGATTTTATTTAAGATAAAATGTCAGCTAAATTAGTTTTGGCCTACTTGAAATGTAAACGCCTGCTGCGAGTAACATTGCAGCAGGCGAGTTTGTGGGTCTCACACTGCGTAACTGCCAATGTCGATGCTAACGTTAGCTTCAGCACAAACTATAATGTTAGATGTGAATTTAAACCGAGCCTCACTCTTGTTAGCTTCATTTACCACAGTTATGCTTTCACTGAGCTTAATATTTACTGACCATTTTATCGAAGGTTTTCTCTGAATTTGGTTTGTGCCCTCGGTTAGCAAGTGTGTTTTAATTACATTTTCTAGGGATCAGTCTAGTATGTGTGGACTGTTTTCTCTGCTGTTCGATTAGCAAGCATGTGTTGAGTTGACTTTGACCAGTTTGTCCTTCGGTTAGTAAGTGTTTTTTTTTCTTTTGTGGACCCCTAGCAAACACGTGTATTTTACTCTGAATTGAGGCATTTACACAGACCGTTTTAGCTAACTGACATGTGGTAGCCTATCGAGCCTACCTGTACATAGGGCTTTAGCTAATTGTAGCATTGTAGCTTAAGCTAATTGTAGCATGATGCATGAATTGTTGTGCTCTATATCATCTTAGTATCTTTATCTTATCAGTAAGCTTAATATTTACTGACCATTTTATCGAAGGTTTACTCTGATTTTGGTTTGTGCCCTCGGTTAGCAAGTGTGTTTTAATTACATTTTCTATGGATCAGTCTAGTATGTGTGGACTGTTTTCTCTGCTGTTCGATTAGCAAGCACGTGTTGAGTTGACTTTGACCAGTTTGTTCTTCGGTTAGTAAGTGGTTTTTAGTGTGTGGACCGCTAGCAAACACGTGTATTTTTACTCTGAATTGAGGCATTTACACCGACCTATTGAGTCTACCTGTAGGTAGGGCTTTTGTAATACTCAAGCTAATTGTAGCATTCAGTGCATGAATTGTTGTGCTCTATATCATCTTAGTAATTTTCTTTTTTTCCCCGTAAAGGATGCATGCTGTAAGAGTGAAGTACCGAGAGCGCCAGAAATACATTTGTTATGAAGGGCAACTGACCTTCAAATCATTTTTGGAGTGTGGTGAGTAAAACAAATTGCACAGCCTACTGGGTGTCATGTGTAAATTAGTGGTGATGTCTTAATTTATTATTATTGTGGTCGTCAAGGACCCTTAGAGGTATAATGTATTTGATTTTGGAACCCCCATCTCTAAATTTTTCGTGTACACTGAGAAAATGAATGATTTGAGGTAATGTTTGCTGTAAAAGTATATTCTAGATTTGCAAAAATCTTCATGATTAAAAATAAGAAATAAAATGCAGATCTGCAAGCTCATAGCATTGCACTCGTAAACTTATAAAATTGTTGTTTTAAGTGGTTCAGATGTGAAGTGACACAGATGTGACCTATAATAAAAATAATATGATGCAATATTTTTTTGATTTCACAGTTTCCAAGAAATTTGAAATTCCTACCTTGGACTTAAAAGTCTATGATGATTTGAACACTGAAGTTGACGAGGACGCGTTTGCGTTTCTTGTAATGAAACCAGACCTGGGTGTGCTTGAAGTCTGTTTGCCCAAGGGCTCAGATTTTGAGGGTGAGTCACTTGTTAACTTGGAGTCACTTGTTAACTTTAGTCCTAACCTTGTAATGCAACATAGTAAAGAGAGACTTATCCACGTTGCATGACATTTTGAATAAACATGCCCCATCAGACACTTAAAAAAGCATCTGAGGAATAACTAGCTTGGTGTGTGGATCCATCCTAATCTAATGTGATCTTTTACATTACTCTTATCACAGATGATCCCCTCTTAATAATGACATGTTATTATAATCACACCTGTTATGTTAACATGCTAGAATCAGTGAGCCCCTCTACAAGCCACTCCGTTGCCAGCAGCAACAGCTCCTTCCTCAGCTCTAGTGCAGAAAATGAAGGGGACTCTGATGACACCATCATTTTGCAGCCTAGTCCTGGCCAAAGAAACAGAGATGACCTGGCTCGTCTTGCTCGGGTAAGCTTTGCAGATGGAGAGATCAATATGTTGATTCTGATAAAAGGGGTAAGGGGGGGGAAATGGCCAAGTAAATTGGGGCATGGTTTACATTTTTGTAAATACTGTAAATGTAATTGGCCACCAAATCCATTTCCCCCCCCCCCCCCCCCTCTTTTTTTCCCCCTCACACTTAGATGATTGAAAAGATTCTGAGGAAGAAACCTGGAGGAGAGAGGATCCTTACAGAGTACGCTCGGACAAAAAGCCTAACAGATTCCAGAAGACGTGACATGGTGAAGATATTGGTTGCACACATGGCGAGTGAACATGGGTATGTGGTCATGTAATTAACATCCAACCCTAACATTTATGGTTTTATTTGGTTCAGACCAAGTGCAGTAGGCATCGGTATAGGAGTACTTTTGTTTGGATCTCATACGTGTGTGTGTGCATACTTTAGGACGAGCCCTTCAAGGCGTGTTAAAGAGGACTACGCAAAGGGCATCACTGCCTTGTTTCCATACCTGGCCGATCCCCAGGGCACTTTGGGCTATGTAAGTAAATAAAACAAGTCTAACCTCTTCACTCATTCCTTCTAGTATTGATCAAAAAACCAAGTGAGATTGCAACAAATTATTAACATTTCTAAATGCTGACCTTGTCTCCTAACCTCAACAAGTTGAACACAGCAGATGTCAGACTGGTTGACCTTGATTTCATCAATTCTCCAGACAAGAACATGTGTTAGTTTTTTAAGGAGGAAAAATAAACACTTCCTTGGTTTTTAGGAGCATTATTACAATCCAGTAGATGGGGGTGGATTTCTTGCATGGAGAGTGAAAACGCTTCAAAAAGAAGCCTCAGAAGGACAAAAGAAAAGAAACCCTCAGCCACTGACAGGTACATGATTTCAAGTGTGTTAGATTTTTTTTTTTTTTATGAGTTCACATGTTCAATTCATCTTTAATGTGCATAGTGCTTTTTTGTTACAGTGATGTGCATTGCAGGGGGTTTAGCAAAAAGACGATTGGCCGTTTGTGTAAGGGGTGAAAGTGGCTTAACTATTTTGAGAAGTAAAGCAAGTATTGCATCAGTATGTGGTTTCACTGTTACAGGTCACTGTTCACTGATCATTGTTACAGGTGGTCCAGATTCTGGTGACAGAACCCCCTTCAGTAAGGAAAATCGGCTAACCACAGAAACCCAGTGTTGTGAGGCCATTGCACTCATGAAGCATACAACTGATGAAGCAATCATCAAGGAGAAGATGAAACAGACCTTCATCCATCGCCAAGAAATGGTTCATGACCCAGTGAAGTCCTCTGAAATATTCACCACCTTTCCAAGATTTCTTGACATCACGGGAATGGTATGTTGCTCTTCGAATGCCTTGCATTAAAATCAAGCTGAAATGAAAAATGACTTAAACGGACACATTCCTGGTCAGTCCAGGTGCACCTATTAACAATATATGCCATGTTGTTTTCTGTATTCCATCTTGTCTGCAGATAGTGCAGGATTTCAGTCTGATGTTTGGTGATGACATCTCTGCAAAGTTCCTGGAGAAGTGGCCTACTCACTACAGGCAGAAAGTCCTTGAACAAAGCCGTGGCCTCACCCAGACAAGCGACCTTGAAGAGCTCCTTCATAACGCTGAATCCACAACAGAAGAACTGGAAGATGGTACACTCAAATTAAATAAATAATAATAATGGAAGAAGGAAATGGTTTGGAACAAAACAATAAACATTTTAGTAAGAATGTCTTTCTGAATTTTCTTGTATTTTCAGGATGGGACAGTGAGATGTCCTCCATCTTGCTCCTTATCCACCTCATGCCACCATCACCTCATGGCCGCAACAAGAGACCAGGAAAGCTCTCTGCCAGACAAGCCATTGACCACCTTGTGAAATTCATCAAGGTAATGTTACAGTTTAAAGTTTAAAAGGGCTCACTGTTCTGTCCGTAATATTAAATCTTAAAACTATACTCTTGTGAAATCATGTGATGACCATGCTCATCTGTAATCAATGAGTGCCGTGTGATATTTCTCTGATTTGGCTCCCCACAGATCGATCACCATCAGCCCCAGATACGCTGATATGAATAAATCTCTTTATTTTACATTTAGCAAAGTAAAAAATATAAGGCTGAAATCTTGCATTTTGTGGCAGTAAGTGATTCTGGTGGTGATGATTGGGCCCTAAACTGCAACAGATACATTTTAATAGCAAGACTGATTAAGTTTTCTTTTCACAGACTGGGACCAGTATTGAAGGGCATCTGGACAGCATCACAGAGAGCCGTCAACCCTATCTACTGGCTGTGGGAACCAAGAGGAGCGCCACACACAAATATTTCATTGTTATCGACAAACATGCAATCCCGTGTCAGTCACCAGATTCTCTTTCCTCTTTTGACGAGCTTTTTAAAGCTCATTTCGTCTTCGCTACCTCGTACAACAGGGATCTGGCCAATGTCTACCACTTCTTGCAAACCGCAGTTTATCAGATTGATACTGCTACCACCAAGGTGAATCCCAGGGTCAAAGAGATGAGAGCTCGGATGCTGCACTGATTTTGATACCTTGAGATGTTTTGTTTTATTTGCAAAGGCCCTCAAGCAAATGACAGTTCACTAATTAAGCACTTGAAGGTGATCCACGGACTTTGTTCAGGAAAGACACTTCGTCTGAAATGTGGTCAGCCTGCTTGTTCTCGTTTCTTTGGTACTTTTTCAGGGTTTCGAAAGCATCTTAAAGCACATGGACCTTGTGATCCTGGTGAAGGCCCCTCAACTGAAGATTTAGCTGTAAGTGTTGTTGATGACTTTCCATTTAACAGTGCCCCCTCTGACCCAGTCCTTCTTAATAAGAGTCTTGTGGACAGCTGTGCTGCGACAGTGGCTGAACTTAAAGTGGCAGGTGTAGGCGAAACTATCATTAACTGTTTGGTTACTTCAATGGAAGAGATTGTTGATGATATCCATAATCAAGCAAAAGAATCTGTGAAGCAGTGTCTATCTTTACAGGAACCTATCAAAAGTGAGGTTGAGTCTAAAATTGATCAGTGCTTTAAAAAAATTGAAAATCCTTTTGGTGTCTTAAATTCTGAAACTAAGAGAAGGCAGTATTTCACAGAGAAGTGGGGAAGGGTGGAACCTGTTGAATGTGTTCTTGGTACAAGATTTGATACACGGCGCAATCGGACTACTGGAACTTATGATCCAGTTGTTGTCACTGATAAATTGGTTTATATCCCAGTTTTGAAAACATTAGACTTCATTTACAAACACCCTAAGATAAAAGAGATGATGCAGAGTCATTCCAGTTCAAGAAAAGATCTTCTTAATGACTTTTGTGATGGAGATCTTTTCAAGAGTCATCCTTTATTTTCAAAACAGAAGCATGCAATTCAGTTGCAACTTTTCTATGATGATTTTGAATGCGCAAATCCGTTGGGGAGTAAAAAGGGAATACATAAAATAGGAGCAATCTATTTCACCTTGCGCAATCTTTCTCCAAAGCACAACTCAATGCTGCTTAATATTCATTTGGTCGCTTTATTCCATGCCCAAGACATTAAAACATATGGCTTTTCTAAAATACTTGATCCAATTGTGCAAGACATTAAAGAGCTGGAGACTAAGGGAATTCGGGTCCCACTGTATGAAGAAAATGTGTATGGAACTATTGTCCAAGTTACTGGTGACAACCTGGGTCTTCATAGTTTGTTTGGTTTCGTAGAATCATTTAGTGCCAGATATTGTTGTCGCTTTTGTCTAGCTGAGAAAGAGGACTTTCAGACAGAATACACAGAAGATTTACCCAAGATAGTGATGCGAACTCAAGCACTTCACGCAGAACACTGCCAAATGATGGAGAAAACTCTTAGTCTTCCCTATGTGATGGGTGTTAAACGTTCTTGTATTCTAAATTCCTTGCAGTACTTCAACACATGTGAGAACTTCTCTGTCGATATTATGCACGATATCTTGGAGGGCGTGGCACAATATGAAATGAAGTTGCTTATACTATACTTGATCAAAAACTACACAACATCAAAGGAAATAGACAGGAGAATTAAGAACTTTAACTATGGCTACATGGCTCAAAACAACAAGCCACCTTCATTGAAGTTGGTAGAGGGCTCAAATGACTTGGGTTTAAATGCGATCCAATCTTGGTGTTTACTTCGCAATCTCCCACTTATATTTGGAGACTTGGTTTGTCCAGATGATCCACACTGGTATTTGCTTCTGTTGTTGCTTCAAATAGCAGATATTGTATTTTCTCCCATGTTATCAACTGGCATTACCATTTATTTGAAACATTTGATTTCAGAGCACCATGGGTTATTCAAGCATTTGTTTCCCTGCAAGAGGCTCCTGCCAAAGCATCATTTTATGGTGCATTATCCTACATGTATTCGTAAAATTGGACCACTTTTGCATACCTGGTGCATGCGCTATGAAGCGAAGCACAATTTCTTTAAAAAACAACTAAAAAGCTTCAAAAATATAACTAAAACATTGGCAAGGAAACACCAAAGTCAAGTAGCATATAGTTGGCAGACATTTGAGCCCGACAGACTGGTGCTTGGTCCAAGTAAAATGGTAGCTTTAAACGTGATGGACAGGGGCTGTGAGATAGCAGAGGCTCTTCAGGTATCAATTGACACTAAGGTGTTGGATGTTAGATGGGCCAAACACCATGGAAATATGTATCGTCCAGGTTTAGTTGTTTGTCTTAAAGTGCTTAATGAGATGCCAGTTTTTCACAAAATCCACCGTGTTGTTCTTAAAGATGAGAGGCTACTGTTGTGTACATTTGCACTCCAAACACTGTGTATGGATGAGCATTTTTATGCATTTAAAGTTGTGTGTACTGCAGAAGGACCTCATGTTGTTGATGTCAAAGAGCTTTTTTGTTACAAAGCATTCGATATGCAGATGTCATACAGTAATGATGATTCAAGTTTGTTTATTGTCCCATACTGTTTCCTGTGATAAAAGAATCGCTAAGCTCTAACTATTGCACTGGAGATGAACAATGGAATTCTGAATTTCTTTGCCCATAACTCAAATTCTAATTTATTCATATTTTCTCCTGTTTTATCTAACCGACCCAATTTCAAAGAGCACATTGTGTCCAAATTGTGATGGCCCACCAATTGGGCATATATGTTTTGGCTGGGCTGATGGCAATTGCAATATTTTACAGCTTTATCTGCAGCTACTGATGGTGTGGTGATGTGCATACCAGTTTACAATATTCTATTTGTTTTTATCAAAAAATTATAGGGATGTGTCACCCTGAAAGACTTTTTTTCCCCCCTCATATATTATGGGTGCTCAGTGCATGTGATATGCATTTAAGAAAAATAAAAGTGCATTGTTGAATATTCATTTTCTGGTCTTTTTTATTTCAAACATTTTAATCCAGTTATCATTATTAAAAAACACTATTGAGTAAAATACAACTCTTTATTGAGTGAAATAGAACTCTAGTCGTAGTAGAATTAGACTTCTATTTTGAGGCAGTTACTACTCTGTACAGAGTAAAAAAACAACTCAATTAATAGTAGAATTGGAACTCTATTTTGAGGCAGTTACTACTCTGTATAGGGTAAAATACAACTCTGTATTGAGTGAAATGGTGTTGGAGTTGTTCTCATTTTATGCTAAATTGAGTACATTTTAATCTTGTGGAGTAAAATATGAACTCTAGATAGAATAGAAATAACTCTGAAAATGTAACTCTATGACGAGAGTAAATTTTACTCTTTTTGGACTGGGACCAAATACTGTCTTTTTGGGAGTAAAATTTTACTCAAATTGAGTAAAATTTACTCTTCAAAATTTCCTGTGTAGAAAAGAAAGAAGAGTGAAAGAAGGAAAGAAGAAAGGAAAGAAGAGTGTAAGAAGGAAAGAAGAGTGAAGAAAGGAAAGAAAAGTGGAAGAAGGAAAGACAAAAGGAAAGAAGAGTGAAGAAAGGAGAGAAGAGTGGAAGAGGGAAAGAAGAAAGGAAAAAGAGTGAAAGAAGGAAAGAAGAAAAGAAAGAAGAGTGAAGAAAGGAAAGAAGAGTGGAAGAAGGAAAGAAGAAAAGAAAGAAGAGTGAAATAATGAAAGAAGAAAGGAAAGAAGAGTGAAGGAAGGAAAGAAGAGTGGAAGAAGGAAATAAGGAAAGAAAGAAGAGTGAAAGAAGGAAAGAAGAAAGGAAAGAAGAGTGTAAGAAGGAAAGAAGAGTGAAGAAAGGAAAGAAAAGTGGAAGAAGGAAAGAAGAGTGGATGAAGGAAAAAAGAAAGGCAAGAAGAGTGGAAGAAGGAAAGAAAAATGGAAGAAGAAAATAAGAAAGGAAAGAAGAGTGGAAGAAGGAAAGAAGAGTGAACAAGAGTGGCTCTGGATGAAGAGATAAAGAGAGAGTGAAAATATTGAAAAAAGGAGATAAAAATGGAGTGAAGAAGAGAGATTGAGTGTGAGAGAAAGTTGACAGAGAGAAAGATGGAGAGATGGAGAGAAAAAAAAATAGAGAATGGATGGTGTCTTAATGTTCCTAGTTACAGTTAAATTGAGAGGGACAGAGAGAGAAGAGGTTCTTTGGATTTGGCACAGGTGTCAGTGAAGCATACTAAGGCAGAAGGCAGTAACTTCTATGTTAAAGCTCAGTGGTATGATAACAATGGAATAATGACCCTATTAATTAATCAGTAGTAATACTATTTCATTTATCACAATTACCAATACAATGATTATCACACACACACACACACACACACACACACACACACCATTGAATTATCACATTAAGCACATAAAACAATGAACTTGAATTGTCACATGAAACACATAAAACATCTATGTCAGTCCATTGGGGTGTGTGTGTGTGTGTGTGTGTGAGAGAGAGAGAGAGAGAGAGAGAGAGAGAGAGAGAGAACGATAGAGAATGAGGCCCATTTTCCCCCTCCACATGCCCCCGCTCGCCAAGTGAAGTTACCCGATTTAGATGCACCTTTTTCGGACTAGCCACAGGCACTGGGTGGGGGAATAGCCCGATAGCTTAGCATATCTGCCATGCAATTCTAATGGTAATGCTACCTAGCTTGGTATGCTAACTGTCGGTAGCCTATACATCGTGAAATCAACCAAAATACTGATGTCACTGGCTTTAATTTGATAATGGCATGTTAGTAGTACATTTAATATCAGTGCATTTGTTTAATTACTGCTGATATTTTACAAATACGTCAAAAACTCATTTTTGACCAAACTTGAAGTTACGGTCTTTTGCCTTAGCACGGCAGAGTAAAGCACAGGTGCAAGCCAGTTTAAAGACCCTATTATGATGTCATAATGGCCCAATGTAAGTCAATGGGAGAAATTTATATTCGTTTTTCTTTAATATCTTAAAAAGTATAAAGTTTAGAAAAGTGAAAAATACATAGCATAAGTGTCGTTTACAAGACCTACGCGACAAAGTTTGAATGAAGTTTCTACGTTAAGTGGTTCGGGCTGAATTAATCGCAGAAAAAGGTAACAAGAATAAGAAGAAGAAGAAGAAGAAGAAGCCTAGGAATAACAATACAGGGCATTTCATGCACTGTAATAAGAAGAAGAAGCCTAGGAATAACAATACAGGGCATTTCATGCACTGTAATAATGAAAACTAGAAAATGCATTTCCTGAAGGAAATACCAGTGCATGAAATGCAAAAGTTAAGAAAGAAAAGAAAGAAGAAGGAAAGAAGAAAGGAAAGAAGGAAAGGAAGAAGGAAAGAAAAAAGTAAAGAAGAAAGAACAGAATAGTAAAAGAAGGAAAGAAGAATGGAAGAAGGAAAGAGTGGAAGAAGGAAAAAAGAAGAGTGAAGAAGGGAAGAAGAGTGAACAAGAGTGGCCCTGGATAAAGAGAGAGTGAAAATATTGAAAAAAGGAGATACAAATGGAGTGAAGAAGAGAGATTGAGTGTGAGAGAAAGTAGACTGAGAGTGATAGAGAGAAAGATGGAGAGATGGAGTGAAAAAAAAGTAAAGAATGGAAGGTGTCTTAATGTTCCTAGTTACAGTTAAATTGAGAGGGACAGAGAGAGGAGGTTCCTTGGATTTGGCGCAGGTGTCAGTGAAGCACAGGTGCAAGCCAGTTTAAAGACCCTATTATGATGTCATAATGGCCCAATGTAAGTCAATGGGAGAAATTTATATTTGTTTTTTTTAAAGATTTTAAAAAGTATAAAGTTTAGAAAAGTGAAAAATACATAGCATAAGTGTCCTTTACAAGACCTACGCGACAAAGTTTGAACGAAGTTTCTAAGTTAAGCGGTTCGAGCTGAATTAATCGCAGAAAAAGGTAAGCCTAGGAATAACAATACAGGGCATTTCATGCACTGTAATGATATAAACACTAAAAAGAGAACTAGAAAATGCATTTCCTGAAAGAAATACCAGTGCATGAAATGCAAAAGTTAGGAAAGGAAGAAGAAAAGAAAGAAGAGTGAAAGAAGGAAAGAAGAAAGGAAAGAAGAGTGAAAGATGGAAAGAAAGAAGAGTGAAGAAAGGAAAGAAGAGTGAAAGAAGGAAATAATAGTTGAAGAAGGAAAGAAGAAAAGGAAAGAAGAGTGAAAGAAGGAAAGAAGAAAGGAGAGTGAAGAAAGGAAAGAAAAGTGAAAGAAGGAAAGATGAGTGGAAGAAGGAAAGAAGAGTGAAAGAGAAAAAGAGAGTGAAAATATTGAAAAAAGGAGATAAAAATGGAGTGAAGAAGAGAGATTGAGTGTGAGAGAAAGTAGACTGCGAGAGAAAGATGGAGAGATGGAGAGAAAAAAAATTGAGAATGGATGGTGTCTTAATGTTCCTAGTTACAGTTAAATTGAGAGGGACAGAGAGAGAAGAGGTTCCTTTGATTTGGCGCAGCTGTCAGTAAAGCACAGGTGCAAGCCAGTTTAAAGACCCTATTATGATGTCATAATGGCCCAATGTAAGTCAATGGGAGAAATTTATATTCGTTTTTCTTTAATATCTTAAAAAGTATAAAGTTTAGAAAAGTGAAAAATACATTGCATAAGTGTCGTTTACAAGACCTACGCGACAAAGTTTGAATGAAGTTTCTACGTTAAGCGGTTCGGGCTGAATTAATCGCAGAAAAAGGTAACAAGAATAAGAAGAAGAAGAAGCCTAGGAATAACAATACAGGGCATTTCATGCACTGTCACTAGAAAATGCATTTCCTGAAGGAAATACCAGTGCATGAAATGCAAAAGTTAGGAAAGGGAGAAGAAAAGAAAGAAGAGTGAAAGAAGGAAATAAGAAAGGAAAGAAGAGTGGGAGAAGGAAAGAAGAAAGGAAAGAAGAGTGAAGAAAGGAGAGAAGAGAGGATGAAGGAAAGAAGAGTGAAAGAAGGAAAGAAGAAAAGAAAGAAGAGTGAAGAAAGGAAAGAAGAGTGGAAGAAGAAAAGAAAGAAGAGTGAAGAAAGGAAAGAAGAGTGAAAGAAGGAAATAATAGTTGAAGAAGGAAAGAAGAAAGGAAAGAAGAGTGAAAGAAGGAAAGAAGAAAGGAGAGTGAAGAAAGGAAAGAAAAGTGAAAGAAGGAAAGAAGAGTGGAAGAAGGAAAGAAGAGTGGAAGAGAAAAAGAGAGTGAAAATATTGAAAAAAGGAGATAAAAATGGAGTGAAGAAGAGAGATTGAGTGTGAGAGAAAGTAGACTGAGAGGGATAGAGAGAAAGATGGAGAGATGGAGAGAAAAAAAAGTAGAGAATGGAAGGTGTCTTAATGTTCCTAGTTACAGTTAAATTGAGAGGGACAGAGAAGAGGTTCCTTTGATTTGGTGCAGCTGTCAGTGAAGCACAGGTGCAAGCCAGTTTAAAGACCCTATTATGATGTCATAATGGCTCAATGTAAGTCAATGGGAAAATTTAGATTAGTTTTTATTTAATATCTTAAAAAGTATAAAGTTTAGAAAAGAGAAAAATACATAGCATAAGTGTCCTTTACAAGACCTACGCGACAAAGTTTGAATGAAGTTTCTACGTTAAGCGGTTCGGGCTGAATTAATCGCAGAAAAAGGTAACAAGAATAAGAAGAAGAAGAAGAAGAAGAAGAAGCCTAGGAATAACAATACAGGGCATTTCATGCACTGTAACTAGAAAATGCATTTCCTGAAGGAAATACCAGTGCATGAAATGCAAAAGTTAGGAAAGGAAGAAGAAAAGAAAGAAGAGTGAAAGAAGGAAAGAAGAAAGGAAAGAAGAGTGGAAGAAGGAAAGAAGAAATGATAGAAGAGTGAAGAAAGAAGAGAAGAGAGGATGAAGGAAAGAAGAGTGAAAGAAGGAAAGAAGAAAAGAAAGAAGAGTGAAGAAAGGAAAGAAGAGTGGAAGAAGAAAATAAAGAAGAGTGAAGAAAGTAAAGAAGAGTGAAAGAAGGAAATAATAGTTGAAGAAGGAAAGAAGAAAAGGAAAGAAGAGTGAAAAAAGGAAAGAAGAAAGGAGAGTGAAGAAAGGAAAGAAAAGTGAAAGAAGGAAAGAAGAGTGGAAGAAGGAAAGATGAGTGGAAGAAGGAAAGAAGAGTGAAAGAGAAAAAGAGAGTGAAAATATTGAAAAAAGGAGATAAAAATGGAGTGAAGAAGAGAGGTTGAGTGTGAGAGAAAGTAGACTGAGAGTGATAGAGAGAAAGATGGAGAGATGGAGTGAAAAAAAAGTAGAGAATGGAAGGTGTCTTAATGTTCCTAGTTACAGTTAAATTGAGAGGGACAGAGAAGAGGTTCCTTTGATCTGGTGCAGCTGTCAGTGAAGCACAGGTGCAAGCCAGTTTAATTACCCTATTATGATGTCATAATGGCCCAATGTAAGTCAATGGGAAAATTTAGATTTTCGTTTTTCTTTAATAACTTAAAAAGTATAAAGTTTAGAAAAGTGAAAAATACATAGCATAAGTGTCCTTTACAAGACCTACGCGACAAAGTTTGAATGAAGTTTCTACGTTAAGCGGCTCGGGCTGAATTAATCGCAGAAAAAGGTAACAAGAAGAAGAAGAAGAAGAAGAAGCCTAGGAATAACAATACAGGGCATTTCATGCACTGTAACTAGAAAATGCATTTCCTGAAGGAAATACCAGTGCATGAAATGCAAAGGTTAAGAAAGGAAGAAGAAAAGAAAGAAGAGTGAAAGAAGGAAAGAAGAAAGGAAAGAAGAGTGGAAGAAGGAAAGACAAAAGGAAAGAAGAGTGAAGAAAGGAGAGAAGAGCGGAAGAAGGAAAGAAGAGTGAAAGAAGGAAAGAAGAAAAGAAAGAAGAGTGAAGAAAGGAAAGAAGAGTGGAAGAAGGAAAGAAGAAAAGAAAGAAGAGTGAAATAATGAAAGAAGAAAGGAAAGAAGAGTGAAGGAAGGAAAGAAGAGTGGAAGAAGGAAATAAGAAAAGAAAGAAGAGTGAAAGAAGGAAAGAAGGAAAGAACAAAGGAAAGAAGAGTGAAAGAAGAAAATAAGAAAGGAAAGAAGAGTGGAAGAAGGAAAGAAGAGTGAACAAGAGTGGCTCTGGATGAAGAGATAAAGAGAGAGTGAAAATATTGAAAAAAGGAGATAAAAATGGAGTGAAGAAGAGAGATTGAGTGTGAGAGAAAGTTGACTGAGAGAGAAAGATGGAGAGATGGAGAGAAAAAAAAGTAGAGAATGGATGGTGTCTTAATGTTCCTGGTTACAGTTAAATTGAGAGGGACAGAGAGAGTAGAGGTTCCTTTGATTTGGTGCAGCTGTCAGTGAAGGTGCAAGCCAGTTTAAAGACCCTATTATGATGTCATAATGGCCCAATGTAAGTCAATGGGAGACATTTATATTTGTTTTTCTTTAATATCTTAAAAAGTATAAAGTTTAGAAAAGTGAAAAATACATAGCATAAGTGTCGTTTACAAGACCTACGCGTCAAAGTTTGAATGAAGTTTCTACGTTAAGCGGTTCGGGCTGAATTAATCGCAGAAAAAGGTAACAAGAATAAGAAGAAGAAGAAGAAGAAGAAGAAGAAGAAGCCTAGGAATAACAATACAGGGCATTTCATGCACTGTAATAAGAAGAAGAAGAAGAAGAAGAAGAAGAAGCCTAGGAATAACAATACAGGGCATTTCATGCACTGTAACTAGAAAATGCATTTCTTGAAGGAAATACCAGTGCATGAAATGCAAAAGTTAGGAAAGGAAGAAGAAAAGAAAGAAGAGTGAAAGAAGGAAAGAAGAGTGGAAGAAGGAAAGAAGAAATGATAGAAGAGTGAAGAAAGAAGAGAAGAGAGGATGAAGGAAAGAAGAGTGAAAGAAGGAAAGAAGAAAAGAAAGAAGAGTGAAGAAAGGAAAGAAGAGTGGAAGAAGAAAATAAAGAAGAGTGAAGAAAGTAAAGAAGAGTGAAAGAAGGAAATAATAGTTGAAGAAGGAAAGAAGAAAAGGAAAGAAGAGTGAAAAAAGGAAAGAAGAAAGGAGAGTGAAGAAAGGAAAGAAAAGTGAAAGAAGGAAAGAAGAGTGGAAGAAGGAAAGATGAGTGGAAGAAGGAAAGAAGAGTGAAAGAGAAAAAGAGAGTGAAAATATTGAAAAAAGGAGATAAAAATGGAGTGAAGAAGAGAGATTGAGTGTGAGAGAAAGTAGACTGAGAGGGATAGAGAGAAAGATGGAGAGATGGAGAGAAAAAAGTAGAGAATGGAAGGTGTCTTAATGTTCCTAGTTACAGTTAAATTGAGAGGGACAGAGAAGAAGTTCCTTTGATTTGGCGCAGCTGTCAGTGAAGCACAGGTGCAAGCCAGTTTAAAGACCCTATTATGATGTCATAATGGCCCAATGTAAGTCAATGGGAAAATTTCGATTAGTTTTTATTTAATATCTTAAAAAGTATAAAGTTTAGAAAAGTGAAAAATACATTGCATAAGTGTCCTTTACAATACCTACGCGACAAAGTTTGAATGAAGTTTCTACGTTAAGCGGTTCGGGCTGAATTAATCGCAGAAAAAGGTAACAAGAATAACTAGAAAATGCATTTCCTGAAGGAAATACCAGTGCATGAAATGCAAAGGTTAAGAAAGGAAGAAGAAAAGAAAGAAGAGTGAAAGAAGGAAAGAAGAAAGGAAAGAAGAGTGTAAGAAGGAAAGAAGAGTGAAGAAAGGAAAGAAAAGTGGAAGAAGGAAAGAAGAGTGGATGAAGGAAAAAAGAAAGGCAAGAAGAGTGGAAGAAGGAAAGACAAAAGGAAAGAAGAGTGAAGAAAGGAGAGAAGAGGGAAAGAAGAAAGGAAAGAAGAGTGAAAGAAGGAAAGAAGAAAAGAAAGAAGAGTGAAGAAAGGAAAGAAGAGTGGAAGAAGAAAAGAAAGAAGAGTGAAATAATGAAAGAAGAAAGGAAAGAAGAGTGAAGGAAGGAAAGAAGAAAAGAAAGAAGAGTGAAATAATGAAAGAAGAAAGGAAAGAAGAGTGAAGGAAGGAAAGAAGAGTGGAAGAAGGAAATAAGGAAAGAAAGAAGAGTGAAAGAAGGAAAGAAGAGTGTAAGAAGGAAAGAAGAGTGAAGAAAGGAAAGAAAAGTGGAAGAAGGAAAGAAGAGTGGATGAAGGAAAAAAGAAAGGCAAGAAGAGTGGAAGAAGGAAAGAAAAATGGAAGAAGAAAATAAGAAAGGAAAGAAGAGTGGAAGAAGGAAAGAAGAGTGAACAAGAGTGGCTCTGGATGAAGAGATAAAGAGAGAGTGAAAATATTGAAAAAAGGAGATAAAAATGGAGTGAAGAAGAGAGATTGAGTGTGAGAGAAAGTTGACAGAGAGAAAGATGGAGAGATGGAGAGAAAAAAAAATAGAGAATGGATGGTGTCTTAATGTTCCTAGTTACAGTTAAATTGAGAGGGACAGAGAGAGAATAGGTTCTTTGGATTTGGCACAGGTGTCAGTGAAGCATACTAAGGCAGAAGGCAGTAACTTCTATGTTAAAGCTCAGTGGTATGATAACAATGGAATAATGACCCTATTAATTAATCAGTAGTAATACTATTTCATTTATCACAATTACCAATACAATGATTATCACACACACACACACACACACACACACACACACACCATTGAATTATCACATTAAGCACATAAAACAATGAACTTGAATTGTCACATGAAACACATAAAACATCTATGTCAGTCCATTGGGGGGTGTGTGTGTGTGTGTGTGTGTGTGTGTGTGTGTGTGTGTGTGTGTGTGTGTGTGTGTGTGTGTGAGAGAGAGAGAGAGAGAGAGAGAGAGAACGATAGAGAATGAGGCCCATTTTCCCCCTCCACATGCCCCCGCTCGCCAAGCGAAGTTACCCGATTTAGATGCACCTTTTTCGGACTAGCCACAGGCACTGGGTGGGGGAATAGCCCGATAGCTTAGCATATCTGCCATGCAATTCTAATGGTAATGCTACCTAGCTTGGTATGCTAACTGTCGGTAGCCTATACATCGTGAAATCAACCAAAATACTGATGTCACTGGCTTTAATTTGATAATGGCATGTTAGTAGTACATTTAATATCAGTACATTTGTTTAATTACTGCTGATATTTTACAAATACGTCAAAAACTCATTTTTGACCAAACTTGAAGTTACGGTCTTTTGCCTTAGCACGGCAGAGTAAAGCACAGGTGCAAGCCAGTTTAAAGACCCTATTATGATGTCATAATGGCCCAATGTAAGTCAATGGGAGAAATTTATATTCGTTTTTCTTTAATATCTTAAAAAGTATAACGTTTAGAAAAGTGAAAAATACATAGCATAAGTGTCGTTTACAAGACCTACGCGACAAAGTTTGAATGAAGTTTCTACGTTAAGTGGTTCGGACTGAATTAATCGCAGAAAAAGGTAACAAGAATAATAATAAGAAGAAGAAGAAGCCTAGGAATAACAATACAGGGCATTTCATGCACTGTAACTAGAAAATGCATTTCCTGAAGGAAATACCAGTGCAAGAAATGCAAAAGTTAAGAAAGGAAGAAGAAAAGAAAGAAAAGTGAAAGAAGGAAATAAGAAAGGAAACTAGAAAATGCATTTCCTGAAGGAAATACCAGTGCATGAAATGCAAAGGTTAAGAAAGGAAGAAGAAAAGAAAGAAGAGTGAAAGAAGGAAAGAAGAAAGGAAAGAAGAGTGGAAGAAGGAAAGACAAAAGGAAAGAAGAGTGAAGAAAGGAGAGAAGAGTGGAAGAGGGAAAGAAGAAAGGAAAGAAGAGTGAAAGAAGGAAAGAAGAAAAGAAAGAAGAGTGAAGAAAGGAAAGAAGAGTGGAAGAAGGAAAGAAGAAAAGAAAGAAGAGTGAAATAATGAAAGAAGAAAGGAAAGAAGAGTGAAGGAAGGAAAGAAGAGTGGAAGAAGGAAATAAGGAAAGAAAGAAGAGTGAAAGAAGGAAAGAAGAGTGTAAGAAGGAAAGAAGAGTGAAGAAAGGAAAGAAAAGTGGAAGAAGAAAAGAAGAGTGGATGAAGGAAAAAAGAAAGGCAAGAAGAGTGGAAGAAGGAAAGAAAAATGGAAGAAGAAAATAAGAAAGGAAAGAAGAGTGGAAGAAGGAAAGAAGAGTGAACAAGAGTGGCTCTGGATGAAGAGATAAAGAGAGAGTGAAAATATTGAAAAAAGGAGATAAAAATGGAGTGAAGAAGAGAGATTGAGTGTGAGAGAAAGTTGACTGAGAGAGAAAGATGGAGCGATGGAGAAAAAAAAAATTGAGAATGGATGGTGTCTTAATGTTCCTAGTTACAGTTAAATTGAGAGGGACAGAGAGAGAAGAGGTTCTTTGGATTTGGCACAGGTGTCAGTAAAGCACAGGTGCAAGCCAGTTTAAAGACCCTATTATGATGTCATAATGGCCAAATGTAAGTCAATGGGAGAAATTTATATTAGTTTTTCTTTAATATCTTAAAAAATATAAAGTTTAGAAAAGTGAAAAATACATAGCATAAGTGTCGTTTACAAGACCTACGCGACAAAGTTTGAATGAAGTTTCTACGTTAAGCGGTTCGGGCTGAATTAATCGCAGAAAAAGGTAACAAGAATAAGAAGAAGAAGAAGAAGAAGAAGAAGAAGCCTAGGAATAACAATACAGGGCATTTCATGCACTGTAATAAGAGTGGAAGAAGGAAAGAAGAAAGGAAAGAAGAGTGAAGAAAGGAGAGGAAGAAGGAAAGAAGAAAGGACAGAAGAGTGAAAGAAGAAAAGAAAGAAGAGTGGAAGAAGGAAAGAAGGCAGAGTGGAAGAAGGAAAGAAGAGTGAAATAATGAAAGAAAGGAAAGAAGAGTGAAAGAAGAGTTGAAGAAGGAAAGAAGAGTAGAAGAAGGAAAGAAGATCGAACAAGAGTGGCTCTGGATATAAAGAGAGAGTGAAAATATGAAAAAATGGAGTGAAGAAGAGAGATTGAGTGTGAGAGAAAGTAGACTGAGAGGGATAGAGAGAAAGATGGAGAGATGGAGAGAAAAAAAAGTAGAGAATGGAAGGTGTCTTAATGTTCCTAGTTACAGTTAAATTGAGAGGGACAGAGGAGAGGTTCCTTGGATTTGGCGCAGGTGTCAGTGAAGCACAGGTGCAAGCCAGTTTAAAGACCCTATTATGATGTCATAATGGCCCAATGTAAGTCAATGGGAGAAATTTATATTCGTTTTTCTTTAATATCTTAAAAAGTATAAAGTTTAGAAAAGTGAAAAATACATAGCATAAGTGTCCTTTACAAGACCAACGCGACAAAGTTTGAATGAAGTTTCTACGTTAAGTGGTTCGGACTGAATTAATCGCAGCAAAAGGTAACAAGAATAACTAGAAAATGCATTTCCTGAAGGAAATACCAGTGCATGAAATGCAAAGGTTAAGAAAGGAAGAAGAAAAGAAAGAAGAGTGAAAGAAGGAAAGAAGAAAGGAAAGAAGAGTGTAAGAAGGAAAGAAGAGTGAAGAAAGGAAAGAAAAGTGGAAGAAGGAAAAAAGAAAGGCAAGAAGAGTGGAAGAAGGAAAGACAAAAGGAAAGAAGAGTGAAGAAAGGAGAGAAGAGTGGAAGAGGGAAAGAAGAAAGGAAAGAAGAGTGAAAGAAGGAAAGAAGAAAAGAAAGAAGAGTGAAGAAAGGAAAGAAGAGTGGAAGAAGGAAAGAAGAAAAGAAAGAAGAGTGAAATAATGAAAGAAGAAAGGAAAGAAGAGTGAAGGAAGGAAAGAAGAGTGGAAGAAGGAAATAAGGAAAGAAAGAAGAGTGAAAGAAGGAAAGAAGAAAGGAAAGAAGAGTGTAAGAAGGAAAGAAGAGTGAAGAAAGGAAAGAAAAGTGGAAGAAGGAAAGAAGAGTGGATGAAGGAAAAAAGAAAGGCAAGAAGAGTGGAAGAAGGAAAGAAAAATGGAAGAAGAAAATAAGAAAGGAAAGAAGAGTGGAAGAAGGAAAGAAGAGTGAACAAGAGTGGCTCTGGATGAAGAGATAAAGAGGGAGTGAAAATATTGAAAAAAGGAGATAAAAATGGAGTGAAGAAGAGAGATTGAGTGTGAGAGAAAGTTGACAGAGAGAAAGATGGAGAGATGGAGAGAAAAAAAATAGAGAATGGATGGTGTCTTAATGTTCCTAGTTACAGTTAAATTGAGAGGGACAGAGAGAGAAGAGGTTCTTTGGATTTGGCACAGGTGTCAGTGAAGCATACTAAGGCAGAAGGCAGTAACTTCTATGTTAAAGCTCAGTGGTATGATAACAATGGAATAATGACCCTATTAATTAATCAGTAGTAATAGGCTACTATTTCATTTATCACAATTACCAATACAATGATTATCACACACACACACACACACACACACACACACACACACCATTGAATTATCACATTAAGCACATAAAACAATGAACTTGAATTGTCACATGAAACACATAAAACATCTATGTCAGTCCATTGGGGTGTGTGTGTGTGTGTGTGTGTGTGTGTGTGTGTGAGAGAGAGAGAGAGAGAGAGAGAGAGAACGATAGAGAATGAGGCCCATTTTCCCCCTCCACATGCCCCCGCTCGCCAAGCGAAGTTACCCGATTTAGATGCACCTTTTTCGGACTAGCCACAGGCACTGGGTGGGGGAATAGCCCGATAGCTTAGCATATCTGCCATGCAATTCTAATGGTAATGCTACCTAGCTTGGTATGCTAACTGTCGGTAGCCTATACATCGTGAAATCAACCAAAATACTGATGTCACTGGCTTTAATTTGATAATGGCATGTTAGTAGTACATTTAATATCAGTACATTTGTTTAATTACTGCTGATATTTTACAAATACGTCCAAAAACTCATTTTTGACCAAACTTGAAGTTACGGTCTTTTGCCACGGCAGAGTAGGCTAAAGCACAGGTGCAAGCCAGTTTAAAGACCCTATTATGATGTCATAATGGCCCAATGTAAGTCAATGGGAGAAATTTATATTCGTTTTTCTTTAATATCTTAAAAAGTATAAAGTTTAGAAAAGTGAAAAATACATAGCATAAGTGTCGTTTACAAGACCTACGCGACAAAGTTTGAATGAAGTTTCTACGTTAAGTGGTTCGGGCTGAATTAATCGCAGAAAAAGGTAACAAGAATAAGAAGAAGAAGAAGAAGAAGAAGAAGAAGAAGAAGAAGAAGAAGCCTAGGAATAACAATACAGGGCATTTCATGCACTGTAATAACTAGAAAATGCATTTCCTGAAGGAAATACCAGTGCATGAAATGCAAAGGTTAAGAAAGGAAGAAGAAAAGAAAGAAGAGTGAAAGAAGGAAAGAAGAAAGGAAAGAAGAGTGTAAGAAGGAAAGAAGAGTGAAGAAAGGAAAGAAAAGTGGAAGAAGGAAAGAAGAGTGGATGAAGGAAAAAAGAAAGGCAAGAAGAGTGGAAGAAGGAAAGACAAAAGGAAAGAAGAGTGAAGAAAGGAGAGAAGAGTGGAAGAGGGAAAGAAGAAAGGAAAGAAGAGTGAAAGAAGGAAAGAAGAAAAGAAAGAAGAGTGAAGAAAGGAAAGAAGAGTGGAAGAAGGAAAGAAGAAAAGAAAGAAGAGTGAAATAATGAAAGAAGAAAGGAAAGAAGAGTGAAGGAAGGAAAGAAGAGTGGAAGAAGGAAAGAAGGAAAGAAAGAAGAGTGAAAGAAGGAAAGAAGAAAGGAAAGAAGAGTGTAAGAAGGAAAGAAGAGTGAAGAAAGGAAAGAAAAGTGGAAGAAGGAAAGAAGAGTGGATGAAGGAAAAAAGAAAGGCAAGAAGAGTGGAAGAAGGAAAGAAAAATGGAAGAAGAAAATAAGAAAGGAAAGAAGAGTGGAAGAAGGAAAGAAGAGTGAACAAGAGTGGCTCTGGATGAAGAGATAAAGAGAGAGTGAAAATATTGAAAAAAGGAGATAAAAATGGAGTGAAGAAGAGAGATTGAGTGTGAGAGAAAGTTGACAGAGAGAAAGATGGAGAGATGGAGAGAAAAAAAAATAGAGAATGGATGGTGTCTTAATGTTCCTAGTTACAGTTAAATTGAGAGGGACAGAGAGAGAAGAGGTTCTTTGGATTTGGCACAGGTGTCAGTGAAGCATACTAAGGCAGAAGGCAGTAACTTCTATGTTAAAGCTCAGTGGTATGATAACAATGGAATAATGACCCTATTAATGAATCAGTAGTAATACTATTTCATTTATCACAATTACCAATACAATGATTATCACACACACACACACACACACACACACACACACACCATTGAATTATCACATTAAGCACATAAAACAATGAACTTGAATTGTCACATGAAACACATAAAACATCTATGTCAGTCCATTGGGGTGTGTGTGTGTGTGTGTGTGAGAGAGAGAGAGAGAGAGAGAGAGAACGATAGAGAATGAGGCCCATTTTCCCCCTCCACATGCCCCCGCTCGCCAAGCGAAGTTACCCGATTTAGATGCACCTTTTTCGGACTAGCCACAGGCACTGGGTGGGGGAATAGCCCGATAGCTTAGCATATCTGCCATGCAATTCTAATGGTAATGCTACCTAGCTTGGTATGCTAACTGTCGGTAGCCTATACATCGTGAAATCAACCAAAATACTGATGTCACTGGCTTTAATTTGATAATGGCATGTTAGTAGTACATTTAATATCAGTACATTTGTTTAACTAGAAAATGCATTTCCTGAAGGAAATACCAGTGCATGAAATGCAAAGGTTAAGAAAGGAAGAAGAAAAGAAAGAAGAGTGAAAGAAGGAAAGAAGAAAGGAAAGAAGAGTGTAAGAAGGAAAGAAGAGTGAAGAAAGGAAAGAAAAGTGGAAGAAGGAAAGAAGAGTGGATGAAGGAAAAAAGAAAGGCAAGAAGAGTGGAAGAAGGAAAGACAAAAGGAAAGAAGAGTGAAGAAAGGAGAGAAGAGTGGAAGAGGGAAAGAAGAAAGGAAAGAAGAGTGAAAGAAGGAAAGAAGAAAAGAAAGAAGAGTGAAGAAAGGAAAGAAGAGTGGAAGAAGGAAAGAAGAAAAGAAAGAAGAGTGAAATAATGAAAGAAAAAAGGAAAGAAGAGTGAAGGAAGGAAAGAAGAGTGGAAGAAGGAAATAAGGAAAGAAAGAAGAGTGAAAGAAGGAAAGAAGAAAGGAAAGAAGAGTGTAAGAAGGAAAGAAGAGTGAAGAAAGGAAAGAAAAGTGGAAGAAGGAAAGAAGAGTGGATGAAGGAAAAAAGAAAGGCAAGAAGAGTGGAAGAAGGAAAGAAAAATGGAAGAAGAAAATAAGAAAGGAAAGAAGAGTGGAAGAAGGAAAGAAGAGTGAACAAGAGTGGCTCTGGATGAAGAGATAAAGAGAGAGTGAAAATATTGAAAAAAGGAGATAAAAATGGAGTGAAGAAGAGAGATTGAGTGTGAGAGAAAGTTGACAGGGAGAAAGATGGAGAGATGGAGAGAAAAAAAATAGAGAATGGATGGTGTCTTAATGTTCCTAGTTACAGTTAAATTGAGAGGGACAGAGAGAGAAGAGGTTCTTTGGATTTGGCACAGGTGTCAGTGAAGCATACTAAGGCAGAAGGCAGTAACTTCTATGTTAAAGCTCAGTGGTATGATAACAATGGAATAATGACCCTATTAATTAATAAGTAGTAATACTATTTCATTTATCACAATTACCAATACAATGATTATCACACACACACACACACACACACCATTGAATTATCACATTAAGCACATAAAACAATTAACTTGAATTGTCACATGAAACACATAAAACATCTATGTCAGTCCATTGGGGTGTGTGTGTGTGTGTGAGAGAGAGAGAGAGAGAGAGAGAGAGAGAGAGAGAACGATAGAGAATGAGGCCCATTTTCCCCCTCCACATGCCCCCGCTCGCCAAGCGAAGTTACCCGATTTAGATGCACCTTTTTCGGACTAGCCACAGGCACTGGGTGGGGGAATAGCCCGATAGCTTAGCATATCTGCCATGCAATTCTAATGGTAATGCTACCTAGCTTGGTATGCTAACTGTCGGTAGCCTATACATCGTGAAATCAACCAAAATACTGATGTCACTGGCTTTAATTTGATAATGGCATGTTAGTAGTACATTTAATATCAGTACATTTGTTTAATTACTGCTGATATTTTACCAATACGTCAAAAACTCATTTTTGACCAAACTTGAAGTTACGGTCTTTTGCCTTAGCACGGCAGAGTAAAGCACAGGTGCAAGCCAGTTTAAAGACCCTATTATGATGTCATAATGGCCCAATGTAAGTCAATGGGAGAAATTTATATTCGTTTTTCTTTAATATCTTAAAAAGTATAAAGTTTAGAAAAGTGAAAAATACATAGCATAAGTGTCGTTTACAAGACCTACGCGACAAAGTTTGAATGAAGTTTCTACGTTAAGTGGTTCGGGCTGAATTAATCGCAGAAAAAGGTAACAAGAATAAGAAGAAGAAGAAGAAGAAGAAGAAGAAGAAGAAGAAGAAGCCTAGGAATAACAATACAGGGCATTTCATGCACTGTAATAAGAAGAAGAAGAAGCCTAGGAATAACAATACAGGGCATTTCATGCACTGTAACTAGAAAATGCATTTCCTGAAGGAAATACCAGTGCAAGAAATGCAAAAGTTAAGAAAGGAAGAAGAAAAGAAAGAAAAGTGAAAGAAGGAAATAAGAAAGGAAACTAGAAAATGCATTTCCTGAAGGAAATACCAGTGCATGAAATGCAAAGGTTAAGAAAGGAAGAAGAAAAGAAAGAAGAGTGAAAGAAGGAAAGAAGAAAGGAAAGAAGAGTGGAAGAAGGAAAGACAAAAGGAAAGAAGAGTGAAGAAAGGAGAGAAGAGTGGAAGAGGGAAAGAAGAAAGGAAAGAAGAGTGAAAGAAGGAAAGAAGAAAAGAAAGAAGAGTGAAGAAAGGAAAGAAGAGTGGAAGAAGGAAAGAAGAAAAGAAAGAAGAGTGAAATAATGAAAGAAGAAAGGAAAGAAGAGTGAAGGAAGGAAAGAAGAGTGGAAGAAGGAAATAAGGAAAGAAAGAAGAGTGAAAGAAGGAAAGAAGAGTGTAAGAAGGAAAGAAGAGTGAAGAAAGGAAAGAAAAGTGGAAGAAGAAAAGAAGAGTGGATGAAGGAAAAAAGAAAGGCAAGAAGAGTGGAAGAAGGAAAGAAAAATGGAAGAAGAAAATAAGAAAGGAAAGAAGAGTGGAAGAAGGAAAGAAGAGTGAACAAGAGTGCCTCTGGATGAAGAGATAAAGAGAGTGAAAATATTGAAAAAAGGAGATAAAAATGGAGTGAAGAAGAGAGATTGAGTGTGAGAGAAAGTAAACTGAGAGAGAAAGATGGAGAGATGGAGAGAAAAAAAAATAGAGAATGGATGGTCTCTTAATGTTCCTAGTTACAGTTAAATTGAGAGGGACAGAGAGGAGAGATTCCTTGGATTTGGCGCAGGTGTCAGTGAAGCACAGGTGCAAGCCAGTTTAAAGACCCTATTATGATGTCATAATGGCCCAATGTAAGTCAATGGGAGAAATTTATATTCGTTTTTCTTTAATATCTTAAAAAGTATAAAGTTTAGAAAAGTGAAAAAAACATAGCATAAGTGTCCTTTACAAGACCTACGCGACAAAGTTTGAATGAAGTTTCTACGTTAAGCGGTTCGGGCTGAATTAATCGCAGAAAAAGGTAACAAGAATAAGAAGAAGAAGAAGAAGAAGAAGAAGAAGCCTAGGAATAACAATACAGGGCATTTCATGCACTGTAATAATAAGAAGAAGAAGAAGCCTAGGAATAACAATACAGGGCATTTCATGCACTGTAACTAGAAAATGCATTTCCTGAAGGAAATACCAGTGCAAGAAATGCAAAAGTTAAGAAAGGAAGAAGAAAAGAAAGAAAAGTGAAAGAAGGAAATAAGAAAGGAAACTAGAAAATGCATTTCCTGAAGGAAATACCAGTGCATGAAATGCAAAGGTTAAGAAAGGAAGAAGAAAAGAAAGAAGAGTGAAAGAAGGAAAGAAGAAAGGAAAGAAGAGTGGAAGAAGGAAAGACAAAAGGAAAGAAGAGTGAAGAAAGGAGAGAAGAGTGGAAGAGGGAAAGAAGAAAGGAAAGAAGAGTGAAAGAAGGAAAGAAGAAAAGAAAGAAGAGTGAAGAAAGGAAAGAAGAGTGGAAGAAGGAAAGAAGAAAAGAAAGAAGAGTGAAATAATGAAAGAAGAAAGGAAAGAAGAGTGAAGGAAGGAAAGAAGAGTGGAAGAAGGAAATAAGGAAAGAAAGAAGAGTGAAAGAAGGAAAGAAGAGTGTAAGAAGGAAAGAAGAGTGAAGAAAGGAAAGAAAAGTGGAAGAAGAAAAGAAGAGTGGATGAAGGAAAAAAGAAAGGCAAGAAGAGTGGAAGAAGGAAAGAAAAATGGAAGAAGAAAATAAGAAAGGAAAGAAGAGTGGAAGAAGGAAAGAAGAGTGAACAAGAGTGGCTCTGGATGAAGAGATAAAGAGAGAGTGAAAATATTGAAAAAAGGAGATAAAAATGGAGTGAAGAAGAGAGATTGAGTGTGAGAGAAAGTTGACTGAGAGAGAAAGATGGAGCGATGGAGAAAAAAAAAATAGAGAATGGATGGTGTCTTAATGTTCCTAGTTACAGTTAAATTGAGAGGGACAGAGAGAGAAGAGGTTCTTTGGATTTGGCACAGGTGTCAGTAAAGCACAGGTGCAAGCCAGTTTAAAGACCCTATTATGATGTCATAATGGCCAAATGTAAGTCAATGGGAGAAATTTATATTAGTTTTTCTTTAATATCTTAAAAAATATAAAGTTTAGAAAAGTGAAAAATACATAGCATAAGTGTCGTTTACAAGACCTACGCGACAAAGTTTGAATGAAGTTTCTACGTTAAGCGGTTCGGGCTGAATTAATCGCAGAAAAAGGTAACAAGAATAAGAAGAAGAAGAAGAAGAAGAAGAAGAAGAAGCCTAGGAATAACAATACAGGGCATTTCATGCACTGTAATAAGAGTGGAAGAAGGAAAGAAGAAAGGAAAGAAGAGTGAAGAAAGGAGAGGAAGAAGGAAAGAAGAAAGGACAGAAGAGTGAAAGAAGAAAAGAAAGAAGAGTGGAAGAAGGAAAGAAGGCAGAGTGGAAGAAGGAAAGAAGAGTGAAATAATGAAAGAAAGGAAAGAAGAGTGAAAGAAGAGTTGAAGAAGGAAAGAAGAGTAGAAGAAGGAAAGAAGATCGAACAAGAGTGGCTCTGGATATAAAGAGAGAGTGAAAATATGAAAAAATGGAGTGAAGAAGAGAGATTGAGTGTGAGAGAAAGTAGACTGAGAGGGATAGAGAGAAAGATGGAGAGATGGAGAGAAAAAAAAGTAGAGAATGGAAGGTGTCTTAATGTTCCTAGTTACAGTTAAATTGAGAGGGACAGAGGAGAGGTTCCTTGGATTTGGCGCAGGTGTCAGTGAAGCACAGGTGCAAGCCAGTTTAAAGACCCTATTATGATGTCATAATGGCCCAATGTAAGTCAATGGGAGAAATTTATATTCGTTTTTCTTTAATATCTTAAAAAGTATAAAGTTTAGAAAAGTGAAAAATACATAGCATAAGTGTCCTTTACAAGACCAACGCGACAAAGTTTGAACGAAGTTTCTAAGTTAAGCTGTTCGAGCTGAATTAATCGCAGAAAAAGGTGAGAAGAATAAGAAGCCTAGGAATAACAATACAGGGCATTTCATGCACTGTAACTAGAAAATGCATTTCCTGAAGGAAATACCAGTGCAAGAAATGCAAAAGTTAGGAAAGGAAGAAGAAAAGAAAGAAGAGTGAAAGAAGGAAAGAAGAAAGGAAAGAAGTGTGGAAGAAGGAAAGAAGAAAGGATAGAAGAGTGAAGAAAGGAGAGAAGAGAGGATGAAGGAAAGAAGAGTGAAAGAAGGAAAGAAGAAAAGAAAGAAGAGTGAAGAAAGGAAAGAAGAGTGAAAGAAGGAAATAATAGTTGAAGAAGGAAAGAAGAAAAGGAAAGAAGAGTGAAAGAAGGAAAGAAGAAAGGAGAGTGAAGAAAGGAAAGAAAAGTGAAAGAAGGAAAGAAGAGTGGAAGAAGGAAAGATGAGTGGAAGAAGGAAAGAAGAGTGAAAGAGAAAAAGAGAGTGAAAATATTGAAAAAAGGAGATAAAAATGGAGTGAAGGAGAGATTGAGTGTGAGAGAAAGTAGACTGAGAGGGATAGAGAGAAAGATGGAGAGATGGAGAGAAAAAAAGTAGAGAATGGAAGGTGTCTTAATGTTCCTAGTTACAGTTAAATTGAGAGGGACAGAGAAGAGGTTCCTTTGATTTGGCGCAGCTGTCAGTGAAGCACAGGTGCAAGCCAGTTTAAAGACCCTATTATGATGTCATAATGGCCCAATGTAAGTCAATGGGAAAATTTCGATTCGTTTTTATTTAATATCTTAAAAAGTATAAAGTTTAGAAAAGTGAAAAATACATAGCATAAGTGTCCTTTACAAGACCTGCTCGACAAAGTTTGAATGAAGTTTCTACGTTAAGCGGTTCGGGCTGAATTAATCGCAGAAAAAGGTAACAAGAATAAGAAGAAGAAGAAGAAGAAGAAGCCTAGGAATAACAATACAGGGCATTTCATGCACTGTAACTAGAAAATGCATTTCCTGAAGGAAATACCAGTGCATGAAATGCAAAGGTTAAGAAAGGAAGAAGAAAAGAAAGAAGAGTGAAAGAAGGAAAGAAGAAAGGAAAGAAGAGTGGAAGAAGGAAAGACAAAAGGAAAGGAGAGAAGAGTGGAAGAAGGAAAGAAGAGTGAAAGAAGGAAAGAAGAAAAGAAAGAAGAGTGAAATAATGAAAGAAGAAAGGAAAGAAGAGTGAAGGAAGGAAAGAAGAGTGTAAGAAGCAAATAAGAAAAGAAAGAATAGTGCAAGAAGGAAAGAAGAAAGGAAAGAATAGTGTAAGAAGGAAAGAAGAGTGAAGAAAGGAAAGAAAAGTGGAAGAAGGAAAGAAGAGTGGATGAAGGAAAAAAGAAAGGAAAGAAGAGTGGAAGAAGGAAAGAAGAGTGAACAAGAGTGGCTCTGGATGAAGAGATAAAGAGAGTGAAAATATTGAAAAAAGGAGATAAAAATGGAGTGAAGAAGAGAGATTGAGTGTGAGAGAAAGTAGACTGAGAAAATTTTGAATTTTAATTATCCTTTATTACAAAAATGCAGTTTTACATTATATCCTCAAACACTCACCACCACCAAAGAAAAGAAAAAAAAAGAGAGAACACTTATGACAAGCCGTATGCAAACACTAGCTCTTCATTGATCACTGAGCACACTGCTCCCTTATAACACCACACATCTTCAAAAGCAGCAAGATTACTTGTGAATTTGTAAAAATTGAAGTCCATTTGTATCCTTGATTTTAAAATTCTCAATAAAACAGTCAAAACATCATAATCAGAGTCCTGGTCTATTTTGTTTTTCCTACTGATATAGACAGCCATTTTTGCATTACCTAAAATGAAATTAATTAGTTCTCCTTTGAACCTGTCCGCTTTACAATGTTTAAATCCAAGAATAAATATTTGTTCTAAAAAACGCTCATTAAAAGCCCTGAAAAGGCTGTGCAAAAAATTAAACAAAGGTAATAGTCTTAAGCAATGTAAAAAAGCATGAAATACTGTTTCTCTTTCTATGCAGAAAGGACAATCCTGTGTGACATCTGGATTCAAAACAGTAATAAAAGAATTCATTGCCACTATACCATGGAGCACCCTCCATTGTAAATCCCCCATTTTTTTTGTTAATGGTAGTCGGTACAAGGTTCGCCATTCTGGCTTTACAGTATTCTTTAGATTTAATACACTTCGCCAAGGTGTATCAACTCTGCTGCTTAACCATTTCTTGTTCAAAACTTTGACACAGTTCCTGTACATAATTTTACCACTGACTTCAACCATGTCCATTCTCATACATTCAGTAGCGTATAGCGGGGAAACCTCACATTCATTGATTCTCGGGATAAAAATCAATTTTGGAAACGGATCAGTTGCGTCTGGACCCATCAGTCCATTTCCATAGTACTTCAGTGCTTTGTGCTCATCTGGTGTTAAAACAGACCTCAATTTGTGTAAGACCTGGCCCATTACACGTACAGATCTCAACCCCATCTGAGACACTAAGTTGTCAGCATTTTCAAGTGTGGGTCCACATATGTTTACAAGGTCATGTAAGGTTTTTATTTCTCTCTGGCAAAGTCGCATATCAAATGCAGCAGTGCCACAGGTTATGTCCAGCCTCCCTCCATGGATAACCGGCTCTCTTAAAAGCCAGTGTAGAGATACATTCTCTTCTTGTTTTTGTATTTCAAATAAGTTCCAAACTTTGAATAATCCTTTATAAAAAACAGGTAATCCAGTTGTGTCCAATTTAGAAGGGTCCATCAAGAACAAGGATTTATCTTGTCCCAAACCCCCCACAGTATGTAGAATTTCACAGGCCATTCCTCGCCACGTCAAGTCCTCTGGCCCTGTAAGTAGGCGCTGTATGAAATTCAGCCGGAAAGCTGCACCTCTGCTGGACAAATGAATAACACCTTGTCCTCCCTCTTCTTTAGGAAGATATAGGACACTTTGAGGCACCCAATGCAGGCGGTCCCAAAAAAAGTCAATTAAAAGTGCCTGCACTTTGGCTAGAAGGCCTGATGGTGGATCATGGCACATCAATTTGTGCCATAAAAAGGAAGCAACAAGATTATTTATAATGAGGCAACGCCCTCTGTAAGACAATTGTGGCACCAACCATTTCCATTTTTTCAAACGGCCTCTTATCTTCTCCAATGCACCGTCCCAATTTTTGTGCATTACATCCCCCAAAAAAACACCAAGATACTTGAAACCTCCCCTTTTCCAATTAAGCCCATCCGGAAGCGTTGGCAAGGAACCTGCCCACTCTCCTACTAAAATAGCTTCACTATTGGTCCAATTGACACTGGCTGAAGAAAGGCATTTAAAATCTTTAAAAATGTTATTTAAAACATCTATATCCCGCTGTCCATTCACCATTACAACAAGGTCATCAGCATAGGCTGATAGGCGTAAGACACTTTGACCCAAACAGACACCAGACATTTCATCTCTTAGCCTTTGTAATAAAGGTTCAAAAGAGAGAGCATACAACATGCCTGACAAGGAACAGCCTTGTCTGATGCCTCTCTCCGCTTTAAAAGGTGCACACAATCCACCATTTATTTTGAGTAGACTCTCAATGTCACTATACAAAACCTTTATCATTGCAATGAAGCCTGGATTAAATCCAAAAACCTCCAGAACCTTCCATAAATATGTATGCTCTACTCGATCAAATGCCTTCTCTTGATCCATGAAGAGAAGGCCGACTTCTTTCTTTAATGTAGTGCAAACATTCAGTGAATCTCTTATTAGAAAGATATTATCAAAAATTGACCTACCTGGCACACAGTACGTCTGATCCACATTAATTATTTCTGCCATTACTTTTCCTAGCCTTGTGGCTAGCGTTTTAGAAAAGATACGGCTGTCAATACACAGAAGGGACAACGGGCGCCACTGTTTAAGCTCAGTCAGGTCACCCTTCTTGGGCACCAGGGTCAGGACTGCTCTACGACAACTTTGGGGGAGTTTTTCCCCTTCCACACTGGCCTTCAACATGTCTAACAAGTCCTGCCCTATGACTGGCCAGTAATGCTTGTAGAATTCTACAGGCAGCCCATCAATGCCAGCTGAGCGCCCATTCTCAATCCCCATGACAGCATCATGCAGTTCCTCCAAAGTCAGTGCTCTATCAAGCCTTGCCGCTGAGTCTTCTGTCAACTTTGGCAAATCTTTCAGGAACGCATCACTCAACTCCTGTTTCTCTTGATATTCATTTTTGAAAAGGTTTGAGTAGAATTCTGTGGCCCTCTTCCTCATATCAGAGGTCTTAGTTATTAAAGACCCTGTTTCAGAGCGTAGGGCATGAATGAGTCTCCTTTGACCATTCCTCTGTTCAAGACCAAAAAAAAATTTGGAAGGAGCATCCATCTCCGAAACATTACGGAAACGTGATCGGATCAGAGCGCCCTGTGCCTTTTTTTCCAGTAGATCATTAAGTTTTATTTGATTTATTTTAATTTTTCCAATATAATTACTTTTCTTAATTGGATCATCTGTGGTATCTACCAAGTTCTGGAGGTTCATTATTTCTGTTTCCAGATCTTTTTGTGAAATGGTTAGGTTCCTAGTGACATTGAGTGTGTACTGCTGACACAACTGTTTCGTTTTAACCTTAGCCATATCCCACCACTGCTGCAATGTGGAAAAGGAAGCTTTTTCTAGTTTAAAATTGTTCCAAAAATAAGTAAAAACCTCTTTAAAATGGTTATCTTCCAATAATGATGTATTAAAATGCCAATATGCACTCTTTGGCTTGACTGACCTTAATGCCAGAGTGCATAGCACCATACAATGATCAGAAAATCCAGTAGGAATAATACGACAATTCTTAAAAAGGCTTAGGTGATGTCTAAAGCTATAAAACTTGTCTAGACGAGCCAAAGACATAAGACCGCTATGTGAATGAGCCCATGTATATTGTCGTTGATCTTTGTGAATAGTCCTCCAAACATCTGCAAGATCATATGTGGCCATTAGCTCAATAATTCTTCTTCTCGAAGGCATATGAGGCTCTACATGGTTCCTGTCTATGTCAAGCTCAGTACAGTTAAAATCGCCCCCAATAAGACAGAATTCATCAGAGTCATTGCTACTTAATACATTGTCTAAAGTGTTCAGAAACAGCATTCTGTCAGTGGCCATAGTTGGTGCATATACACAAATAAACACATAACAATAGTCATCAAACTGTGCTTTAACTTTTAAAAGCCTCCCCTTTAAAATCTCTTCAACTTGGTAGGAAAAAGGAATGCAACTCTGTGAAAAGAGTATAGCAACCCCACCACTAGTAGCTGTGTTGTGGCTTAGGATGGCAAGTCCATTAAATTCTCTTGTCCACTCAGCTGAGTTTACAGCATCAGTATGTGTTTCTTGTATAAAGAAAATATCAATCTTTTTTTGCTTCATTGTTTCAAATAGTTTTACCCTTTTCAAACTTTGTCTTGCTCCATTTACATTTAAAGAGGCAATATGGAGTTGAGACATTATAAATAAAAAGAAAATAAATAGTATCATCAGAAGATACTTAGTCTCTCTCATTGCTTTCATCATTATTTGCTAGTGTGGCCAGCTTCTTAAACATTTTCTTGAGACGGTATACTTCTTGATTGGTAAAACAATTTTCACTCATGAATGACTTAGCTCTTTCAATGAACATTTCAACGTCAGGGAAGTGATCATCAATAAGGACGTTGCGCGAGTGTTTGGTTTTTAATAGGAACGACTTAATATCCTCTACTGTGTAGGTATGGTTTGAGAAGCCACTCCTCCGCAAACTGCACGTTATACTGCAGTCGGATAAATCACTCTCACTTTCACCATCTGTTAGACTGTCATCTAGCTCGCTCTTTTTTACTCTCTTCCTCTTTTGAGGAGCTGGAACTTTGAAGAGAGCCTCCTCACTTTCCATTAAAGAGCTTGTCCCTTCATCAACGTTGTCCAAGTCACTATTATTAATTTCAGCGATTGAGTTAGAGCTGTTTTGGGTGCTCTCTGTGTCCTCCTCTGGCCCATCGCCAGCGCTAGTTAGTTCAACGGCCTCTGCCTCGTTCTCAATGTTCCGATAGTCATTAAAAACTATCTCTAGCTCGTCAATACCATTGGCCTTTTTCACTAGTTCAGTTTCCACAGGTGTTGTCTGGGCATTACTGGCTTCTGTTGTTTCAACATCAGTAGCTGCAGTAGTTTTATCAGTATCCTTACTCGTATTTGCGTCTGCATTATCTGGGGTTTTCCGGGTATCGGGACAAGTTCTTGCGAGGTGTCCCACCTGTCCACAACGAAAGCACTTCATAGAGTTTGTCGTGACATATATGACATAGTTGAAGTTGTCAACTTTCACATTTAGCGTTAGATCTAAATCCTCCTTTTTAAGCACCATGAAGACAGAACGCCTGAAGGATACGATGTGCTTTAACAGCGGGTCTTTACTCGCAATGGCAATCTTCTTAATTGGAGATATCAGTTTACCATGTCGTGAAAGGGTATCAGACAAGACCTCATCACTAATAAAGGGTGGCACATTTGAAATTATGACCTTTTTAGAAGGAGTAGACAGGGGCAAAACATCAATGTAGTCCCCATTCATTACAATTCCGGTTTCTACCAGTGAGTTCGCCATTCCCACCGTCCTTAAGAAAACAACAGTGGCATTATTCATCCAGTGGCATTATTTTCATGCTTAACGATTTGCCCAAATGCGAGACTGCAGTCCTCAACACTGGCAGTCGTAGTTATTTTGACGGCATGTTGTCGTGTGAGAAAACTAAAATCCTCCATACCTAAGGCAGTCATACTCCCAAGGAAGAAGCAGACGCCCAGGTAAACAATATACGATGTTAACCTACTCTACGTACAACAAATTATATCTCAAAAGAAAAACAGAAAACTAACGCACACAAAACAAAATAAACATAGAAGATGGAAAGAAAGATAGAAAAAAGAACACAAGCGTTTGTGGCACAGCGTCCACGCTCACACTCACTCATTCAACGCACCGCTCACTGTTTCCCAGGATGCACTCAGCATAGAGAGAGAGAGAGAGAAAGATGGAGAGATGGAGAAAAAAAATAGAGAATGGATGGTTTCTTAATGTTCCTAGTTACAGTTAAATTGAGAGGGACAGAGAGGAGAGGTTCCTTGGATTTGGCGCAGGTGTCAGTGAAGCACAGGTGCAAGCCAGTTTAAAGACCCTATTATGATGTCATAATGGCCCAATGTAAGTCAATGGGAGAAATTTATATTCGTTTTTCTTTAATATCTTAAAAAGTATAACGTTTAGAAAAGTGAAAAATACATAGCATAAGTGTCGTTTACAAGACCTACGCGACAAAGTTTGAATGAAGTTTCTACGTTAAGCGGTTCGGGCTGAATTAATCGCAGAAAAAGGTAACAAGAATAAGAAGAAGAAGAAGCCTAGGAATAACAATACAGGGCATTTCATGCACTGTAATAAGAAGAAGAAGAAGCCTAGGAATAACAATACAGGGCATTTCATGCACTGTAATAATGTGCAACAGAGGGTTACTGAAATATTTAAAAAAAAAACTATACAATCAAAGGTTTTTCAGGACCCAGCCCCATATTTGGATGAAGTGCTGAAGATCTCTCTGCTCAGTTTGCCAATCCAGACAAGCTGGACGTAATAACCAGCTGTTTGACACATGTGAGACAGAGGGAACAGTCATTTATATTATTTTCTTCCTTAGTCATTTTTGTATTACAGAAATGACTGACAACTCATATGCATCAAATAATTACTGCTGTATTGCTATTGCCCTTAGATGGAATGGCCCATAATCTGCTCTATAAATGTTGAATGCATTCTGTAAAGAGAACACATTCAAGCACACAGGTCCGAGGAAAAGAAGAGGATCAACCATGCATACTGGTTGGTTCTGAAGCTGCATAGTCTTGTAACTAGGGGCGATTACTGAAATTTAAATGAGTTCGTTACCAGCGTTACTCTCTTTTGTGGAAAAAATGAACACTTGCAGACAAGAAGACAAGATAGGCCTACTCTAGCTGCTTCTGTTCTGACGTCGCAGGACCTTGGTGGCACAACGAATGACCATTTAACCCAGAGGTCCCGCTAGAAAAAAAATGTGACCGGCAGAGTTTTAATTTTCCGGACATTTTAATTATAAGCCGGTCAAATATCTATAACTGCTTCTAAATTAGCCCATTGAAGAAAACTGACGACGAAGAATTACATAATTAGGTCGTATAGAATGCAACATGTTTATTTGCCTAAGTTTACAATGGAAACATTTCAATGAAGCTGCTTGCAGCTAGCTATCTAACTAGCTAACTAAGCTATCGCTACGTATGACAACTTACTATCTAGTTGAGAGAACATCCCCAAACAGTTATGGTTCATGACAACTAGTATTATTATGACCGCCGCGCGACAGCATATCATATAGGTTTAGTCTGAGTTTTTTTTCTGGTTATTTTTTTAATTTTAAATTTTTTTTTCTGTTTGCAGATTTTCTGTCAACGATTTGACGAAATTTGGTGGGCGTGTAGCCTAACTATATAAGCGTGGGACCACCGTTTTGATCCGTTGCACCCCCGTCGGACTGGACCCCTTTTAAAGAGGGTGGGGCGGTTCAGTTTTCTGTGAATAAGTCGAAAACCGTATGGCCTAGGAGGACCAAATTTTTTTTGTATGTTGGTCTTAAGAGGCCACTTCAACCATTCCATTACCACTTATTTCATGTATAGGTGCACCTAGTTACAAATGAAAAAGCAAAAATGGAGTGTTGTAAAACATTTTAATTGTAAGTTGACAAGGTCAGAACTGCACGAAATCGGAGGTGTGGGATCATTATGACACCTTCTGACAGCACGTTAAGTTTCGTGGAATTCCGTTCACGGGGGGACATGCAATAAATTGATTTATATGATGATACACCAACTGGCCTGTACGTGGCGCGACACAGTTTTCTTCGAATATCCCGAGAACCGTAGGGCCTTGAAGGGCCAAATTGTTCATGTATGTTTGTGTCAAGGGGCCATGTCAACCCATACCATAACCAGTCATTACATGTATAGCGCCACCTAGTTAAAAATTAAAGTGCTCGAATAAAAAACTTCCATCTTCGGTAGAGTTTTTGTCCATGGATGGAGCAAAATGGCTCTGTAGCACCCCCTAGAACATTGCAAAAAACCCTGCGCATTGGGGTTACTTTGGCGTAGCTTGACAGAATTCTGTACACATCTTCATCATGCTTGGACGAACCAAAAAGTCACTCGACGCCATGGTGGCAGGTCCACAGGATGTCGGCCATTTTGAGTGGAAGATGCATTTTGACGGCGTTTGCACACCTCGCATCTGAAGAGCTGTAGTTGTTGTAGCATATTTATCTGGTTCCATGCCATGGCAAATGCAACCCAATTACACAGTCAGACAAAACATCTTGTGCACACACATGTAGGATTTGAAACCAAACGCTAAGGTTAACCAAGGTTAAGTATGGAATTGATTGTACTCCTTTGAAGTTAATGTGAACAGTCTTCAGGGATTCCATTCTGATTTATTTATGTATTCTGTGGGAACATAGTGTGGCATATATTTGTGTAAGCCGTTAGTCTTTTGAAGTAGAAAATCGCGCTCAACAATTGTTAAAACAATTCTGAATTCCACTGTGAGCTGTAGTACGTTCTTGTACAGAGGAAGGAAATTATGCAGGTAGACACCTCAATCCGCCAGAACATATAAGCACAGCCCGGCGTTCAGCCTCAGAGAATGTCATGCAGATTGCATCCTGCACATCCAGACCAGATCCCACCTGCCAGAACCGGACATTTCACTAGAAAGCTTTGTTTTTTAAGAAACATGTTAATGTTAAACAGTCTCTCTGCATTCAGCTAACGGCCATCGACCAGAGGCAAGACGTAAATAAACCAAACAGGAGCGGACACTGATGCAGAGTGGGAGCTATACCTTAAATATCTCAGTGTACTCTTAATTTAGTATTTACAATTTAAATTTCTAGGAAATATACAATTTTTAAAAGTAAACTACAATTCCCTTTTACCACGCCATGCAGCTTGATACAAATCAGCACCATGTTTGTAGTTCTTTCAGTCCTAAGTAGGGTTGTAAATAGGGTTGCATCTACTGCATATATCAAACATTTAGTAAAGCTGAACTAGTAATTACACTTCATCTAGATGATCGATGCTAAGAAAAAGCGAAGATGTTTATTTCAGATACTTTTACAGCCGCTTTAAATAATGTAGGCGATTAAAGCGGAGTGGGCGTAAGGTCCCTGGCCAGTGGTCAGCGCCCAGCTGACCTATATTTCGTTCGTGTCAACAGTAATGTTTAATTACTATTATTATATATATGTACATTAAAACGTTTTGATGTACAGTGCAAGCGACAGAAGTGACGTAATTCACTGCGTCTTGTTCGCGGTTTTTTTTTTTTACGTGTAATCGGACGTTGCATATTTATTTTCCTAATTCAGTCCTCCCGGACTGTATTGTTGCTAACTTGACAGCTACAGTCTAATATGAGTCAATCAAACCCCCTTGTGTCGAAAAATTACGCTAGAGAACTTGACAGCTTCGGTCTAAAAGGAATCAATGAAACATCCTTGCACGTCGAAAAATGACGCTAGAAGGTAGCTAAAGCGTCACTTCTTGACGCTATAGGCCACTGACCAGGCTTCACATTTTGACAAGTTGGGAATGAGAACGTGTTGCTCATACATGCGCATGCCAGTAGCAGAACTGTTCTCATAGGCAAAGCCAGCAGCACCTGCTTTTAGCTGGGGACAGGATTGATTAACTTTTTCCCTCTTATCTCAAGTCAACAATCTGCCATCGTAAGCGATTGATTTGATATAAGAAACCCAACGTTAGTTACAAACGGTTGCATTTCCTAATGAAATTGAAAAAACCCATATCGGTCGACCACTACTTGCATCCTTGAAAATCTGAAAGGGTAAGTGACAGAAGAGATGAGAAGAGATGATGACTGCATAATTACAATGTTATTCACAAATAATTAAGTCTACCTTTGGTATCTCCTAGGGTTAGGAATAAGGGACAATATATCAACAAGTTCAAATGCAGTCTGACTGGCCACCGCTAGGGGAAATTCATTCCTCATTTGCATAGGATTAAACTTTTCCCAACTTGTTTTGCTCGCTTCGCCCAATTCGTTTGCCTACGTCACAGTCACCTGCCTCCAGCAAAACCCAAATTTGAAGGTTTGTCGTTCAACCCGGAAACCGTAGCAAAACGGTGCACACCGGTTTCAGATTGAACATGCCCTAGATCTTGAGTCTCATTTAGCCCCTCCCCTGCCATTGGTCACGGAACGGGATACACTCATTGCAAAGGCTACCTGGTTTGTTTGTAATTGCTTCAGTCATGGAGGATATAAGGGGTAAATGGCACGCTGTTACACTTTTCTTTGTAAAAATTATCTCTGTTTTTGTAAAACATGCCAGGAAAGGGAATAGGTGGGCTTGCTAAGGTGGAAGCTAGCGTAGCTAATCTTATACGTTGTTTTTATGTGTTTTGACATTGGTTCCGGGAGATGATCATGATCCTGTTAACCCCATGAAGCTGTAGGATAACGTCATTCGATCCTTATGTAATTATCATCCATTATAATTAATAGGATGTTTCCATCATATAACACTTCGATTCGTGATTTGTGCTTTGTGATCGGCTGTATTACATAGCTACATGTACAGCAGCTGCACAAGTTTGTCGTATCTCGGCTTGCCGACTTCTAGTGGTGTTAGGTGGTGACGTTTTTTTGCAGGTGATCGAGGCGAGCTTCTGTTGTCATGTTGTCTCCTTTCATCACTTTGTAGTGCGTTATGGAATCTCAACATGAATCTTTTAATTCTGTGGCTGGTTAAGCGATTTCATGTAAGGGAGGACAGACATTTTCAAAAGTCGAACACACCACGCTGTCTGTAACAGTAAATCTAAAATAGCCTGTTTTTACCGACATACATTTGTCGTTTGTCTTAAAAGAAATTGTGGGATGTCGCTAGAAGATGAATGATGCTTTGCTCCATGTAGAACTGCATCTCCCGTAATGCACTGGGTCTGTAGGCAGAGTACGTTCGGGATGATGAAGCGCAATTGGCGATTCCGTAAAGCTCTCACAAACCCCGTGTGTGTCTCATTTGAAAAGCACTACACAGCCTACGGTATTGCTGCTCAATGGTGTAAATCACTTTGCATGTCTAAATGTAACGCAGCGCATAGTTATAACATTATTAGTTCAAGATGGTGGTCAGGGGACTTAGCCTTCAAGCCACTATTATTACTTCCTAACAAGCTTTTGCTTGGTTGTCTCTTGACACTTAAAAGTCGCTTAGTTTTTCACATACTTGACAGACTTGACATCCTTGACAGACTTGATGGTCAGCTGGTCTGGAGGAGGAGTTGGAAAAGACATTGAAGCCCAATCTTTTAATAGTGTGGGAGTGACCGTCGGTCTTTTGCATGCAGAGGATTGAATAGATAACTATAAATAAATTAACTGTTAATAAATAACTGCTTGAGAGACCCTGCATTGGATTCATTAAAATTCACGTGTATTTTGTCATTGTATAGACCGAAGACCCATTACATCTCTAAAATATGTCAGGAAAAGTTGTTATTGTTTTTATAAAATGTAAAAAAAATAAATATATATATAGACTAACTCCAAACATATAACCAAAGAACAATGGCCCTCATTCTCGATCTTTTTCTGTAATTCTTCAGAAATGCTTCTTACACGACTTCGCAAAAACAACGTAAGAGGAACGCTTCTGCTGCATTCCCGCACGCTTGAAAATGTGTTCATAAGCAGCCGAAGTCTTCTCAGCTGTGTTCCTTCCGATTAGTTTCTTAGATTGATGTGCGTTCTCGTGAAAGTGGATTTGCATACATACACGCCCCGCCAGCTCCTTATTAGGGCACGCAGCCATTAACCAAGTGTGCTGTCGGATTTTCCCAAATACACACGAAAGCAACTCGTAACAGGTGTTTATTAATAAGATGGAGATATTTTCTTACGTTGAACTTCCGAAGTCCGTAAAACACATTTAAGAAGTCACTTAAAAAAAAAAAATCGAAAAATGGCTACCATAAGGGTGAAGACAGGTCACGAGTAGGAGTATAAAATGCAGTCAGTGCTGTCAGCCAAAATAGCCACCGTAAGTGTGAAGACCAGTCACGAGTAGTCGTATAAATAGCAGTAAGTGCAGTGACAGCTCTTAGAGATTGGGTTTAGTGTTTGTTTATTTATTCACTTACATTTGCAGTGTTCGTGTAGCCTGGCCATTACCAGCCTGTGACTCCATTTCATTCCGTCTTTCAGTCTGGGCCAACCCAATGTATTTTGGTTTCCGAGATCGGCGGGTGCTTATCTTGAGGTTTAAAATCATTGGAGTTCCCTTAACCAATCAGCAACGTTTAGTAAGCATTAGGTAGATTAAACTCTTCCCAAAGCCAGTTGGGAGAAGAGCTACGACGTCCTTTCCAATCATAAAACTTACAAGAAAATACTCTTGTTCTCCTTTTAATTTTTTGATGTTCTCGAGAGTTGAGACAACTTTTCCGATAGCTTTTCGTGTCTTTTACTCCAAGGCGAGTTTTGCGTCACAGCTCTGAACTGTTCGCTGATTGGTCCTGCAAAATTTTGAGTTCTGGAGATGATTGTCAATGGGGTTGGGCCAGACTGAGTATGAGCTTGAAATCAATTCAGGTGGAAATACGTAGGCTGGTGTCACCAGGCTAGTGTTCGTGTACATTTACATTCACATTCAGTCATTTAGCAGACGCTTCGTCCAAAGTGAAACGTAATTGTAAATGATACAAATATTCTCATATTTATTATTATTATAATTAGTTTAATCCGAGGATGTCTGTAGAGTTGACGTGAACGCAATCACCAACGGGTTCTCACAAATTCAACCGTTAATCCTTTTAACACAGAGTTTTGTTTAAATGTCATTCCTCAACGCGATTCCTCAAATAACCACAAGATGGCCCGTGGAATCACATTTGAGAAGATTCCGGCAGAGTTACGACTGCTATTTCGCGTTCTGAAAGTTGTCTGAAGTTCAGAAGAAAGCACAGAAGAAAAAACTATGGAGAATGGCAAATGTTTTCCTAAATCCACCGAAGTGGAGTTCCTTCTGAAATCCTTCTGAAAGTCTTCCCAACTGCTGTCGAGAATGAGGGCCAATGTGTGGTAGGCTGCATGGTGTGTAGACGACACAATTATTGTGGTTGAAATAAGATGATGTTGTGAAGACACTTTCAAAAGTCAGAGGTTTCAAGGTTTCAAAGTTTCAGGTGCAAGAAAATGCCTTTTGAACCATTCACTGTCAGTAGATCCAGTTGGGCTTCTCGCTTAAGATAGTTTTGTTAATACCTACGGTGAAAATATGCAGGAATTCTAGTATTGTGTTGTCCCTTTTCATTAAATGACTAACAACATTTATTATAGTGACCATATAATATATCACTGTCAACAGGTTGGCTTTGCATGTCACAAATTGAGTTTTCTGCACATTTGTATCTTAATCCTACACTAGAGCATAAAATTATAGAGTAATAAAAGGTTTTTAGTGATGCTGTTGCAAAAATCACATATCAGACACAGATTCTAGCATGTTGTGACAATTTTCAGCATGCATCATGTTAAATCGTATGAACCTATCGTTACTATCAACTTTTATAATTCCTTGTGAAAATGCAATTATATTTTCTATTCGTTGTTAAGATTATTTGAGTTGTACAAATATTGACATGGAAAACATGACATTTTACAGTAAAATCCAGATCAATCTGCAATTCTACACTGCATGAAATGTGGGATTTACGACAGTCTTCGACCCTGTGTATTGCCGTAGAAGCCCACATTGGTGTGAAAGCCCCCCCACCCCTTCCCCTTGGCCAGGCCTAGGTTTTGTTATGTAAATTGAATTGACCTGGATTGAAAACAACGTCTCATCTTTGCTCCTTGAATGTCCAGTGGTGTAGTCCAGTGTATACGCAGGTATACGGAGTATACCCACTTATTTTTCAGTCAGCATTGGGTATACCCACTTCTCAAAACAGGGTGTTTATCCTGTGCTGTATCAATAAATAATGATTATACCCACTTCTCCAGGGACCACTACACCACTGTGAATGTCGATATGTAACGGTATGGTGTTATTGAAAAGTGTAGAAAAGACTAGAAATGTAACGTTTATCGCGTAAGATTTCAAAATCTACCTGAAAAGACACAGGCTAGATATTTACGAGTGGCAAACATGTCCCAAGTTGCGAAATTACTATCTCAATATCAGAGTAAGCCCAACTCTGTATAATTACATGCCAAAAGTGAATCTCAAGAACATTACAGAGAGGAAGCTCCGGAATATGAGTGGAACAGCCTCGAAAGTACATTGCAATCCCCGAACTCTGAAAATAAAAGGCAAAGCAAGAATCGTGAAATCCCCGAAATCAAAACCCTAAAGACAGAACTCTGAAAACGGAAGGCTAATCAAGAAATGTGATAACCCCGGAGCAAACCCTAAAGACTACTAGAATATTAATTAAATTATTATCGTGTACATTTTAATTTCGTTTTTATGGGGCAATAGCTGTAAATGGGAGGGGATACGTTTTGTCAGTTGAAAGCTGACCTATAGACAGAATCTCATTCCGTCTCATCACAAGACGTTTTAATTCAATTCCTTGTCGTTTTCAACTAATGGCTGCAGCAGGGTGTGTGTGGCTAGACTGCTGACAGTCAATATGCTAATAAGAGCCTTTCGCACCTCTGTCAGCAGGAGGTGAGAATGCTAAACACATCGGCCCCCCTCCCCTTGCAGGTTCCTTCCCAGGAAATTCCGTCCGTATGCGGCAGACGGGTATTTCCGGGGAATGTCCGCGATCAGCCAGGAATGGTGATCATTCGCGGCTGTATCACAGCGTATACGGGCCCGATAATCTTGCTTTCGTGCAGTGCTAGAACAAAGATTTGAGTCTTTTTGTAATGCTTTGGCTATAGGTTTTTGCCTTTATTAAAGAAACACCATCTAACAATTTGCCACTAATTGTTGAGGTTTTTTTTTGTGTGGTATCAGTTACTATGTGCCGTCTGACACAACCATAGGTCTAGCGCCCCTGATGGTTAGCAGCTGTACACTGTGCTACCCCATCCCCATGTGTTTCAATGGCAAATTAGTCACTTTTCTCGTCTAAACTGTCTTTTCATCTGCAGTGTCTAATTCCAACAGTTAGTTTTCCCTATGCTGATATCTGCAAATGTTTCATTTACATTGAATCTTATTCTGATTCTGATTAATACTACTATATTGCAAGGAGGCGTGGATACACTTGGGAATTAAGTGATTGACAGCCTTCGCTGGAAGAGACCAGTTGCACTCTCGAATCACGCCCATTCTCGTTCATTACGTGGATTAGCTGAGTTTGTAGTCGAGTTTGTTAGGCAATTTAGTTAAACTTACCATTGTTTTATAATTTCTTGTCACTGTTAAATGTAAAGGTTTTGACTAGGGATGCACCGATACCGATACCAGTATCGGGTATCGGGTCGATACTTCGTTAAAATACTCGTGCTCGTACTCGTTTTGGAATTGCCGATACCAAAAACCGATACCTAGTGTTGGAACGCGTTCATTGAAGGATTGCCTGGCAAGTGTGAGAGCGCCGAAGTTGCTTAGAGGCCGAGAGCGGTATTGCAGACAGATAGAGATTGTAGACAAATTATAGCATGCAACATATTGAAAAAAAATACTGAACTGGTTCATTTTTTGGAGCTGTGAACTAAGTTTAACATTTTGAACTATGAACTGAAGTAGTTCATTAAAAAAATTATGAACTTTGAACTGAACCAGTTCATGTAGAAAGTTAACTTTCCCAACACTGCCTATACCACTTAACAGTATTTCACTACATCAAACTGGTCGCGCTATGCGGACACAAAATGTGATTTGTTGTCCTCCTACCTGTCCTACCACTCGCTGCCTTACTATAGTAAGTTGCTTATTTGCCGTCTTGTTTTGTCTTGTGCTGCACTTGCTTGATGTTTGACTGTATTAGGAAAGTTTGTCATAGTGTTAAAGTAGGTATATCAACAGGTTTTGCTAAATTATGCCGCTAGCATTTCGTTAGCCTAACGGTTAGCGTTTAGTAATTCCATTGTGCTGCCTTTGGGCTCATTTTAACATAAATGACGACGACAGAGGTAAGGCACAGTGTAAGATCTGCACTGCTATGGTGTTGAGGGGCGGAAAGGTGGAAAGTACTTCGTTTAACACAAGCAATTTGATTAAACATCTGAAGACGCACCATAGTGCTAAGTACACAAAGTTCACTGATGCTAGTGGCGCAAGACCAAGGCAAACAATCTTTACCGACGTCCTGCAAAATAAAAAAACGCGCACACAGAGAGAGAGAGAGGTAGAGAGACAGACTAATAGTGCCACATAGGTTAAGTGATGAAATGTGCTTATGTGCTTCTCCAGTAATAGTTCTGTTCACGTTTTGTACAGCAGACTGTGTTGTTAACTATGCAGCAAATGTAATTGCCTTTATCTGGTTATATTTGCATTTTGTCTAATGTGATGATATTGACTCTTTAAAGGCTTTTTTTTTTTGGTTAAAACCAGAAAGCTTTGTTTATTTTTGGCTTGGTATAGCCTTCTGTTAATTTTGTACTATAGGCTTGACATAATTAGCAGAGGATCAAATACAATCTGCCTTCAAATCAATTGCACTTTCATTGAGACCAAATTTAAGAAGTATCGGTATCGGCAAGTACAGAAATAAAAATACTCATACTTGTTTCGGTTTGTAAAAAAGTGGTATCGGTGCATCCCTAGTTTTGACAGTCACGTCCCTGTTGTGCTGTTGGAAAGTTCTTTGCTGTTTTTTCTGTAAGTAAAATTATTTAATGATGAGTAATTATCTCTCATTGCACTGCAGGAGCATTCCACATGAGTACATTGCTACGATTAAAGTAACACTAGCAATGTACTCATGTGGAATGCTCCTGCAGTGCAATGAGAGATACTTACTCATCATTAAATAATTTTACTTACAGAAAAAACAGCAAAGAACTTTGGTTTGGTATGGTTTTTATAGGCAATTCGTTTTTGGTACCATCCTCAAATTAATTTTGATAGCATATGGTCATGTGAAGGACAGATGAACACTTGTGTGTCTCTTTCCCACTAGACATCCAGGATATGCCCTATGTAGTTCTGTGTACCGGGTTGGAACACCTTGCAAAAAAGGGAAGAAAAGCTTACACAGCATGACCCTGCCGGCTATACTGCCAAAATACACCTGTTTGTATGTTGGCAAGCTTCTAACAGTGTCAGCTGGGCTGTTGGTGGTGTTTGCATGCATTTAAGCCTTTAGTTCGCTTGCTAGTTTTGAAACAGAACTCCTTATTGCTGCTTTAATGGAGAACATTTGCCAAAGCCCCTGTAAAGATGCGCGTATGTTAATATTTTAGCCGTGATTTCACATGGCCATGGCCATCATGACCCCCCTTTTCTGGCTTTGGTGCCCTTGTGAATATTGCATGTTTCTCAGCCACAATGGCCTTGGAGCTTTGCATGTTGTGCTTTCATTATTCATTATTTATAAATTTTTCTGAGAAACCGATATATAACATTACCGACATTGCCATTGTAAAGTATCCGTTGCCTACTTTTACAAGCTAATTGGGAATGTCCTAAGATGCAAGACAAATGCTGCTGGCATAGTTTTGATTTTATATGCAATGTTATCCCGTATTCTTGTTAATCGAATAAGGTTTGAATTATCCGAAAGGTCCATGATAGTGTGTTGGAGAAGAGAGCTGTTTTGCTGCGCGCAAATACAACATGCATTGTGCACAAATGGGCAGTTAAGCAGGCCTGTTTTAATGTTTTATGATTCAATCACAACAAACTTAATGCTGACTGATATTCATTTACTTTTCAGTATTTCCTTTGTCATGTGTGGTACAAAATTACGCCTGGGGAAAGGTTGGACTGGAAAGTGAAGTGGCCAAACTGGTGATTGGAGATGAACCCCAGGCAGTAATTGGACATGATCAACACTATGCTGAGGTTTGACTTCATCTTGGTTAATTCTTTATTAGATATACTAATTACACTCTTTTGCCTTTACTGTCTTTTCCTGTGACTATACTTCTGTAAAACACAAAAGAATGTGCAGTGTCTGATGAGGACCAAATAACAATGGTGTCTCTCAACCTAACTAAATTCAAACCTGCTGAATGAAAAGGAAATTAAGTTTTTTTTTTGTTAGTGGCTGAGAAGATGACTAATTATGCTTAAAAAAAGATTTTTGTCTTCACTTTTCTGGTGTGTGTTTTAAGCTCTGGATGGGTGCGCACCCTAAAGGGGATGCTTCCATTAAAGACAACAGGATACCTCAGAGGACACTCGGACAGTGGATTGCAGAAAATCCAGCATGCCTGGGGTTGAAAGTCAAAGACACATTTCATGGACAGCTGCCATTTCTTTTTAAAGTCCTGTCTGTGAATACCGCATTATCAATTCAGGCTCACCCTAACAGAGTAAGTAGGTAGAGGTATTGTAGATCAGTTTAATGCTTTTCGTAATGTTGTTCTTCTGCTAAACTATTGAGAGGCTATATTTCTGCATAGGTGATATGCACATACAGTAAAAGTTCCATTTTAGGTTATAAATGAGTAACTTCTTGTTAGTCTGGTATTAATTGTAGACACTGTGGCAGTAGGTGCTGGTAAAACAATGCTATCTGACCATACTGGCAGGGGAATATAATTTGGTCTATTATCCTATGTTGCTAGAATAACAACCACTGACCACCACTAACTCTTTGTTTGTTATAGGAGTTGGCTGTTCAGCTACATACCCAGTTTCCAGAGCACTATCCCGACAGCAACCACAAGCCTGAGATGGCAATAGCCATAACACATTTTGAGGGTCTGTGTGGATTTAGGCCAGTGGAAGAAATCTCAGCCTTTCTGAAAAGTAAGTATGCTTGACTACATATTATCAGAATTTTATTCATGATTCATTATGGGTACTATTATAATTGTTAGTACTTGGCAAATGCTTTTGTTCCAAAGCAACTTACAAAATATGATACAAAAAGTAAGAAAGTATGTATGTGTGGTTTATGCACGGCCAAATAGTTTCGAACAAGTGACCCCATTCATAGCGATTGTAATTGAATACAATTGAATGTATGGGCTACTGTTGTTTTAGCTGCAATCATTACATGCCATTTGCAAGATGGCTGATATTTCATGAAGTTCAACAGCCTAAATCCATAAATGAAGTCAATTTACTTACATGTCAACGATTGAGATGCACTGCACGTTCACATATTGTAATGTATTCTATAATTGTGGGGAGGCACTTGGTTAAGATTCTGCAATGAAATAGTCTAAAATGAATAGTTTAAGTTGTGCTTGATTTTCAAATGTAACCGTTTAGTCGCTCGTAGTGCTCCATGTGCTGCCATACTGTAAAAAACTTCCGTTGAAGTCAACAGGTGTGGCGCTGCTCTGATCTTAATCTAACTTCAAATAACTGCCAAACTGGCAAGCTGACCAACGAATTTCTGCCTTGCTTCTTTCCTAACTGCACTTATCTTCTTACATAAATGATTGGCTGTTTACATGTCACGTGTGGCACATGGCATAATCAAGGACTGTTTCTGAGTCATGGAGCATTGAGTTTTACTTAGCACAAAATCTCCTCTCGACCAGGTTTACTTGTTAGCATAAGATACCATGGTGATGTAGCGACGCAAAAAGAGAACAACGTTCATGTTACAGCATACCTATCTCTCTAATCGAGTTTCGTAGTTCACCCCACAGCTGTGGATAGTGTCCTGACGGCATCATCAATGGCCATTGATTTTTCAAAACACTGAGGTCAGGCAAAAAGCTTAACACCAAACAAAATGTCACTACATGCTTTACGTTAGTATTTCTATGTATGTGACAAATAAACCTCCTTCCTTGTATCAATAAAAGGCAGCATTGTACTTAAACCAATGACCATTTGTTTGTTCATTCAGTCATTCATTCATTCATTCTTCCACAAATGGATACAACACTGATCAACCATATAAACAATCTTTATGAAAACAGTACAAAACAGAATTAAAGAAAAACAGATTAAGGACACTCAGTCCTCACTGTCAGTGTCAGGACAGCTATCAAGTTCCTCACTTTCTTTCGTATTGGCACAATTACTATAATGACATAAATCTGTGCAACACAGTCCTGCAGAAAAGCAAAGACCAGTTCAGAAGTGTTGCGTTTGGCGGGGGTGTGGATCACTAGCTGAGGAAAATCACGGCTGAGTCTCTTCTTCAATACATCCTGTCTGTAACACAACAAATCAACAACAAAAAAAGAGTCATATGAGTACCAGCAAAGGGGGGCTTCATGTTGTGGCTGATATACAATAGCCACCTTCACAAATTAACTCAGAGTGAATAAAATAATATTGGTGGAGTTTACTTGCTATGCAACAGATATATAATACCAAGTATTCCCAAGAGAAGCACATACTGTAACAAACATCACACTATCAAGAACACTGCCATCCTCCTTATTGCAAAATAATACATGTACAGTATGTGCATATGACAAGCAGAGCAGATTCCCTTGGATTTGACAAATAATAAACTGCCTTGCAATTACCTGTAGGTTGAAGCATCAACACCTTCACTTGACTGCACAAGGTCAATAAATGCCTTCCTCAGTTGGCTCATCCTCAGCACCTCTTGGTTGATCAGCAGCCTTTGACGGATTACCCTCTCGCAGAATAACTTATAGCTCAGATCAAATGTTGACCCGATCCTTACAAAAAATATAGAAGAAGATATGTGCTGTGAGAGCTTTCGTTGTGAGATCCGTGTTGTGAGAACAAACTGTCTCAATTATAGGACACACATTGTACTGTATGTGTTTTTATAAAATTAAGATATGACTTACTGTTCTTTCTCTGCTCTGGCAGGCTCACTCAAAAACCTTGTATAAATAAAGTCTTACTAACTTACTGACTTACTTCAGAGCTGATGAATGAGCAAAGGCTCTTGCGACTCCCAGTGCCTCGTTATAATAAGAATATTGTAGTTAAGAAACAGATTGAATATTGAAGTTCATAATACATTCTAACAGGTTGGTTATTAATGTTGGTTGTGTTTGTTTTCCAGCTGTTCCAGAGTTTCACACACTAGTTGGCAATGAAGCCTCAGAGGAGCTCCAGAATAATGCCAACAACCCGCCCCGTGCTGCCCAGGCTTTGAAGATGTGCTTCACCAGAATGATGAACTGTGAGAAGAAAGTATTTGTTGATCAGCTCAACATGTTGGTAAAAAGAATCACTGATGATGGTGAATATTTCTTTCTTTTTTGAAGCATTGGATATGTACTAGGCTGCCAACTGTGTAATTTGCATAGCTATTCAACACCATGCTACATTAACTGCTGTTGGTATCAGATTGCCCAAGACATCAGTTTTGGGAGAGGGGAGAAAGAGAATACCCAGTTTCAGATGGGTTGATGCAGAATACTAACATAAATGAAGCTCAATAGCATACAAATGTTTGAATGGTGAACTTTGTACATCAGTACACGTTTTTCTAGTACGAATACATTAATGTGTGAAATTACTTTTTTATGTCCAGAAGAGGCAGGTAAAGATACCTTGGGAAGTTACGGGAAGCTTTTACTGCGACTAAATTCTGAGTACCCAGGGGATATAGGATGCTTCTCCATCTTCTTTCTCAACCACATGATTCTGGAGCCGGGTCAAGCCATGTTCCTGGGGGCCAGTGAGCCACATGCATACTTGAGTGGAGGTTTGTATTTAATAATAGCCCTTCAGACGTGTCACTTATTCTTTCTTACTAGAGTGGAGGTTTGTATTTATTAATAGCCCTTCAGACGTGTCACTTATTATATCCTGGTGCATTGGATTGAAAGCTGCCAACTGAACTTCAACTGCTTCTCTTCTCTCCTAACAGACTGCATTGAGTGCATGGCCTGTTCAGATAATACTGTGCGTGCTGGATTAACCCCGAAATATATTGATGTCAACACACTGTGCGAGATGCTGAACTACACCCCCAGCCCAGCCAGCTCTAAGGTTTTCCCCTGCACACAAGACTGCTCAGATCCCTTCGTCTACCTCTACAACCCTGCTGTTCCTGACTTCTCTGTTATGAGGATTGAGGTAAATAGACTGTTGTTGTGAATTTACCTATGACTAACAAATCGCTCTTTACCTCCAGAAAAAAAAGTGTCTGTCACATTGATGGATTTGCTAAAACAAAAAACAAATCTAAAACTTCATGATTGTGGGATGGGTGCTTAGTATCTAGTTAGCAAGCAATTGGCCAATATTGACTAGGTCTTTTGTTAGCTTTTACATGTTTCATTAAACAGTTTTTCCACACATTTAACACATTATTTAACACTAGCTGGGTTTCCATCCAACTCCCAACTTCCCATATTTTAAGCACATTCATGAAAATCAGGCTAAAGTAAAAGTCTCTCCTACTCAAGGGAGGAGTTGTGGCATTAAAAGGTTGGATGGAAACCCAGCTAGTGATACTGATCGTAAACCTGAACGGTTGCTGTCTTGAAAGACGTCGTCTGCAGGAAAGAAGGGGACTGTATTCTTTGTCCTTTGGTGATTGCAGGCCTCTCTCACAAGACAACGTCCAACATGTTGAACCACCAGAATGACCTGTTTTTCTGGTCCACAATTTTTGTGCTCGTTTGCTTGTTTTTTTGTCTGTATACCAGAGTTGAAAATGAGCAAAAGCAGGTGAATTTGTGAAGTGACTGGGTGAATTTGACCAAACCTACCCCTCCCCCCCCCCCCCCCATCCTTCATTTTGTGCAACCCATTTGAATTAGTACATTTATTCTGCGCCATCAGCAAAGGGATTCTAATATTTTAACAAGAAGCACATCAACTAATACCATGTAGCTCTGTAAAATGAAGTAAAAGGTTGATAAGTATTATATAATTTATAGATCCTTTTGCATTGTAATTGTATCCTATATTGTAACAATATATAATATTTACATGTGTAGTTGGTTCATGCTATACAAAAATCCACTGCCAATAGTACTATGGCTCACGACAGCAGGTATTTGTACATTTTTTGTAATGATAGTGATAAGGGGGTTCTATAAGCCTCGATAAGCTTAAACATAGTTCAGTAGAAATACTCTGTATTTTGAGGGCTTTTAGGTGCATTAATATTCAAGTACTGTAAACATGTAATTAAAGCAGTGCTGTGGCCTAATAGCAAGATTTTGCTGTTTGATTTGCTTAGTCAGTTTTGCATTTGTTTCCTTTAACACGTCTTGATATTCACTCTTTTAATGAACAGATCCCAACCACTGTGAAGGACTACACAGTCAACCCCGTGGACAGTGCTAGCATCCTGCTGGTGGTCAGTGGTGAAGCCATCGCTACTGCTCCACCTTCCCAGACTGATTTGATCTTGAGGAAAGGCTCTGTGATTTTCATCTCAGCCAATGAGAGTGTCCTTCTGCGTGTGACTTCCACAGGTGGAATAACAATGTACCGCGCATGCTGCCTTTTATAGCAAACCCTTAGTACACCATTTGTTGTTACATTAACACATTGTACGGCACTCTTCTGAGTTAAAAAGTCTATTTCCTTGTGTATGTTCTGAGCTGATATTTGATTATATAATTGGTGTCGGTGAAAAGTATAACTTTCCTCTGTTGTTTTGCACTACAGTATATTGAATATTCAATGAAATTTTTTTCATTAACAGATTTTTTAGCATTGCCTTGTAATGTGATTCAATCTGAAACATATAGCATCTGAGCATGGGACAGATTTCAGCCTTGGGAACATTTATAAATGATCCAGAATACACTGATTTCTGTAAATCAACACATTCTATTTGACATGTGAAAATGAAGATATTATCATTTCTTTCTTTCTTTGTTGACATGAAGCACAACAGTTCTCCAATCTAGAAATGTCATAAAACAATTATGATGTACATAAGACATAAGACCCTATTCCCAACTTTTTCTCTCGTTTGAAGTACTTGGTTTAGTTGTCTGACTATTCATTCATGTGTGTGGGTAAAACATAAAATCAAATCAGAATCAGAATCAGAATCATGTTTATTGGCCAAGTACATTTTCATATACAAGGAATTTGTTGTGGTGTTTAGTTGCTCTCAATGTACTTTAACTGAAAATGTGCAATATATCACAACAGTATAGGATCAAATAAATTAATATAATGTAATATAAATATAATAATAAATATAATACATTTTAAAGTGTTCATTAAGGTGACGACAAGGGGAAAAAAAACTGTTCCTGTGTCTGGTGGTTTTGGTGTGCAGGGATCTGTAGCGCCTGCCAGAGGGGAGGAGCTGAAACAGATTATGTCCAGGGTGTGAGGGGTCTGCAATAATTTTCCCTGCCCGTTTCCTGGCTCTGGTGGTGTACAGGTCCTGGATGGTGGGCAGGTCGGCACCAATGATGATTTCTGCTGATCTGACTGTCCGTTGTAGTCTGTTCCTGTCCAGTTTAGTGGCCGATCCAAACCAGACAGTGATAGATGAGCAGAGAACAGACTCAATGACTGCAGTGTAAAACTGGATCAGCAGCTCCTGAGGCAGGTTGTACTTCCTGAGCTGGCGCAGGAAGAACATCCGCTGCTGGGCCTTTTTGGTGACTGATCTAATGTTTGGCTCCCACTTCAGGTTCTGGGAGATTGTGGAACCCAGAAACCTGAAGGATTCCACGGCAGACACAGTGCAGTTCAGTGAGGGGGGGGCAGTGATGGGGGGTTCCTCCTGAAGTCCACTATCATTTCAACAGTTTTGAGCGAGTTCAACTCCAGGTTGTAGCGACTGCACCACAGGATGAGCTGTTCAACTTCCCTCCGGTATGCAGACTCATCTCCATCTCGGATGAGGCCGATGATTGTAGTGTCGTCTGCAAATTTCAGGAGCTGAACAGACGGGTCTCCTGAGGTGCAGTCATTTGTGTACAGGGAAAAGAGCAGCGGGGAGAGCACACATCCCTGGGGAGCACCAGTGCTGACTGTCCTGGTGCTAGATGTTATTTCTCCCAGCCTTACCTGCTGCTTCCTGTCTGTCAGGAAGTTCGTTATCCACTGACAGGTGGAGGCGGGCACAGTGAGCTGGGTGAGTTTGGTGAGGAGGGCTTCCGGCATGAAGCATCCTAGCATACGTCCCTGGGGAGTCGAGGTGTTGTAGGATGTAGTGCAGTCCCATGTTTACTGCATCTTCAACTGACCTATTAGCCCGGTAGGCGAACTGGAGAGGGTCCAGCAGGGGGCCTGTGATGACCTTCAGGTGGGACAACACCAGTCTCTCAAAGGACTTCATGACCACAGACGTCAGAGCGACCGGCCTGTAGTCATTCAGGCCAGCGATGGTAAAATGTATTTTCCAAGTGTACTTTTGTAGCACACATGTGATTGCTGTGATACTGCTTCATGTGTGAGGCTGATGACTAGGTGCTAAGGATAATCACAGCCATGCTGATATACATTGGTGACGTTCAAAACATCAGGCATTTCTATACCTGGGCCCAAATTGACCTGTGTCAGTTTGCCTCAGTAACTGAAAATGGCTGTTTCTACAAAAATAGTTTGAACAGTTTTACCTCTAGGAATCCGGTCCATGTAGTCAGACACCTAATTACATTGTGAGCCGGTCAGTGGTGGAATGCTTTGACCCAGAACATGCCCCGTGGGATTACATTGTATAGCCATTTTGTGGAGCTGGACCCAAAAATATCTAAAGATTGGGCCCACTGAAGTTTCCCTTTTAAATGGTGAATTTGGGGTAACAAATTGAGAATTTACAAATGATGAGTAACATTTTCAAGGTATCGCATAGTAATTAATTGAAGCATTACATGATGCGACTGGCAATTGTCAAATGACTAGAGAATACTGTACTTTTCCCTTGGATGTCAGTGTCCGTTCAACTTTTGTGAATTGAGTGTCAAACCTGCAGTTTCTGTCGTATATTTCTATCTCACTGATTGTTGCCGAGGTGATAAACACCAGTGGCCTGATGCTCCTCCGGTGTGCCCGATAGCAGGACATTAGCATGTGTTAGCATGACGCGTTAGCTAGCTCTACTTGGGATCATCAATCAGTATACATGTAGGAAGTGAAGGGTCTGAATACTTATGTAAATAAATTAACAAAACCCTGTTTTTGCTGTTTTGTGTGTAGATTTAAAGGCACCCAGTGCAACTTTCGAGGCTTAAAAATAAACATTCAATTTCTAGTCTTTTTTACACGTGGTAAGTTTCAATAACTTCATACCATTACATACCGACATTCAAGCAGCAAAGATGAGACGTCGTTGTGTGGTGAGAACTGATAGAAAATTGATAACAACAACAATCGCCGCCATTTTCTTTATTTTTTGGTAACCTACAATAAATAAAGCAGGTTCCAGTCAATGGAAAAATGGCTTCTCCCCACCGGCGATTGTTGTTGTTTACGATTTTCTATCAGTTCTCACCACACAACGACGTCTCATCTTTGCTCCTTGAATGTCGATATGTAATGGTATGGAGTTATTGAAACTTACTACGTGCAAAAAAGACTAGAAATTGAATGTTTATTTTTCATTGAATGTTTACATAAAGTTGCACTGGGTGCCTTTAAGAAAACAATTATTGAATCAATTTTTATCAGTTTGAAACGAATTGATAGTGATTGTTGTGTCACTGTGTGTAATGTTTTGGAAAAAATAGTGAAAGGTTGAGAAACAGCAGATTTGGTGTGGGGTTTGCTCTTCAAGTGACAAGTTTCAGACATTTGTTTTACAAAAAACGAATGTATTTGAGAAATGTTCACAGCACACATTTATCTCTACAGAACTACAGAATGTGTGTGGAAAAAGACAGGATTGGGTATGAAAAAGACATCAAAGCAAAGCACTCTGAATAAAGGTGGACAGTAATCTTTATTAAAATAGAATTTACACAATAAAAACAAATAAAATATAAATCACATTTCAGGAATATACTATGTATGTAGCTTACTGTAGCAGCAGTTAAATCACAGGAAAACCTACGGCAAAGCTTGATTTAAACGTTTTAATGTAATATACTGTTACAATAAGTCTGAGTCAAATCTGCATGTCAAAACTACAGAGTTATTCCATCCCACTACACCATGGCACTTCACTTTTTAGGAATTTTCCTCTGCACTCCGCAGACTAGATTTGAAAATGTGTTCTGTAGATAGAGGAGCAATGCTTCAATATCATAGCACGCCACATCCAGTATTTATTTTGATTTAACCTCATTCATTTTGATATAATTTGAATAAAAGAGGCCACATCAGAGAAACAGAACATGCCTCTTGGGAACAGACAGAGCAGATGCCTCACAGTCAATATGTGATTCCAGTGGTTAAAGACATAACATGGAAGGCAGCACTAGTCATCAGGCTCAATAACACACTGTTCCACTATTTCCTGCAAATTAGGATTTTCCATTGCAGCAGCCACCCTCTCTTTGTCATTGATTTGTTTGTTAACTGCAGTGGAACAAAAGTATAAATCAATTACTTAGATTCAGACCAGTTTCAAACAACACTGCATTTCTCATTAAGATATTTAGGATATTTATATTTAGTTAATATTCAAAACTAAATTAAGTGAGTACTTACTGTCCTCCTCAGTTGAGTGTGTTCCTTCAGCAATGTAAATGTCCAACTGTAAACAAAAACATACATACATGGTAAAGGTGAAAGGCCATACATTTCCAACTGTACATACATACATAATACATACAGACAGACAGACAAGTATATCATCTCTAACCAGCAGTTGCCATTCCAAGGTATAACACAGGTGGGAAGCTAAATAGTGCCTACTCCCATATTAAAATCACAGATTAAACATGGGTTACTACTAGTCTTAACCCCCCCCAATCATACATATGTACACTAGGTGCTTTCCTTGAAATCAAATGGCAGATTGCAGTCTTCACCTTGTGTTTAAAGGGTAGGCATCGCTGGAGTTTGACTTGTAAACAGAGGCCTGAACAGGGTGAGAAGCAGGGAGAAATCATTAAAGCCTCATCTACAAAATCCATGTTTTCAAACAAAAATATAAAACATTTGTTTTAGTTCATCCAAACCAATAAAAAAAAGAGAAAATATTTGATTCTTGGACCATATCCTGACCAAAAAAAGGCTGGTCAAATAGATAAACAGCTAAACATATGACCAGCTCATTTGTGGCAGCAAGAAATATAAATCCCATTTGACTTTGGCATTCACTGACATTACTATGGTGTGAAGAGGGCTCTATGAAATACCAAACTGTATATGAATGGAACCTAGATATGAATGGAACCTGGCCAGTTTCAAATGTCAAGGCCACTGAATGTAGGTCTTAGCCTAATGAAACGTTTGTATTTAGACCAATCAGAAAAATCATCATTATTTTTGTCAATATTAAAATCTTGATTGTTTAAAACAATTAGTCATTCTGTGTTTCCTGTAGGATTTGTTTTCCAACAGCGGTGTGGTTGTGCAAGAGCATTAGGAGCATCATCATTATCAATGCATATTATGTTTATATTATTATGCCCTGACGTGTTATTCAAAATCATCTTTTGTGCTACACTGATTAGTTATGCACTGCCCCAGACCAAGCTGTTAAAGTATTTATTTCAGGACTGCAACACTTGGGGAATAAACTTAGCAACATTTCACACTAAACAAGGTGGCGGATGAAATATCAGAGCAGATGCTTACGTTAGGCCTGGGATTTACTTTTTAGGCTTTCAACTGATATGCTACTATAACTGAGAAAAGTTTTAATCTTGTCTTGATTTCGAACAGGGAAGTAGTGGAAAACACTCAGAAACTGGGTAACTATATCCTGTACAAGCATTGTGATTTGTCAGATTTGGACACTGAAACGTGCATGAGAACCGTTTAAACTCAGCATTAATATCTCCTTGTCTAAGAAATTCCAACCTTACCAAAAGGTTTATATAATAGGCTACTCCTTTACTTAACATCTGGCTGGCATTAGAATGTAACGGTATGTTTTGTCATGAATATTAAACCGTGTCAAATTTCATCTTATAATATAAGCATCAGCCTGTGTTCACATGTAACGCTTGCTTTGAAGCTGTCAATGTCAGTTTTAAACAATAATATGGAGTAGACTATGTTTTGAAAAAAAAATCAATAGCGTTTTTTAACACCGTCACTAGCATTTTTGTCTACACATCAGGGAGTCTTTTTCAGTTGAAAACGTTCAACTTCATAGGAAAAAAACAACCTACTTGTGCTTTTTGGACAGATGACAAGCGAAACACACGTTCCATGTGAACACAGCCTCATTTCTAACCCTCTCAGCCACAGCCAAACATAATGAAGTAACAGAGATAAATACATTTTCTTTATCAGCATCTAAACCACCCTGCTGCTGGCTGAAAAAGGACTGAGGAACTCCCTTATGTTCTTTTCTAGATTATAACATAATTGTATTAAAAACAGAATAACAACCACCCCTGTAATTTAACTGTGTTATATTACCAACTCCTGCATGCACAGGTACAGATAGGTTCACTTAAAATGCTTTTAAATTACTCTTCAATCTTTAATAATGTTTTTCTGCGCAACACTGTACACACCTATCAACGTTGCCAGAGAGCAGTGGGGTACTGTAGGGGAGAACTTGATAATGATGAGGTATTCATCATCGCCAAGTTCCTGAACTTCAACACATTTCTCAGACACAACCTCTAGTTCTTCTAGTGTGTTGGGTTTCTCTGGATCCCGAATGGTACGGATAACATCTACAAAAAGATAAAAGATTAGTTTATTCAAAGTTCAATGCAACATGTTCTAAACTAAAAGTGATTTGTTCAGTGTGTACAGTATACAGTCCTGGCTTTGTAATTGAGAAACAAACACAATGGCTTCTTTGTTTTTGCGTAAGCATATTAGTAGAAAGATCTTGAAACACAACCAGAAAGTGTTAAAATGCTAACACTACAAACTTCAGGTCGACTTCCATACTCAATGAGCTATCCTACTTAAAAAGTAACCAGACATATCTAGTAAGCTAACAAGATAAATGGAACACCAGCAAAATAACAATAATTTGCCATTTGCCAGCAACAATACACACTGACAAATGCGATTTCCCCCCCATACAGAATGTTGCACAGTATAAACTAGTGTACAAATAAGCCAAGTAGAGAGCAGCTAAAATAGGCCTATTACACTTTAGATTTGACACATTATTAGATCACATTATAGTGCGCGTCGTTTCAGAATGTGGATAGTTCAGTTGAGAGTAAACCTAACAAGCAACATTCGATATCGTAGGTAGTTTAAATGATGATTTTACCATAAACCTCTAACGCCTTTTCTTCCATATTTTTGGTCCCAGAAACATTCTTATTCACGTACAAGCCGGATAACTGCAAAACCTTGCTAACTGTCGCTGTTAGACCAGTTACAATTTCCATTTTCTAACAACGCCATGCTCAAACTAGACAGCTAGCGGTGTCCTTCTGCGCAAATCTAGACGGTCAAGATGGCCACCAAGATATTTTCATCAAAATAAAAGTGCAGGCCCACATTTAAAAAAAAATCCTTAGAAAGCTACAATGATGTGTTGTCTGCCTAAATGTCATGCATTCCTCAGTGACATCAGTAGGAATAATCTGAGCCTGTTGTGCATCATTTTTTCCCCAACAATTACCCTGATCAGAAAGAAACGGACCTTAGGGTTGCTACTATACGTCATGAAACGCATAGAATTGTGGGTACGTTTGGCCAGGTCGCTGCTTGCTGCTTGAAAACAATTGAAGTCCAAGCAGCAAGTAGCGAACTGGTCTAGTACGTATTGAACATACAGTAGCTGTAAGCGGTCATAGCGGCTTCAAGCACTTCAAAGTCACACCAAATGCAGCGAGAGAAATTAAACATTGTCGGGCCATACAGACTAAAATTAAATAAAGACGCAAAGACAAGGTATATCAAAAAACTCAAAGGAGTCGATCCCTATGAGCACAGCGACTGGTCCGGGGCAGTGGTGGAAGAAGTACTGAAGTTTAGTACTTAAGTAAAAGTACAAGTACCCAGGAAAATGGAAGTAAAAGTAGAAGTAAAAGTACTACGTCAACAATCCTACTTAAGTAAAAAGTAAAAAGTACTCACTTTTAAATTTACTTTAAAAGTAAAAGTACTCACGCAATGGGTTGTCTCTCAATGCCTAGGCTGTGCCATTTCGATTAAGAAATAGCGACTAGTAATAAATGCCTCTACAGATGTCACTACTTGTAATAATTATAAGCAACAACATTTGTTAATTGGAAAGGTTGGTGTACTTATTGGGCCTACTGTCTGTAATACTGTTCACACTCTATCTTACAATTCTGCAGATGACAAGTTATCTACCAGGGATTATTTGCCATTCAGCCAAACCAATAAAGACACAATTTTATATCTTTTAATCTTTAATTTAATTGTAAACGTGTAAAAAATGGAAATATGAATCATGAAAAACAAATGGAGTTGTTAAACTGGTCAAGCTGGTTTTATGCTCTATTGATTGCAGAAAAGGAAAATAAACATATTGAGTAACCCAAGATTAGGCATTAAGTTTGCATGCCAGGCAATAACCAGTCAATAAAAAAAGGCAAATCCTCACGTTAGCTTGACATTGCTAAACTACCAGCTTTACCACTACGTTAAATAAATAATCAAGGTACAATCGTGTTATTTTGATGCTATTGCTGTATGTCAACATGTATTTTGCTAGATAACAGTATAAAATCATGTCAGTAACGCATACGATATGCAAAAGTCATAGACATTAACTTAGCATAGCAAGAACTCCACATAACTCGACCTGTTTCTCCACTATTATTTTTACTTAAGTAAAGTACAGATATGTAAAAATGTAACAAAGTACAGTAACAAAGTACAGTAACAAAGTAAAAATACTGCCAAAGTTCCACCACTGGTCCGGGGACATCAACCTGTTGCCCAATTTCCAGCATCCATATATCTATGAGTGTACATGTCTATGCTCGCACCGACTTGTTTGTGCCGCGGATTCCCAAAATGCGTTGCGTTCATGACGTCACATTAGCAATCTCTATAAGTAGTTTTGTTCCAAAACTAGCAAGCTAACTACCTAAAATGCATGCAAAAACCTTGCAAACACCACAATCAGCCCAGTTGGCACTGATAAAAGCTTGCCAACACACTACTGGTGTCTTTTGGCAGTATAGCCGGCAATGTCATGAATGTGAAAGCTTTTCTTCCATTTTTGCAGGGTGTTCCAGCCTGTAACACAGAACTACATAGTGTATATCCTAGAGATCGCTAATGGGAAAGACACAAGTGTTTATCTGTCTTTCACATGGCCATATGCTATCAAAACAAATTTGAGGATGGTACCAAAACAAGTTGCCTATAAAACGATACCTCAAAAAGTGTAAAATTGTTTCATAGTGTTGCTTTAATGGAACTTTGAAAAAAAGATGGCTTTTATTTTGACAACAACATTGAGAACTCGTGATTCACACGGCATCATCCGACACATGACATCTGCCGCATGATGAGCTTCCGTATCAGTTTGTTTTGAACACTGTTTTTCTAGACATACTGATTTTCTCACTACTTTCTAACTTGGATTGAATAATTGCGTTTGGAAGTAATTTCTGGTGTGTTTTTTCGACCAAGGCCTACTATAACAGTTATACAGTTATTCAATGAAGAGTACGCTATGTTTGGTTCACCACATTCGAAAAGAAATGTTGTGGTGGATGTTGCACTTCTACCAGACAGTATATTCAGTATTCAAGTGGACGACATAGCGAAAGCCAAACTTGCTAAAAACCTGGACCAAAAAAGCCGTCCTTTGATTTGTTGTTTGAGTAGCAGTAGTAACATAACTCTTACAGATGTCTCTGAGAGTGGAACATCAATTACCATTTCGGCGGATACATTTTCAGAGTAAGTTGCACAAGTTGTGCAGTGACATGCTTCACTATGTAATGATTGTATAGTATATTGTCTGTATGATTAGTCAACTCAATAGACATGTTGGTGTTTTTTAATAAGTGAGCGTCAACAATCTCTCGTTCTCAGTTTTGCATGGGAAGAAACGACAGTACAGAGAGGGTCCAATGATTTCTATCGACTTATGGCAGTGGGGTCAAATTTTGACCTCATACTACATACAGTTGACCCAGAAAACCTTGAGTCATTCTCTGGGGAGTCTGTCTCTGTGTGTTCAACACATACACTCAGGAGGATGGTTGAGAGCAAAGGCACGGGTGAGTATCACTGAACATTCACATTAGTTAACCTTAAGATTAAGATTCTTCATGTACCTCAGTTGTAGGCTAAGGCAGTGACATTTGTCTGACAGCTTGAGATGGGGGTAGGCAGTATACAATACAGGGTGAGCCACTTCAACTTTTGCATGCTGCGTCTTTATAAACGTAATCAAGTCCAATACAGTCCACCTGGAAAATTACCTATTATATGATCTTTCCACAAACAGATATTCTAACATCTGATCAATAATCAGTCCATCACAGTTTCTACACTGAGTTAGAAGAGGGAGAGTTGCAGAAGAGCACATTTAAACAACACATGACACTACAACTACAGTGTTATTGAACTTCCAGAAATATTGTACATGGAAAAATACAACTGAAAAGTAAATGCAGAAAATGTGACATACCTGATCCCAAAGAAAAGAAAACAAGTAAACCACATCAAAATTATAAGTATTTGTTCTGCACATAATTATCATGCTAGTTACACTAAGCATTTGTAACCATGCACCAGCTAACTAGCATCCCACCGCACCTGCTGTACTGCTAGTATGATGCAGTGCGGGAACCTAAAACTATGATAATTAAAAAAAAAAAAAAAAACATTAAACATACACATTTGTGAAGTTGGTCAAACATACATTATCCATTGTGGTACACAAGGTTCCAATATAAATCAGTATAAAAAGGTTTCTACACTGCAAACTAGCACATGACAGGAATTAAAGAAATATTGAAGAACAGAAGCATACCGCTGTCGTGGGATAGTAGGGAGACAGACAGAACAGGGGGTAACAGCAAAACTTAAGGCCCTACAGTGACGTGGGGAAATGAGAATATACATGCGCTGAATTGAACACTGACAGGGACCTCTGACCTGATCCAACTAGATTTTGTCTAGGCTGCCTTGTCAGAGGAGACATACAGCTAGCAAGAGCCTTCAGACCCTCTTTTCGCCCTTTGTCAGTGGCAGAGATGGGGACTCGTGCCTGGGCAGATACTCTTGAGCAAGCCAGAGCTTGACCGAGACAGAAGACAGTGCTCAATAAATTACTCAAACATGACACATACCAATCAAAAAGAACGCAAGAAATCAGTTTTCAGTGGTGCAGATAAATTCGAAAAAAACCTGTTTAACATTTTAACTGAACAATCTAGAAGCCATGGGCAAGGTCTCTGCTCCTGACCCCTGAGGGTGTCATGCTGGAGTGTCAGGTTGTATTCTTGCTGCTTCTGTTGTCGTCCTTCGCTCCATCACTGTTTTTGTACATAATGGTCTGCCACTGTACAGTACACAATGGCCTTCCACTCCCAACTGGTTCCTTAGCCTTCTCTGTCCATGTTTAGATGTTCATAAATATGTGTATTACCATATGTGATATGGAAAATTTACCCTAGTTACCTCAGGACTCCGGAGCTGAATATAAGTACATTTATTTGACAAACAACAACAACAATTGCAATCGGGCTCCCCTCCCAGCACAAGGCTGAAAGTGAAGGCAATGATAAACCCATCGCACAAAGTTTATATAGTCAGAAGTTTAGCTTTCAGCAGGGATAACCACTTGGATTTCTCACGTCAGAGGCTCCCTGTCTTGCAAGGATGGCAGTTGCACCTAATATTCTAGTTACACACACACACAGAGAAAAGCCATGTTCCTACATACATTAGTACATGATTCATACAAGGAATATATTAATACAAGGCACTTGATTCACATATTCTTAAATCATTAACAGTGTTTGGAAATAATCTCTATCAATATGCATATCCTAATCACCGCAGGCGACTACCCTCAAAGTCCTGGTTTGTCTCTCTATGCACGTCCCCCAAACCCTTGAGAACAGAGTGGCCCCATGGCGAATACCTTGGGCTGCTGCCAGTTTGGGCGCCTTTTGGAAGACAGCCAGCATACCATCCACAGACTCATGCCTTGCTCTGTGTTTATCTGAACATTAGGAACTTGTAGGTTATAACATGTTTTAACTAGAATGCGTTTCGTGAACGAACTGCGAGAGTGTGCATGCTCTGTTGCGGCCATCAAGCACAAGCAACTGCAGTGGCCGAGTGCGCATATGTTGTTGAGGGGCCTCACAGACTGATATCTGAGAACAAAATCTGTATAGTACTGTGTTTTCTGTGTTCAGTGCAACGTTGAATGCAGGTTGTAGGATGAATCTGCCAGCCTTCCAGTGTAACTGTCTGCAGTGACACTGAATACACCTTTTTGTTTTCAACCAATATATTTTAGCAATCAACCAAGCTCAACCATTATATTTTGGTTCCACTGACGTTTAGACATATGAGGGTATCTTTGTTGTTCTGTTTTTGTTTGTTTGTTTGCTTGTTTATTGTGAAAGGGTCTAGTGTGTTACATTTAGCTTGGAGAAGTCTTAAAATAGGCTCCAAGTGACATTATCTCTTATGGGGTGTAATTATTCCTCCAAAGGTCGTGTTAATCAATGAGTCTAGATTTTGAAAATTCAAATGATGTGATGGCACAATACAACGACTATGCCTAGCTGGTCTTAGAGTTAAATCAACCACATATCCTCCATATGAAATGCTGTGAATGTGAAATCTCATAACCAACAGATTTAGCTAGACGGATAGTTTTGACAGTTGAAAGTGGTGTCAATAATAATAACAATTGCCCAAATAGACAAGGCTATTCAAACCAGTCACATATTCATTCATTTTTTTGCTTCATTAATGTTGTGCGTAGCCTGTCCTATAGTCCATACTGCAATGAGTTTACTAGCAAGGTATCGATGCTTCAAATTTGGTTACATTACTCAGACTGTTAATACTTTTCTTCCTCATCTGACACGTGAAATTACCACGACAAAAACAAAACACACAAAGATGATTGAAAGCTACAATCATTTCTAGAAGGACAAGCTTAGATAAGTATCGTAACGGTATTAGCCTAATTACTGGAAGGCATGTTTTAACGGGCAAACGTACGCGTTGTCATGTTAACCCGTTATTTAAACTGAGGATATCCATTGTTAATCCAGCTAGTTTAGCATAATTGATCCATAAAAGATCCAATGGTATCTAATGCTACCTAGCTAGGTATGCAAACTGTCGGTATCGTTAACTCCACAATGTCATGTCACTTGCATTAATCTGAGAATGGCATGTTAGTAGTACATTTAATATCAGTACAGTGTTTAATTACCGCTGATACTTACATTTTCGGTCTTCTGCCACCGCCTCCGCTGTAGCCACCTTGTGTATCTTGAACAGAAATAAAGTGTCTTGTTCGCTCATGAAATTTAACTGTGTTTTTGCAAAGCATCTGCCCCAACTTTCTTTTCCCGACATTGACATTTATGTTGTACATAATCCATCCCCATAAACCGGAGATTTCAAGCATACATAAACTCTTCTGAGCAGGCAAGAGTGCCAATATTGGCTAACGAGTTGTAGCCAAGCCCTGGGTGAAAGCTAAATAGCTCGCTAGCTATTATCACTCTAGCTTGCTCAGTAGAGTGCTAAGACACAGCAACTATTCACGATTGTATCAATGGTATATCTAGGTTTTCTTTGGTGACGGTTGTCGCATTCAACAGCACAACATATCCCGGGCCTTTTGAACTGTCTGTGGGTTGTGAACGTAAACAACTCGCTAGCTATTACTGCTAGCACTGTAGCTTGCTCAAGGTAGTAGCTATATAGCTTTGATAATACACAGCCATTACTACGACTGTATCAACGTGCTGCATTTCACTTTCAAGACACCCAAGGTCGCCTTACAACATTGAATAAAACATTGAATTATACATAATACAGCAACTACTTTACAGGTTATAGGCTGGCTTGAACAGGTGTGTTTTGATTTGTGTTTTAAAAAGAGCGATTGAGTTAGGGTCAATGTTCCTGATGTCAGGGGGGAGGGAGTTCCAGAGGTGAGGGGCAGAGCGGCTGAAGGCTCTGGATCCCATGGTGGACAGATGGGCTTGGGGGACGGTCAGGGTGATGGAGGAGGCAGACCTGAGAGACCGGGTAGGGACATTGATGTGGAGGAGGTCAGAGAAGTATGGAGGGGCGAGGTTATGGATTGCCTTAAATGTGTGGAGGAGGATTTTGTAATTTATGCAGTGTTTAATGGGAAGCCAGTGGAGTTGATGTAGAACGGGGGTGATATGATTGATGGATGGCGCCCTAGTGACGATACGGGCAGCAGCATTTTGTACCAGTTGAAGTTTATGGATGAGTTTGTGTGGGAGACCAAAGAGAAGGGAATTGCAGTAGTCCAGGCGGGAAGTGACAAGTGAGTGAACCAAGATTGCGGCGGTGTTGAGAGTGAGTGAGGGGCGGAGGCGTTTGATATTGCGGATGTGAAAGTAGGCAGATCGGATGGTGTTGTTGATGTGGGTATTGAATGATGGGGTACTGTCGAGGACGACACCCAGGCTTTTAACCTGAGGAGAGGGGGTAACCAAGGAGTTATCTATGGTGAGGGTGAAACTGGGGTGTTTGGTGAGGGTGTGTTTGGAGCCAATGAGGACTGCCTCAGTTTTTTCACTGTTAAGCTTCAGGAAATTTGAAGAAAACCAGGATTTGATTTCCTGTAAACAGGCACAGAGGGAGGAGGGTTGGAAGGTGGAAGTGGGTTTGGTGGAAACGTAGAGCTGGGTGTCATCCGCATAACAGTGGAAATTAATATTGTATTTACGGAAAATCAGTCCAAGTGGGAGGAGGTATATGATGAATAGGATAGGGCCAAGGACACACAGCAAAATCGCCAGTGTTAATTCAACTCCCATAGTGTTAAATTCAACACTTTTCCAGTGTTTATATAATCCTCACTGATTCAGAGTTAAATCAACACTTTGCAAAGTGTTAATATTTTAACTACATTGTGGTGTTAAAAATCTAACACTCTAAGTGTTAATTTCTACACTGTACTGTGTTAACTCTTTTCACTGGGAGTGTTATTCCATAACACTTGTGGTGTTGTTGAGTACACTTTTAAGTGTTCACTATTACACTGGATAAGGTTAACTATTTTCACTGGGAGTGTTAATTCATAACATCCACAGTGTTATTTATAACACTTTTAAGTGTTTATTTTCACACTCAATTGTGTTAACTCTTTTTCACTTAGTGTTACTTTATAACATTTACAATGTTATTGTATGACACTTTAGAGTGCTCTATGAGTTTTTAAATTCTAATCTGTATTTACTGTCTTATACCTTTACCACATTGAAGTGCAATTGTGTTACTATCAGTGAAAAAAAAATACAGAAAGATGATGACATTACATTCACATTATAATTTTAATACATTCCAAGCACCATCAAAACATTGTACTTTAACAAATAAAATAATGGCATAATGTAAAGTCCATTGTTATTGCCATAAGAACTTTGTAAGTCAAAGGGCTTGTAAATTTCAATAGAATCTGCTCTAATAACATCGTTTTCATCGGTTTCAAAGACTTGATAGGCATGGAAATGCTCACTGAACTTTTCAACAAAAAGCTTGTTAACTATAAGGTGACACTATTGACCAAAACATGGATCTATGCTTTTGATTATGGCTACTCAGAGCGCAAAAATCGTCCAACAAGGGTGAACTTGGACAGTACTGGCAATAGTATAGGCCTCAACTCCATTCAGACTCTTTGTCTAATAAGAAACATTCCTTTAATTTTTGGTGACATTGTGCCAAAAGGAAATCAGAACTAGACCTTGCTATTGCTTTTACTACAAATAACGTAGTGGGATTTGAAAAGTTAATCAGAAGCACCCAGTGAGCTTGTGGCTTGGCAGGGGATGAGTTGTTTGTCCACTGCGATGTAGAAGGTGTCAATTCTGCTTTGGGTTTGGCCAACAGCAAGGATGTATGGTTCGCCAGATCTTTCTTGCAGGTGTTCATCGATGCAGCTGCATGACTAAAAACAAATAAGATACAAAAAAAAAACATACACTGTTAAGTAAGCCAAGTATAAATGACCCCTTTAGTTTTAAATCATGTTCCTTACTGGACTCCTGAACAATAGGCCTGTACTTAGTCTTGTCAAAAACATACTCCACATGGAGAGGAAAAAAATGAAAGTTCAGAGCTAAAAAAGTGTCTTGTAGGACATTAAAAAGTGAGGGAACTTACAGGATTTACCTTGTGAAAGTGCACCGTTTTGTCTTCTGCATCCCTTGGACTTATTTTGGTCCTCCTCTTCCGTCCAGCTGAAGGTGGCAAAAGATGAAGCAGTAGCAGTACAGAAGCCATGTCACTATCACAATCTGTTTGGGGTGGAATGTATCAGACAATTTATAAAATGAAAAAGTTAAAATAAAGATTAGTATTGTCAAAAAAACATGCAGCGAAGCGTACCATTGTCATCATTCTCTGCGAGCTTCTCTGCAGCTTTTAGCAAATGACACAGGTCAGTTGACGGAGTCAGCTGGTTGGCCTCTTTGATGAATTTTGGCTTGAATGAGCTGTTTCAACACAAAACAGCAGCAGAAAATCTTGATTGACCTGTTAATCATACACAAGTGTTACATTTAGTCTACGTTACACCAAATGCTGTCCTTCTTATAGCTCCCAACAGCACCCTGAAGCTATAACTGAAGCTGAAGCTATAACTTTGCTTTTATCTTTTTTAATTATTATTTTAGGCCTGCATTTATTTGGGGCAATATTATGGTACTGCATCTTGGATTAGTAACTCTGCACTTCTTTGTGTTAATGGTAGACTAAATTAAACAAGTCAGCCGCAACAGTGATACAGATCTTACCAAGATTGATCAATAATAGAAGTTTTTATTTATTTATTTTTATATGAGACACAATAGTCTACAATAAACTGTGTTACAGGTATAGCCTAGTTTTTTAACATATGAGCTACATCCAGTCTTGTGATATGAGGAGCTGATACATGGGCAACATATCTTGTTAAGCCTCTTAGGATGTCTTACCTTCACTTATGAATTCCAAATAAGTGAAGCTGGCGTGCAATTTGATGTACTTCTTTAAATGGAGGTATTTCACGTTCGGCAGCATGTCCTAAAATTGCACCTGGTGGCGAAAGTAGGGAAAGGGGGTGAAAAACTATATTACCATAAATGTATTACCCATGGTTTAAGTGGCAATGGAAGTTTGTTGCATCCAACAGTGTGCGCTTAACACGCTTCCTACTTTATATAACAAAACATCATTAGTAGCCTACATTGATAAGTGAATTTCTTACATTTGAAACCGGCGGTTCTAACATATGCACAGCTCTGTCTATGACATATTGCTGTCGATAGCTAGTCGTTTTTTCATATAGCATGGTAGGCTAGATGTTGCATCATATAAAATATCGGCGGCATCGACGACCCTCCCTCCACTGATATATTTCGTTAAGTGTAAAACACTGAATAGTAGCCTATTTCGCTGAAGCCAAAGCAAAGGGGAAAGTCTTCCCTCTGATCATGCTAATTACTGCTTCCCTTACCATTAGCAAGCAATCAATCCCTATACTGCGTTATCCTTACATGCGTTTGAAGCAGAGTTAAGGGTAACTACTTCGACAACAAAACTTGACTTGAACTGTCTTTAAATTAGATTCTTACCTTTTTAACAGAATATTCCTGACAAGAACGTTCTCTCTCCCCTTTACAACTATGAAAGTGAGCAAAGTGCATTTCCCTGTCGAGCTCACCTTACCACAAGCTGTCAGCTACTAACGTTATGACAAATTCAAATTCTAACGTCTGCGAGTACCCCCGCCCCTCTTCATTCAAAAGGAATAAAATGGCTCGTATTTCTTTTATAACATTAAAATCACTGTTAAGCACTTATTATATGTACATTTATTGTCTCTGTAAAAACCTGTGGAAGATGGTCAGCTTTACTTAGGCTAAAGAATCCTGGCGTTTAGGCTACCACACAATTTATTAGTAACCTAAGCTTCCACATTGGCAAAATGTTGCGTGCTTTAGATAAATACCGTTATTAAAAATGATAATATTTAGGCGTAATTATGATTTAAATTAAAACAAATTTAAATTATAATGTATGGTTCTTACCTTAACAACCTCCACGATTGATCTCGACACCAAACTTCTAGCAGCCTCTTCATGCCCGAGAGCGCGTAAAAACCGGATGTAGAAATCAACTCCAAATAAGTGATGGGTATTGACTCCTTGAAATAACCCCAGCTACAGAGCTTTTTCAGCACTGTAAGTGTTACAATAACTCTAAAATCAACACTTGTTAACTCTGATTAGTTAACACCGAACATTTTAACTCAAATTAACACTACCGATTTTGCTGTGCAGAGCCCTGGGGAACACCAGTGGAAAGGGGGGATGGGTGGGATGAGAATAATTTTAACTGATTGAACTGAGTGTCCAGAGAGATATTGAACTGAGCGTCCAGAGAGATATGAGCGGAACCAGTCCAGGGGTGTGTGAGTTATGCCAATGGAGGCTAGTCTGTCAAGGAGGGTGGAGTGGGATATGGTGTCAAAAGCCGCGCTCAGGTCGAGGAGGATGAGGATGGATAATAGTTCTGAGTCAGCTGCCATCAGGAGGTCAGTCACTTTACAGGTCAGTCATTCCCTAAATCTTTAGGAATTGTATATCTAGGTTGTCAGATTCAACAGCACAACATATCCCCTAGCGTTTTGAACTTTCTTTGAGTTGTGACCGTAGGTTATGACCGTAATGTGTTTGCTTCAGAGACAAATATGGCGGTGCTTAAAAGACAGTGACGTAACATGATATCCATGAATTCTGAAGAGCTCAAAAGGCGCTGAAGGCTGCGTTTTTTTCTAAAAAAAGAAGTCTAGTGTGAACCCCGCTTTATACAGTTAAATAGAGAGGTACAGAGACAAGAGGAGCCTTGGAACCTTGGCGCAGGTGTCAGTGAGAGGTGTCAGTGAAGCACAGGTGCAAGCCAGTTTAATGACCCTATTATGATGTCATAATGGCACAGAGTTCTGCCAAGCAAGTCTATGGGGAAAAAAAGGTGATGAAAAAGAGGAATAAAAAAGGAGTGGCAAGGAGTACCGCCACGAAAAGATATAGCAGGTTGCACCGTTTCGGGCCGGACGTTTCGGTGTTTGAACGGCGTCTCTATCTCAATCGGGCGAGGTGTAGTTAGCTGCAAGAAAAACGGGAAGAATAAAGACAACTTTATGAAGAACAATAGTGTGCTTCCCTTCGGGCAAGCACACTAACTAGTAGATTGTCACAGGTAATATAGTTTCTAACATAATGATAGGTTTAAAAGAATGATAACATACTTTTACCCATAATAATAGACACACAGGTCAGATACATATGCTATTATATATGAACATGCCTAATACTTGATAATGGAGTTCACAGATTACGAGTGTGCAGGCATTCTTGACCACTTTATGCAATATGTCAATATTCATTAAGTTGCCAAAATGCTAAATAAACATGAAACACTTGAAGTTCATTGACCAGAATAATTATTTAAACAGTAATGATCAGTGTCAATCACCATCTAGACTGATATATTTTGACCGTAATTTTCTCACTTTTTCACCTGGATGGCTCTGAAACCCAAATGTCATATTCACTAGACACTGACAGGTCTCAAAGGTTATATTTTTGCTAATCCAACAGGTGGAAGGAGAGTCAAACTTTATTTCATAGGTCAAAGTGTTAGCATTCACGTAATTGCATAGGTTATGGTCTGCATGGAGTGCTGCAGTGCAATCACATGCACTTTCTTGTGGAAATGCATCTCTAGTTTTGGACACTCTTGGAATTATGAGAAAGCCTGCATAATGCAATCAGGCAATATTACATAATTAGGAGAGCATTACATCTCTGTGCAGCTAACCAGTATTATAGGTAACAGATCTTGGGATGTTTTCTGTGCTTGGTATTCGGGTTTGGAGAACAAAGTGATAGTTATGTCATTTGTGCTTGATATGTGACTTAATATCTCATTGCAGGTCTGACTGATCTGGTGTCTGTGAAGTTGTTGTCTTTTGCTGACAGCAAGTGTTTTCTTCTGCTGAACTGCCATGTTTTGGTGGAGTTGTTGTGGCAGAATGGATGTGTGGCACCAGAGATGGCATCCTGCTTCAGCGCCACTCTGCCACTTAACGTCTCCCAGAAATGGGCAGACTCTCAGATCTGTCAGGGAATACTCTTCATTCTGACCAACTCTGGAGTCACTTGTATCCTTCTATTATTGTTACCTGTACTGTTTTGCTTTTCTCTATAGTGAAACCGAACATTTATATTCATTAATCCTGGCTGTGGTGCCCTAGCCTGGATACCAGCCTGAACTCCGCCCACAAAATTTTTGGTCTGGAGATTCAGTCTGGAGTCGAGTTAGTTGGGAGGGTTTAAACGGCCCCGAAAAGTGATCTGACCATTCAAATTGTAAGGGCGGGCTTTATACGTTGATGGACAGATATAGATAGAATACCGGTATACATCGAACAAAGATGGCGCCGTCTCGGAAGCTTAGTGGGACATATTTTATATGATTTAAGCTATCTACACGACTTTTATATGTCTACATTGACTCGGTTAGTTGTGTATACGCAAAACGAGTGTTGCCCAGGATTATAGGTCTTAACTGAAGCACTCTAGAGCATTATTGATAGGTTATGCTAACGCGTAGAAAAAAAAAACATTCAAACGAATGGTAGCTTCTAGCCTTGAGTGCTAATTAAGTAACGTGAGCAGGCATATCTCAACAGATATGACAGCGCATTCATTTTGAAAGAGGAACAGAGAAACGCGATCAAGGCATTTGTCGATTGAAAAGATGTTTTTGCCGTCCTTCCTACGGGATCAGGTAAAAGTTTAATCTATCAGATGGAAATACTACGTTGCTCTGATTGGTTCTAGGTATCCAATTCAGCGAAGAGGAATTTTCTTTCCTGGTTCGTTGAAACACGCCCCATAATCACAGCCCAATAGTCCGGTCTCAGACTCATATTCTGACTAGAATTATGAGTATGACATCGTCAGGCTAGTGGTGCCCAGAAAGATGCATAATTTTGTCTTAACTAGTCTTAACTTTGTTGATATGTTCTTCACATATTTCAATGATTCGTTTTGTGTAACTGATTGTTATTCCTGCTAGAGGCAGGTAGTAATGCTGTATACATTAGAACTAGACACAGTGTTGTCTCAGGCATGTCTTTAACATCTTGCTCACAGATATGTTTGACAGCACTGAGGGGCAGCAACTGGCAATTGTAGACTTTGCATTGTTCAACACAGATGCACTCCAGCCATCTGCTTTCTGCCTCCTGCAGATATCAGAAGATCTCAGCACAGCCGTTGTGGTGACCAGCCTAAACCTGGTTATAGTGGTTCACCTTAATGAATATTTCAGGTAATTAAGTTGAAAAATGAAATGGTGTCACAGCTTGAGGCAGAAGTTACTTTGAGCTGTAATTCAATACTTGGTGAGCTCACATATTGATGAAGATGGAGGTGTGTCTATAAGTGTGTCCTCTAAAACAGGGTTTTTGAACTGCTTTTGTCCCAGGGACCACCATTCTGACTAGAAAGTAATGACGTGCCTGCACGCTCCCTCCCCCTGCACAGATATTCTGCCTATAACATTTAAATATGTGAAATGATCAGGGTACATCGCTAGCCACCGCCACACCCCCTCCCCCTGCACAGATATTCTTCCTATAACATTTAAATATGTGAAATGATCAGGGTACATCGCTAGCCACCGCCACACCCCCTCCCCCTGCACAGATATTCTGCCTATAACATTTAAATATGTGAAATGATCAGGGTACATCGCTAGCCACCGCCACGCTCCCTCCCCCTGCACAGATATTCTGCCTATAACATTTAAATATGTGAAATGATCAGGGTACATCGCTAGCCTCCGCCACGCTCCCTCCCCCTGCACAGATATTCTGCCTATAACATTTAAATATGTGAAATGATCAGGGTACATCGCTAGCCACCGTGTATTTTAGTTATTCTTTGTTTATCAGCTTTAACTAGGGTATTTTTTATATTCATTGATCTTTTCGGGAGCATTACAGTGTTGCACAATTTTTTTTTAATTGAGACAATAAAATGTAATGTAAAGTTGTGATACAGTGTAGATTTTTGCCTGACAAAGAGCATCAGGAAACGACATGCTGACCAAAATGTTCTTTTGTAGGACTTACCCAGATCACTTGCTTAGTCAGAAGGTTATCAGTCACCTGCCTCTTAAGCCTCAGGATGCAAGCGATCAAGAGGATCTCTTCAATTCTTCTGACAGTCACTCTGTGCTGGACTTCACCTTCCACAGTGACTGGTAGGGTGTTTACTTCTGTCACTGTTGTTTTAAATGAGATGATTGTCTTAGATCCACAGCAGTTGAAATAACCTCCATGTTCTCTACTCTGATTGTCAGCTCCTGGGAGTCTCAGTTGACGTTGTTGAACACCAGAGCCAAGATACCCACTCCTGTGTTCCAGCAGAAACTCATTTCACCATGGCACAAGGATTCCCCTCATATAAAGTACAGACGAGCCGCAGCAAAACTATCAAGGGAGAGTGAGCGACTATGGTGTGGGTTTGAGATAAAGGAGGTCCCAGCTGAAGCAACGCCGGTTATGCTCTCGGTTTCTAAGTTCTCAGCAGTTCTTACTGTTGTGTCTCCTTTCAACAAAAGCACCCTGGTGGCCTACATGGACCTGGAGAGCCAAGATATCACTTATCATTGCACAGACACAGCATGCCTGCCTGTCCAACTCTGTTTTGGAGAGCAACATTGTCTACTGCTAAAAGGTAAGCTAACAGATCTAATCAACTCATCATCTTTCTAATCAACTGTCTGCTGACTTGTACTGTCAGTTATTTTCCAGGGCGATCTGCTTCTTGAATGCATACTATAAACTCTACCCAGTTGTGCCTCAAATAAAACGAATTTGGTTTATACAGTGGGGAAAATAAGTATTTGAACCCCTGCCAATTTCGCAAGTGTGCCTCAAATAAAACGAATTATACAGTGGGGAAAATAAGTATTTGAACCCCTGCCAATTTCGCAAGTTTTGCCACTTGTAAAGAAATGTGTGATCTATAATTGTAATGGTAGGTGTATTTTAACAGTGAAAAATAGAATATCAACAAAAAAATCCAGAAAACTGCATTTTATAACATTAATGTCTTTATTTGTATTTGATGCAGAAAATAAGTATTTGAACCCCCAAGCAAACAGCAAGAATTCTGGCTCCCAATAACCAGTTATGTGCCCAAGAAGCACAGGTACACCTGATCTAAACTGGTGTATAAAAGAAACCTGTCCAAAGAATCATACTTCACACCTTCAACCTCACCACCATGGGCAAGACCAAAGAGTTGTCCAAGGACGTCAGAGGTAAGATTGTAGACCTGCATAAGGCTGGAATGGGCTACAAAACCATCGGCAAGCACCTTGGTGAGAAGCAGACAACTATTGGTGCGATTATTCGTGAATGGAAGCAACACCAAACAACTGTCAATCGCTCTAGGTCTGGGGCTCCATGCAAGATATCCCCTCGTGCGGTATCGGTGCAGGTGCAGAATAACCCCAGAACTACACAGGGGGAGCTTGTGAATGATCTCAAGGCAGCTGGGACCACAGTCCCCAAGGAAACCATTGGCAACACACTACGCCGTAATGGTTTGAAGTACTGCGGCACTCGCACGGCCCTGCTCAAGGAAGCACATGTAAAGGGCTGTCTGAAGTTTGCCAATGAACACTTGAATGATTCTAATGAGGATTGGGAGACAGGATGTGGTCAGATGAGACCAAAATCGAGCTCTTTGGCATCAACTCGACTTGCCGTGTTTGACAGGGGGGGGGATGCTGAATATGACCCCAAGAGTACATCATACCCACCATCAAGCATGGAGGTGGAAACATTATGCTTTGGTGCGGTTTCTCTGCCAAGGGTACAGGACGACTCCACCGCATCGAGGGGACTATGGATGGGGCCATGTAACGTGGAATATTGGGCTTGAACCTCATTCCCTCCCATTGAAAACGCAACCTTAAGGATTTTGAGAGGATCTGCAAAGAGGAGTGGACCAAAATCAGCAGGGGTTCAAATACTTATTTTCCCCACTGTAAGCTTTTGGCCTTTTTTGGGGGGGTTTTTGCTATTTGTTTTTGGTGACTTTGCATTTGTACATTTGTGTTCTCTTTAGAATAGGGTTACCAGATAACCGGTTTTTCTCAGGACAGTCCTGTTGTTAAGCAGTTTTTAAAGAAATGTTCTAACTTATGAGAGAAAAAAATCATGGTTTGTCATTTACTTCCCTTTTCCTTAAATTTAAAATAAGATAAGGGTTAGAATACAATTTACTCATGGAATCATAATTTATTGATGATTGAGAAGACATAGGTACAACACAGGGGGGTAACCTTTCTAAGTTTGCGAATCGGAATTTAATCAGTCCCGCCCCTCTTTTTCCGGCCAATTTGATTTTGCCTTCAAACTCAGTCTGGCGAGGCGGCTATACCAACTTAGTTCAGCATTGTAAGGATCCATGGAGCCAATCACAAACTGGCTATTGGCTGCCTGGCGCGCCATTGGCGGATTTAAACTAACCACGACTACGTAACCAAATAGGTGTGTTACAGTTTTTTTCCATCGCGAAAAAAATACTTTTTCTAAACTCTTAACACAGACTAACCTACAAAACACAATTAGCCAAATAGATCATTTTCTTTTCAAAAGCACATTTTGTTAACTATATACTAACTCTTCATTTCAAAATAGAAGACATCTTTCTCTGCACACACTAACTTTACCAAAACACTGGACATCTGACTCAAAATGAAATTATTCTTTCAAAGAATAACTCTTGTTTTCACTTCACAAGGAACATGCAGCCAATCAAAGTACACCAGGTTTCAAAATACTGGCTATTGTGGACATTACAAAAACTGCATAGACTTTTATGTTTCAGTTTTACAGGTATTTGCATGCAAAACATGCAATCCACTGTTTTTTACGCCAAATTTTTTGGTTGGGAACTGTATATCCACATGTAATGTTCGCATTCAAAAGCATTCCAGTAAAAAGCGAATCAGTTTATTTTTCTTTACTGTTTACTACAGGAGGTATAGTAGAAATACTGTTTACAGTATGATACAACAGAAAACATTTTACAGTATTGTTTAAAGTTAACAAAATATCCATGAACAAAAAAGCAACAGCAAAAAGCCCAGTAAAAAGGGAGAACTAAAAAAAAGCACAAAATTCCTTTATCTAATCCCTGCGATCTTCAGGGTTAGGCCACAAGTTTTCATCCACATCGCATCTGATGTTATCCAAGGCGATACACCTGGGATAAAACCGCTTGGAATGCCTGATCCACCCTTGACAATCATCAACTGTGATGTCCCTGCAGCCAGCATCCATGGCTTCAAGGAGGGACAACTGGCCATGTGGCTGATGGTCATAGACTTTCCACCTCCATGTAGAAAAGAACTCCTTTATGGGGTTGAGGAAAGGTGAATAGGGTGGAAGAAATAGACGAATCAGTCTTGGGTGGACCTCAAACCATGCTGTAACTGCTTGTGAGTGATGGAAAGCCACGTTGTCCCAGGTGATAACGAAGGTCCTCCTGTTTTCACCCTCCTGATCCTGCTCTGGAACCAGGCGCTGGTGGAGATCATCAAGAAAAGCAAGGAGGCGCTCAGTGTTGTAAGGTCCAACCTGACATTTGTGGAGGAGTGATCCTGCATTTGAAATTGCCCCTCTCTGTCCAGGAACATCAACTGTGGCCCTTTTCCAATGACATTTCTTCCACGTCGACGCCTTTTGGCCAGATTAAATCCTGCCTCATCCACGTATACGAATTCATGAGGGGCCTGGTTGGCCTCCAATTCCATAACTCTCTGAAACAAAGTTTATGTAAATCATGCCATTACAGTACTATATACCATACAGTACTGTAACCTATTACTGAGTAGGCTACCTACTTGAAAAGTGCAAAGCTTATAAAACTGTACATTGAATTGAATATACACACTATACCTGGACATATTGTTGTCGTAGCACCTTGACTCGCTCACTGTTCCTCTCAAAGGGAACAGTGTAGAGCTGTTTCATCCGCACTCTGTGTTTGGACAGCGTAATGGTTGCGAGGCTGGTGCTATTGATATTGTGAAATATCTCTTGGTCCTCCAAAATTCTGCTTTGAATCTCATGCAGTTTAATTGCGTTATTTGCAACAACCATATCTACTATGGCAAGCTCTTGTTGATGATTGAGGAGCTTTCCTCTTCCCCCAGAGGGAGGAAGACGTTGCATTCTTTTAAGGGACAAAAAAAATCAACATATGCATTACTGTATGGCCTCATTGACATGTCAAGTGAGAATAGAAACAATCCATGTAAAATGCAAACTTACCTGTTGGTTTGTTGAAAGATGCGTATAATTGACGCAACCGTTGACCGCCTCAAATTGGGCTGTACTCTTTCACCAGCCTCTCTTAGTGAAAGACCGTGGTTTATCACATGGTCAATGATAGTGGCACGAATTCCATCACTCACTACTGCCCTTGTAGCCCTTAGAATGCCACCACCACGCATTCTTATACCTCTACCTTGCCCTCTCCTTAGTCCTGCTCTTCTCCCTGGACCTGCTCCTCTCACTACTCCTGCTCCTCTCACTGCTCCTGCTCCTCTCACTACTCCTGCTCCTCTCACTACTCCTGCTCCTCTCACTTCTCCTGCTCCTCTCACTACTCCTGCTCCTCTCACTACTCCTGCTCCTCTCACTACTCCTGCTCCTCTCACTTCTCCTGCTCCTCTCACTACTCCTGCTCCTCTCACTACTACACCTCTCACTGCTCCTCTCACTGCTCCTCTCACTACTACACCTCTCACTGCTCCTCTCACTGCTCCTCTCACTGCTCCTGCTCCTCTCACTACTACACCTCTCACTGCTCCTCTCACTGCTCCTCTCACTACTCCTGCTCCTCTCACTGCTCCTCTCACTGCTCCTCTCACTACTCCTGCTCCTCTCACTACTCCTGCTCCTCTCACTACTACACCTCTCACTGCTCCTCTCACTGCTCCTCTCACTGCTCCTCTCACTGGGCCTACTCTTCTCCCTGGGCTCCTTGCTCTAACTCTTCCTCGTCCAGACATCTTTTTCGGTTTCTGTGTCCAAAAACATCACTCCTCAAAGTCCTCCTTTTACTGGATACCTAAGTAATGCCATTGATTCTAAGCCAGACTGGAATCAGCTGTGGTTGACCCAATATACCCAACATACATCAGCTGTGTGTCAATTATTCAATTGTTTGTTTATTATCAGCTGGGATATATTGTTTTAGAACTGATATTACTGTATTACAGAAGCAGAGATTTTTATACTGTATCTAAGGTTTGGAATATTGTGTTTGCAATTGTGGGATGTTGTGTGTTAACATTTGTAAATAATAAAAAAACAATCCATAATTTTGTTTGGAGGTATAGCTTGTCTGTTAAGAAAATGTAAGCATTATATAAATGTGTTCACTGACTGCATATTGTGTGAAAACAACATGTAATGTGTGAATGGTATGGCCACAAAGGACCGATGTTGTGCTAATCGTGTTTAGAGTTTTGAAAATGTGACGACTGTTTAGAAAAACGCTTGTTAGCGACTGAAAAAAACTGTAAACTGGTTTTTCAAAAACCTTTAACGAATATCAGTTTATTCCGTTTACATGAGCACTAGAATAACCAGATCGTCTAACTACAAAACCCGATAATAATCTGTTTTTATAGTGTGCATCTAAACGCTCTCAATGATTAAATTGAAAACGGGATGCAAAGACCGTCACCTGTATTGTTGGTCTGATTGGGTAAAGGAGTGTCCAATTACGTGACTGAAGTGGACCGCCATTGCGTAGTTCGCCAGACTAACTGAGCAAATGAAATGCAGTGAAGGTGGCGGGGAATTCCCAGACAAGGCATATGTGCCAATACCCCGCCCCCTGGGGCACTAAAACCTGCTTGAGTTGATACGTCCACTGCCTGTAGCTGCTAGTGCAAGTTCTGAAGTGCCACCTGCCTGACCAAGATTTGAACCTGTAATTAAGGTTAAGACACTATACCATGGACTGCGATGCTATCAGGACACTAGTATATTTTGTGTTTCCTTCAGACACGGACAAGATGTTATTTTCAACATGTGGTTAGGTAGACTTTGTTGCCTTAACAGGATCTGGTGAAAATAGTGATTTTGTCATAATTTACTAAAGGCAGTGCTTATTTTTGTTGCATGGCCTTACAATTGTCATTATGGTGCTTAAACGGTTAATGACAATTACAGGCATTTCACATTTTTGTATTGTTATTGGACATTATGTTCTGTTAAAGAAGCATTCCGGATCAATTGCTATTCGCTAACGATATGCTAGCGGCTAAAACTAACAAAATCTCTTGAAATGTGCTGACTTTGACATTATGACAAACTAGTTACTCAACAACTGTCCTAACACAGTCAAACATCAAGCAAGTGCAACACAAGACAAAGCAAGACGGCAAATAAGCTACTTAATAGTTTGGCAGACAGTAGAAAGCCGGGTGGCGTTAGGCAATCTTACATTTAGCGGTTATATGCCTATGGACCCTGGCATGGCAATGGCGCGGAGGCGATTCTCCATATTAAAAGTCATTGTAGCGCCCACATTTTTTTCAAGCTGTTTTTTTAAGGTAAAACTGCTTATCCTAACTCTAATCCTGAAGTATAATTGTTGCATACTGTTACTTTAAATACATGCATCTTCTGTAATGTTTTCTAGATTCAGGCCTTTCCTTGGTGCTGTTTGGTGTTTCCCAGGAGGAGCTCCTGAACCGACTCATGATATTTGGCAGTGCTGGCACCGTTGACTCCCTCTGCCACCTGAACGCCTGGGGCCGCTGCTCCATCCCCATCCATGCTCTGCAGGTGGGGGGGCCATTCACATCTTATTCAGTCTTATTCAGTCTTCTCAGTGAGTCTCTGTGGCATCCCTATCACCACAATGTTGCAACGCAATGACGATGTTTTCCTTCTCTTTTAGGCAGGGCTGAAGAACCATCAGTTAGACACGGTCGACTTCTTCTTAAAAAGCAAGGAGAATATTCTTTGTCCACGTAGTGGATACAGCGCCCTTGAACAGACACCTGCGGTCTCCACCCATCTATATGTTAAGAGTAAGAAAAGCATTCATTCTTATGTCATGCATCCTTGAGCTATAACATCTCTGAGATACTTGAGGTAGAAGCCTAATTTTTGGTGTGCAAGCGGTACTGAATTGACTGAATTGACTATTTGACTATTAAATTTGACAAATCTGAATTGGACCAAACTGCTAACGGCTACTGTTCTAAAATAGTTGATTTCAAGGAATAACCCATCTACCTTTCTGTTTGTTTGTCTATATGGTGTGTGTATATGTTGTTCAGATGTTCAGGAATTGTGCCCTGCCCTTGACCTTCTGTGTTCTGCAATCAGAGACACACATACAGAGTCTCAGAGCAAACAGTTTTCTGAACAACTGCTCAGTATCACATATACCTTTCTCAGCACACAAGTTCGGAGCATTCTGTCTACAACAGAAGGTAGGAAAGCTGTTCTTGTTATTGTTCATATACTTCATTTTTAAGTATGTTTTGTAAGACGCTTTGGATGGTCCGCTAATTACGTAACCTTAAGGGAAAACATAATAAACCCCTCCAAAAAAGTTCGGAAACTTTTCGGCCGATTATTCCTCCACTTCAATAATGCCAATTGGTATTGTATTTGATATCGTTGGAAAGCCTGATTAGTCACCTTTACAATGAGGTACAACTTGTAAGGATCGTGCATTCGTGAAATGAGCAACTCAGCTTTATGTATGGGGAGCGGCCTACATTCTTTTGCCAAAATCCCCTGCAATATTTTTCTGTTGGTATTCACTCTTGTTTTGAGCTTCAAGTGCTGGCAGGTGTATGCCAGTCACAGGTGTGTGACTGGCATCTGAGTGGCACCTAATTGACAGCACTTGTGTGCATGGGTCGTGCCACTTTGTTGAGTTTGTGTGTGCTCTAAGCATAAACATGCAAGCATAAATGGTGCAATAGGGCAACTGGAAGCTGGTGTTCCAGTATGCATAGTGGCAGCATTTTTTGGTGTCAGCCCTGGTACCATTTCCAAACTTAGACCAAGTTCTGTGAGACTGGTCAAAGACAGACCACGAAGTGGCCGTCCCAGGAAGACAACACCCCAAATCATCCTTGCTTCACTGAGGAACCGTAGGCTTTCTTCCAGATTTACAGGCAAGATTTGCACAACAGTACCACAGATAAATCTCTGATCAGACGGTGAGGAACAGACTGCACATGGCCGGTCTTCGTGCTTATAAGGCTGCCAGGGAGCCTGCAATGACTGCCCTTAACGCTACTGAGGTCCTTGTCAGTGTAAAATGAATAAAGTTTAAAAATGTCCAATATGTGTTGTTTTGTCCTTATTACTCTGGGACATGCAATCATCCAATTCACCAAGCAACTCAAAACAAGATTGAATACCAACAGAAGAATATAGGAGGGGATTTTGGCAAATTTATTTAGGCCTCTACCCACACATTTAGCTGTGTTGCTCATTCCATGATTGCACGATCCTTACAAGTTGTACCTCGTTGTAAAGGTGACTAATAAGGCTTTCCAACAATATAAAATACAATACCAATTAGTATTATTAAAGGGGAGGAATAATCGACCGAGATAATGTTTCCAAACTTTTTTTGAGGAGTTTATAACATAACATCTAAAAGTGATCAAAATAGGATGGATAACAGAACAGAATAAAACCACCAAAACGATGAAAACATCAAAAGAACAGCAACTTGACCAAAAAAAGCATAGACTAAAAGCACAAATAAAGCATAGCCTCAGGTTGAACTAAGTGCAGCTAATATTATGTGTCACCAAATTCAAATCCAGTGAAAGCCAGTGTATAAAAGTAAGTTTTCAATCTGGTAGAAGTGTCAAAACAGACAGCAAATCTGTCATTAGAGGGGGACACTATTCCATAATTTTAGACCAATGACAGTAAAAGCTCGACCACCCTTTGTTTTAAAATTCGACCATGGTTGAGCCAGTAGAAGTTCCTTGGAGGACCTGAGGGAGAGTTGTGGTCAGAAGGTTAGAAATATAGACTGGAGCTAGTCCCTTCCCAGCCTTGAAAACATACACTAAAATCATAAAATCAACCCTGTAACTGTAGTAGGTGTTCCTCTAAGAAAAGTGTAAGTTCCAAAACTAAATCAAGAATAAGCACTGATTCAATAGTTTTTTAAGCCCCCTTTATGATTATTTATCTAGGTAAGGGTTTCTGACACACATTTTTGGTCATGCTCATGACCGTCTCTGCAGAATTGTAGTGTAAAGGTAGATGTGTTCACGTTAGGGACTGTTGTATATATACTGTCTTATTATTTTATTTATCAGTCAAAATGTTGAGGTAAGAATGGTATTTCTAATTAGAAATGCTTCTCACAACAAAGATGAGCAGTATAAATGAGTGAAAGTCAAGTTTTGTCTTTTTTTTGTCCACATCTCTGCTTACAGATTTGGATGAAAATATACAAGATTGTGTGAAAATGCTAGATGGGTACATATCTGACTTGCGAAATTATATGAGGATACTCCCTTGGGATGCAAAGGTTGAGGGTCTGGTCACCTTACAGCCGTCAGAAGAAGAAGAAGAAATGGAAGAAATGAACAACCTACCTATAGAGGTACAGAAACGTTTTGAAACACTATTGAAAATGAACTTGGGTTAGGAACAAAAGTAATACTTTCAAGTAAAGACAGTGTTTTCATCTACTCATCACTATGGTTTACTGTTAATATTATTTAAAGATGCTTGAATGGAGCAGCAAGAGGTTGGTTGTTTTGTGTTTGGCCCCTCAGGAGATCGTCCAGCGTGCCGTTACAGCTTGCCAGATCCCCTGGGCACAAGCGTTTCTGAGACGGCAGGCCAGCCCAGAGTTGTGCCTTGAGGATCTAAAGAAGAGAGGGTTGCTGCAGGTCTTTCGTTGCCTCCAGATTCAAGATTTGGGCCAGGCCACATCACTGCTCAGGAACATGGTGAGATGGGGACAGACTGTTTTTTTTTTTACAGTGTCCTTAAACATAACATACATATTACCTTAAGACTCCCTGTAGCCATTTTCTCAAGCCTTATCCTAAGCCTTTTGTTTGATCTTAGGGCTACTGTGTGAAGGAACAGCTCCACAGCATATGCCTCCACACAGTGGACAAGGCCCTAAGATATTTTGTGGTAAGTTCATTTGTAATGTTATCATAAATATATAAATATTAACTATACACTACTTTTCATAAATTTGGAATCACCCAGACAATGACACGTTTTTCAGGAACATTCACATTTCATCCTTCAAATAAGTTTTAAAATAAATAGAAAATTACATTAATATGTTTCAAGAATCAAGTTAAAAATAATGCTTTCTGTTTAAAATATCAATTTTGAGCTTGAATCTTTGCTTTCCTCAGAGTATCCTTCATTTGTAGCTATTACAACCTTTGCAGCCCATGGCCTCGTTTCCCGAACGCGCACTTAGCCTAAAAAGCACTTGAAATCGCTCGTAAGAGGATTCCTACGTTGCAGACGGGTTTCCCAACGCCACACTTAGCTTAAGTGTATCTTTCATTGAGAGGAATTCTACGTGTGGTCAGGACCAGTAGTAACTTCACACTTAGCGATTTAATCCACCAGGGGCGTCGTTCGACCGTCGTTCGGAAGAAACGGGAATTAAAAAAAAAAACATGGCTACTTGAAGCGAGGAATATTTTACATGAATAAAGCTATCTACACAACTTTTTATATGTTTATAATGACTCGGTTTGATCGGAAATGTACGGAAGCGTATTGCTGCCACACTAAAAAAAAAAAAAAAAGTCTCAGTATCAAGTAATTACGTGAAAGTTTCTTGTTTTAACAATATCTTTTTCACGTTTTAACATGATAAATATCATGTTATTACATGAAATGATCACGTTATTTCATGATAATGATATTTTCACGCTATAACATGATAATGATATTTTCACGTTTTTACAAGATATTTATCATGTTATTACATGAAATGACCACGTTTTTTCATGATAATGACACTAAACGAAACGAGAGGCAAGAATAGGCTGGTAGCTACTATGGGTGCTTTACACGAGTCAATCAAATTCTATTTTAAGCTGGGTTTAAGACATGGTGAGATTCTCCAGTTATTGAACACGGTGGATGACATCGTTATAAGTATGCGCACACTCAGGAGGATTTTAACATGCCTGGGATTGTACTGCGTTTTCAATGAGGGAAGGAGGTTCTCGCCCAATATTCCACAGTACATGGCCCCATCCATAGTTCCCTTGAATAGGCTGCAAGCTAGTTGGGTCCTTTGCAAGAGTCAATCAACGGTCGGGCAGCTAGTGCTGAACTTGGAGGTTCTCGCCCAAGAATATGACCCAAAAAACACCATCCCCATATCATCAAGCATGGAGGTGGAAATTATGCTACCGTGCTGTTTCTCTGCCTAGGGTACTGGTGGGCTCCAGCGCATCAAGTCGACTATGAATGAGGCCATGTAGCCTACTGTGGAATCTTGGGCGAGTACCTCCAAGTTCAACACTAGCTGCCCGACCGTTGATTGACTCGTGCATATAGGACCCAAAGTAGCTTCCAGCCTATTGCCTCTCGTTTCGTTTAGTGTCATTATCATGAAATAACGTGATCATTTCATGTATTAACATGATAAATATCTGGTAAAAACCTGAAAATATCATTATCATGAAATAACATGATATTTTCATGTTATAACGTGAAAATATCATTATCATGAAATAACGTGATCATTTCATGTAATAACATGATATTCATCATGTTAAAACGTGAAAAAGATATTGTTAAAACAAGAAACTTTCACGTAATTACTTGATACTGAGACCTTTTTTTTTTTTTAGTGTGGCAGCAATACGCTTCCGTAGAAATGTGCTACGCGACCAATGCAGAGTATTTAGGTCTTGACTGAAGCTTTCAAACAGTAGTTTGATGGCACATTTAGCGCTTATGCCACCACTCCATTGGCTTATATGGTAGCTTTCTAGCTAGATGGTTGTATTGTAGAAGAAATCCAAACGATGTTTCTGTGTATAGCACATCATGAGAATGTCATTGTTTCACCTGCCTATTCCCATCAAAATAGAAATAAAGAATATTGAGTATTTGAAAATAAAGATTAGGCTATACAAAACTAGTGCAGTGCCCGTAGGAATTATGCATTCTGTAGTGCTAGCAGACGTAGGGCTGTTGGGTAGTGTAATGGCAAGACATATTTGCACTCCACATAGGTACAGGTTACACTGAAGTATTATTGTGATGCATGTTTCCTTTTCATTAAGAAATGTGTTAATGGTAGCCTTTTTGGAGAGTTACCAACAAATAAAGTTTGAGATTATGTAGTGGATGCAGTTGAATATACTGTAGATGTCAACGTTGCTGTCTAAACTATAAACTAAATGTCATAAAGAAAGACATTATTTAAAATGAAGTTATGGTTGAAATAGGATCACTTCTTTATTGTAAGGGTAAGTGTAGGGCAAGAATGGTCATGCAGTTGGACTCAAATGTAGGTTAATTTTATTGAATGTATGTAGCCTACTGTACTGTATGACTTCGATGATGCTAGCTTTGACAGCCCACTCTCAGACAGATCATAATAAATGTCCTTACAATGGGAACACAGTTTAAATAGGCTTCTCTGCTGGAGATGGCGTTACTATCCCCGCCCCGAATTTAGTGCACATTGCACGTTCGATGCACGCATAGGCTAGCTAATTTCACAGCAATTAACGTAAACAGGTTAACCTGACGTAAACAGCTCCTAAGAGCTACTTAAGAACTCGTGCACGTTGCGCTCGTGCACCTGACTTTAAGTTGATGGTTGGGAAACCCTCGTAAGTAGAAAGAGTTCGGCCGTCAACGATGTCGCGAAAATCCACGTAGAACGTTAAGATACATCGTTATCGGGAAACGAGGCCCATATCATTAGTACTTCTACACGTATAGTCACCAGTTGCCTAATTCATTCCAAGTGAAACAAACAAGTAAAGGATTACATTTTAATGTAATTTGTGTCGAATTCCATATTTAACTGAGATTAACCTAATATGCTATTGCAGTAGCCTAAAAGATTAAGATCATTATTTTGCACACAGTATGTAGTCTATGCTATTGAGGAAAGTAGTCATTTTGATTATTTAATTGAATATGAAGCCTCATGTTACGCATGTTTGGACATTTACATTCTAGTCTGAAATACATGCTCCAGAATGTATGGGAGATTAAAATACTTAATTGTTTTCAGGCTCAAAATCATATAGACTATCCTGATCAACAGTGTAACAGTCAGTTCAAAGCGATTTGGTAGGGCATTTTCAAACAGCTATACAATTATGTTTCAACAAACATATTTGTTTACAAATACAACAGAAGAAGCACTAGAGTAAATCCTTGTCCAGAACCCACAGCAAAATTGCCATCTTCTTACATTGTTATCTCGTCTGACGCATTCAGTTTAAAGGCATTGCTGGACAACGCGGTCGGCTTTAACCAAACATTTCATTTATTAACTTCGGCCTGGCACTGCCCACTTTGTGCCTTTGATCACGCCTTAACCACTCACTTTACACCTGTGCATCAGTTTGCATGCCCTGCCATTTCTGCCAGACGTCAAAATACGGGCCAATGACTCCTAATGAATAGTTATGTAACTTCATAAAATAAAAAGGCTAAAGTTGCTTTGCATTGCTGTACACTCAGAAAATAGTTTCTAATAAGCTGTCTCATACTGACAATAATAATAATAAAAAGTTAATACTCATGCCACTGGCTTTATTTTGAGAATGGCATGTTAGTAGTACATTTAATATCAGTACAGTTGATTCATTACTGCTGATGTGTTACTTATATGTTACTAATAATATGTTACTTATTAGCAGCTAGTTAAGACCTACACTATTCCGTTTGACCTCACGGCATTCGTGAAGCATATAAACAACAAACCGAGTCGATTAGAGGTATAAAAAGTCGTGTAGATGACCTTTATTCACATAAAATATGTTCTGCACATGAGACCTGACTCCCCTGAGATCACTCGCTGTGAGTGAGCCCTGCCTTGGCACTCCCTATAAGAGGCTGGGGTCATCTCCACGCAGGCTGTCACCGCCGTCACATAGACCTTATTTGACACGCCCTTTTCTGAGCTGAACGATCGGTGTAAACCACCTCTCTCGAAAGGCTCAGACATCGGCGGAAAAAATGACCGGATCACATCTAAGCCAGTGCTACATGAGGCAATTGTAACCGCATCGCGAGTTTCTATCTGAACAGACGCGGTGTGATCGGATCACATTGACACATGTATAAGGGGCTACTTTGAATCTGAACAGTGTGGACTGTAGGGGCTACATTGTACTCCATCATGAAGCAGGCATAGCAATGCAAAATATTTTGAGATTAAAATCACTGGTAAAGCTTTACAGGTGTTTCATAAGTTGTCATCCCTCTGCAGGTTGAGTAGTTGGGGAGAAATGGGTGTCTGTCAGATGAAGCTTTACAGGTGGTTCATAAGTTGTCATCCCTCTGCAGGTTGAGTAGTTGGGGAGAAATGGGTGTCTGTCAGATGAAGCTTTACAGGTGTTTCATAAGTTGTCATCCCTCTGCAGGTTGAAGAGTTGGGGAGAAATGGGTGTCTGTCAGATGAAGCTTTACAGGTGTTTCATAAGTTGTCATCCCTCTGCAGGTTGAAGAGTTGGGGAGACACGGATATCTGTCAGATGAAGAGCTGCTGAGGATAAAGCTCCTCAGGAAGATTGAAGAGCCTACAGCATCCTCCTGTCAGCCACTGGAGAATAGGAGGTGGGGCACAGCTGTTCCTTCCAGCATTTATTACGTTTTGCCACAGAAACTGTTTGTGTAGATTTGAAGTTACATTTACAATCAATGTTTTTGCAGGGTTTTGGACATGGGGCATGTGGATCCAAAGTTTACCAGTCAGCTGCAGCAGTTTGCATGTGAACCCGCTGACCTGTCATCACACAACCTGTGTAGTCTACTGCGGCTGGACTGGGTCAAACACTGGGACTGCTACACTCAGAGATCAATCCTCTTGGCACAGAAGAAAGTCCTGAGTGAGTCACACCCCTCTGCTCTCCCTATCTACATGAGACATCACTATAGAATGAATTGAATATGGTGTTTTATTTAGTTGATACTGATGATTATTGGTCAATGAAGAGGCTAAAACGAGTGAACTAACTAGTTAATAGCCAATAGACTTGCATTGGAAAGACCAAAAACTGCATTGTGGGCACTGAAAGGAGCTTTCTAGCTTGTTAACTGTTGTTTGGTGATGTCCTTACATTATGGCAGTGTTTCCGACCTGAAGCACAAGACTACATTGTAAATTGCCTGGGTGGATTGTGGGAACAACAGATCTATTAATTCCCCAAAATGAATTTAAAGACATTATAAAATCTAGTTACACAGACCTTAAAACCCCATTCTGAACGAATTTTTTCCACTAAAGTTGCGGAGTGTAGCTCACTTTTACACCACTGTTGTAAATACAAATTGCCATTCGAGACCCCCTAATGGACAGTGTACACGTGTATTTGGCAGTGGTACAGAAGACATTCTCCTTTTACCTAAACGAGATGTTGTGTCGTCCCCATATGAGGCAGCATGCTCAACTCTCCAACAGACCTCACTGAGCTGTCCGTGCTGCCTCTGTACAGTTTGTTCCCTTATGTCTACAGCTGTGTCTGGGTCAAGGCCTTTTCCTTTTCCCCTGCGGGTTCCAGGTCAGAGCCTGACTGGTGCTATTAGATGCTGCTTTCTGATTGATGTGATCTATCCAGGCCCAGTTCCTCCTCAGGATTTGTGCTACATTTGGTTTAACAAGACATACACATGGTAATTTAGATCACTGCCCACAGTTGAACTTACAGGAATGTGCCAAAACAATTAGCAAAAATGAAGTACTGTAGTTAAAAATTAAACATATACATTATTAGTATGAACCACACATGGCTTGTGGGAAAATTTAGTTTCTTAAGGATTTAAAGGTAAACTGAATTTTGACAATAGAACAAACCATATCAGAGGAACAGAGGAAGGCCTGAAGCTTGCTGTAGTCACTTCCTATGGCTGATTTGTTTAAAATTGGGTAAATAGCTTCTATATGCCATCATGAATCAGCCTACTAAATTTCAAGGACTGGCCATTCACACAGGCTTCTTTTGACTGCTGACATTTAATTGACTATTGGCATCCATTCTGTTAAGCAGGCCAAGTGAATGTAAACTTGCTTATTATAACGCTCACTACTGGTGAAAATCTGTCGTTTCAATTGCGTGAGAAGATGTACTGATTTGGAATCTATGATTTGGCGCATGTGTTACTGTTCCGGGGAGAAAAATAACAAAGTAGAAAAATCAATTCCCTGTTTGGACCTCTAAAACATCTCCTCTATGATGTAGATCCGGCACCACCATGGTAATCAAAATGTGAACATATACCTGCCACTAGTCTCCAGTACCTACAGCAGGAGTTGTAGTGAGGGGAAAGAACAATCACCCCATCTGTCCTTAAGCCTCTGTGGTTCGTAGATTTCATGCATACATCCAGAATACATCCATCCAATGGATAGTGACTTCTTGGATGAACCCATCTCCAGCAAACACTTACTGGAGCGAGCCTAGCTCAAAGAACTTAAGTAACACCATAACCACATGTTCACTGTATGATCTTTCTACCAGATGAATGGGGTAAGCTGTAAGACATCACAAGGCCTAACCTTTTTTGCATAGCTTCCCTTCCAGAGACTGACTTGATTGATTTAAAAACTGAAAAACTATCTGTGACTGTGCAGATATGAATCACTCCATGCAGTCAGCCCACATGTTTATGTTGTGCTATACTGGGACGATGTCCATATGTTGGCCTAGCCAATACACATGATGTTCGTGTGTAGCGGCCTTCAATGTGAAAAATGTGAATATTCACTATGTGAATAGTGTTAAATCGATGTCCACACACTAGAGTCTATAAAATTACAAAGAAACATTTTATAAGTTCGTAGAGGCCTAGTCACTGCTTTGATCGCTTGTCTTTGACTGCTCTTCTGCGTTGTGTTAATGTGCCATCGGGTAAATAAGATGTTTGTTTTTGTACATCTAATCCCCTAGTTGTGAACCTCTGACTTGGGGATCTTTTGATACATAACACACGACAACACATTCTTTTCTTGCACAGAGAGCTCCTGTGAATCTGAAGTCTTGTGGGCATACCTGACCTCACACCACGATCATCAGGGGGTCATTGAGTGGATCGAGAGCCTTGTGAGCAACAGAAACTCCTCTACTTCTCCTTTATGGCCAGCATTAACTGCAGATGTTGTCAGCAACAACACACAGAGTAACATGTTTCTGAGGAACCTCATCTTGGACATGTTGGCTAGGTAAGAAAGCCATATCCCTTGGCCGGATCCCTGGGACTGTTTGATATTCGTTGTTTCAGAGCTCGACCAACTCATGTGTCTTCACAGACAGGGTGAATTTGTTCAGACTGAAATGGACAACTTTGAACAGCTGCTGTGGAGGCTTGGTCAGGCTGGAGGAGTGATGCAAGTGACAAAGATTCCACAGTTTTCATCCTCTCAGATGCACGCTTTTTACACCTCCTTCATTAACCACTGTCTAGAGATGGGACTACGCTACCTCCTCTACAACTACATTAGGTCTTACAGGTAATACATCTTAATTTTGAAAAGAGATTTTGGTTTGTAGCATTTGCTGTTTCCTCATTTGACCTTGTTTATCCCAGAAATGAGCCAGTCCTGGAGGGAGAGCCTTCATGTGAAAGTCATCCATGCTTTGAGATGCTGTTGAAAATACAAGAAATAGCAAAGGACATAACAGGTATTTCACCCAACACTCGCTTTGTCTTGGAGTTGTTAGGTAGCATAGTTGACTGATGGGCAACAATACAACAAAATGTATTATGATAAAAAATACTGAATTCTCCATATTGAAACTAATTAAAAAAACTATGAAATTCCTCTCCCAAGCCAATCAAAATAATTTAATGAATCAATCCAATTATATTTGGTGTGATTTCAAATCTTGAACATTTTCCTTGGGAATCAAAGTGCCCTTACAAAAAGTGCATATAGCCTTGTATCCAAAGTTTCAAAAGTCTTTGAAAGTTTGTACATAGCCATCTCAAGCCATAGGCTGCAGTTTTCTATGTTCAGTTATAACTGAAGCTCTTTTATGTAAAGGGAGACCCAGGTGTGGAAATCGGTAGTAGGGGGCATCCTCTGTAAAATATGCAATAATGTTTTTAAAATATCTTCTATGAGTAGATTTCTATCGACCAAGTTTTTTTTTTAAGTGGCATTATGCAGGAATTGCTAACTGCTAACGAGATGCTAGCTGCTAAACCTAGTGAAACCTCTTGAAATTTGCTTACGTTGACACTATGACATACTAGTGAGTCAACAACTTTCCTAACACAGTCAAACATCAAGCAAATGCAACACAATACAAAGCAAGAGGGCAAATAAGCTACTTACTAGTTTGGCAGACAGTAGTAACCGGGCGGCTTCAGGTAAACCTACATAAGCATGAGCATATGGGCAGCCGTGGCCTACTGGTTAGGGTTTCGGGCTAGTTACCGGAGGGTGGCCGGTTTGATCCCCGACCAGTAGGAAAAATGTGGGTGGGGGAAGTGGATACATAATGCCACTTTAATGTTCTCTCAATATATTTCATCATTGGCAAAAGTAGCTTTGGGTGTACCCCTCAGGAATTGCTCTTGAGAAACACTCATGTCCTCATCCCCGAAAGGGTAGAATGAGATTTCCTTCCATGGGTAAACCACAAAATAGTCTGCATAAAAGCTTTATTAACAAACGTTATTCGTAAAAGTTATTCACAATACATTTTCTAACCAGCTATCATAGTTATAAGAGGGACACCATATCACTACAATTGTTTTACTATTAATGTTCGTGTTTGCTAATCCACATTAGCTTTAGTTTTTTAATTTAAATTAATACAAAGGTTGTTACTGTTACTGCTTCTTTGTTACTGAGTTTAATGAGCATCGTTCAAACAGCAATTGGAGATTTTTAGCTTTTTGTTTCAGTTCTCTTGGCTATCTGCTGTCAAGATAGCGCATACACATCAACTGGGCAGTGGATTTCAGACAGCTAGGTGCAGACCTGAAACACAATCGCACATCAAAAAGGAATGAGATTCATCTCAATGAGTCAGAAGAGTGGTCATTTACTGTATTTGGCCCTGCAAGATATTCCACAATGACAAAAAAACTGACTTAATTGAACCAGGAGAGGTTTCAACTTGAAGCATTCCACTGTGAGCTTTGGGCTAATTGAATGTCATGTTGTTGTAATCCTGCAGAACCAGGGAGAGTCTTCCAGGGCAGCCTGACTAGTGCCCGTGTCCTCATCCCCGGCAGCCAGGGCAGTGTGAGCAGCATGCTTCTGGAGGGTCACAGCCTTCTGGCTCTGTCAACAATTATGTTTGCCCCTGGCGGCATAGACCAGGTGGGGCCTCTTCTGTCTTTCTGGTGTTGGTGTTATTTGTGGGTTAGCTTTTTGTTATTGTTGTCATTCTAAGCATTAAAGAGGTATTGGCTGGTCCATATTGTCCTGTATGGATGTTGTCTATGGCGTGTTCTTTACTGTTGGAGTGACTTCCGAACCATTCCTGAGCACTTTTGAAGCAGTAGTAGAGTGCAAAATGTAAAATGTATATCAGAGCAGAGCAGTAGCAGGGTGCAGGATTATCATCTGTGCATACACGATGGAACACAATACTTTAATAAGTTACATATTATATACAGTGTCTTGCATAAGTATTCACCCCCTTTGATGTTTTTCCCTCTTATTGCTTTTATAAATCAATCTTGGTCAATATAAGTTGGCTTTTTTGACACAAAAATTCACAAAAAAAACCCTCTTTAATGTCAAAGTGAAACAGATTTCTACACAGTTATGTCAATTTAATTAAAATATGTAATGTAAATAAGTGATTGCATAAGTATTCACCCTCTCTAAAGTAACTGACCTAATTCAACCGAGGTCTAGCCAATTGGTGCTAGAAGTCTCACAATTAGTGAAATGGGGATCAGTGTGCAGTGCATGTGTTTCAAGTAATTGAAGTATAGCGACACCTGTGTCTGGAAGGTCCATTCACTGGTCAGCATTCAGTAATCAGTATTCCTGGCTACCGTTACACCATAAAGACTAAAGACCAATCTGAGCAACTCAAAGAAAAGGCACTAAACATCCCCTGGAATTCTGTTAAATCCATCATCAAGAAAGTGTAAATCTGCCAAGAGCAGGCAATCTTCACAAACTGAGTGACCGTGCAAGGGGGAGACTAGTGAGAGAGGCCACCAAGACACCTATGACTACTCTGAAGGAGTTACAAGCTTCAGCAGCTGAGATGGGAGAGACTCTGCATACAACAACTTTTGCCCGGGTTCTTCACCAATCAAAGCTTTATGGAAGAGAGCTACTTTTGAAAAAAAGCTCCACTTTGGTCTCATCTACTTGACCATGGAGTCTCCCACATGCCTTTTGGCGAACTCTAGTCGATATTTGGTCCATATTTTTTTTCAACCGTGGCTCTCTTCCATAAAGCATTGATTGGTGAAGAATCCGGGCAAAAGTAGTTGTATGCATAGTCTTTCCAAACATAGCTGCTGAAGCTTTTAACTCCTTATCTTTTGAGTTAAGCCTGCCTACGTAAGTCTTGTGTGGTCAGAAATTACTTTTATACTTCATGAGTATAGTCTGTGAACATACAGCCGCGGAAAAAATTAAGAGACCACTTCAAAATTATCAGTTTCTCTGGTTTTACTATTTATTGGTATGTGTTAAAGTAAAATGTACATTTTAGTTTTATTCTATAACCTACTGGCAACATTCCTACCAAATTTCAAATAAAAATATTGTCGTTTAGATCATTTATTTGCAGAAAAATGACAATTGGTCAAAATAGCAAAAAAGATGCAGTGTCTTCAGATCTCGAATAATGCAAAGAAAACAAGCTCATATTCATTTTTAAACTACACAATACTAATGCTTTAACTTAGGAAGAGTTCAGAAATCAATATTTGGTGGAATAACCTTGATTTAAAATCACAACTTTCATGTGTCTTGGCATGCTCTCCACCAGTCTTTCACATTGCCGTTGGGTGACTTTATGCTACTCCTGGCGCAAGAATTCAAGCAGCTCGGCTTCTTTTCATGGCTTGTGACCATCCAGCTTCCTCTTGATAACATTTCAGAGTTTTTTTTATGGGATTCAGGTCTCGAAATTGGGCTGGCCATGACAGGGTCCTGATCTGGTGATACTCCATCCACACCTTTACTGGCCTGGCTGTGTGGCATGGAGCATTGCCCTGCTGGAAAAAACACTTCTCAGAGTTGGGGAACATTGTCAGAGCAAAAGGAAGCAAGTTTTTCTTCCGGGACAACGTTGTACTTTGCCTGGCTGAGGTTTGTAAAAGACCATAAGGATTGAACCAAAGCGGACTGGAGGGTCTCCTAGTTCGTCTTCTCTGATGAGTCCAATTTTCAGCTTTGCCAAACACATGGTCGTCTGATGGTTAGACGGAGACCTGGAGAGGCCTACAAGCCACAGATACTTGCACCTACTGTGAAATTGGACTCATCAGAGAAGACGAACTAGGAGACCCTCCAGTCGGCTTTGGTTCAATCCTTATGGTCTTTTACAAACCACAAGCCATGAAAAGAAGCCGAGCTGCTTGAATTCTTGCGCCAGGAGTAGCATAAAGTCACCCAACGGCAATGTGAAAGACTGGTGGAGAGCATGCCAAGACACATGAAAGTTGTGATTTTAAATCAAGGTTATTCCACCAAATATTGATTTCTGAACTCTTCCTAAGTTAAAGCATTAGTATTGTGTAGTTTAAAAATGAATATGAGCTTGTTTTCTTTGCATTATTCGAGATCTGAAGACACTGCATCTTTTTTGCTATTTTGACCAATTGTCATTTTTCTGCAAATAAATGATCTAAATGACAATATTTTTATTTGAAATTTGGTAGGAATGTTGCCAGTAGGTTATAGAATAAAACTAAAATGTACATTTTACTTTAACACATACCAATAAATAGTAAAACCAGAGAAACTGATAATTTTGAAGTGGTCTCTTAATTTTTTCCGCGGCTGTATTTGGAATTGTATCAGAACCTCTGAAAACCTCCTATTAAATAACATGCTTACCTTGGCTCTTTTGTTGGAATCTGCACCACCTAGTTTTAGCTCATCCTTGAAAAAGATTGGATTGGTTGAGAATGTTTAAAATGCACTCCATGCCAACCCACATTTAGTCAAATTTTGAGAAAATAACTCTTCTGTCATTCAGATTTTTGCAATTGCAATCTGCTCTCCTCAGGTTTCTCAACACGTACTCCAAGTGGGTGACTGCCCGTGGCGAGCTGACCCCCAGCTCCTCAAGATGGCCCTGAGCACGTATCCCAAACTCAAGTTTGCAGTCTTCCCACCCAGTGGGCCATTTGGCATGGGATCATCAGATATATCAGTTTACCATCTCATGCAGGTATGTTGTAAGGGGTGTATTGATTATGCATGCAATGTCATGTGTCTTTATAATTTTATTGAAATAAGTATTTACAATTGTTCAGGCACCTGTAAGTGGTGAGATTTAAAAGTTCCCAACCTTGCCTTTTTTCAGTCTCTAAATCCGTTGGATTCCTCCAGACTCTTTTGGTGGCAATCAGCCAATACACTGGGCGTTACAGGTGGGTTTCACAGACTTCCCCAAAAATGTTATCTTTATCATTTGTTAATGATTTAATCACCTACTCTCTTAACAGATATATCTGAAGAGCTGCCTCATTTCTCCACCCCATATCTTGTAAACAAATATGCCCTCCTGGAAAACCTGGACTTCTTGCATCACCTGAGGCACGGAAGGCCCTCTTTCGCCTATGGAACCTTTCTAGTCCAGCATCTGGCAAACTTCAAAGATGACAAACTACTGTGAGTCATTTGCCATTTTCAACCATGTCAAATAGTGTCAAACAGTGCAGTGATTGGTCAGTGTAATGTAGGTATTAGAAAAAGCCAGTCTTTCAAAACTGATCGGTTGGAGTAGACCCATAGTGAAAAATAGTGAACTGATTTGCAGCCTAGGGATGAAATGCGACACCTTGTGTCTTTAAATTCAGTAATAAAACAGGAGTGAGAGTTGGGTTGGTAAAGGACATCCCCTCAGCTGTGATTTGGCTGTAGGCATGAGGCTGGAAGGTGTATAAGTTAGTAGCGCACACAGCAACTCTGACAGATATAATGGGTGTCTCCCTCTTTCACGTATCAATTCCATTAATGTATCAGGTAAAACCAACAAAGAAATGGGTTTTTGTATCCCCACCCAACTGTAGCCTATTCAACTGGATAATACAGAGCTTGAACCTCTGTGAGAGGTGTGTAAAACATGCTGGGTCTGACTCCAGTTAACCGAGCTATGCACTATCCTTGCTATCTCTAGCTTAGGGAACCAATCATTTTAATCTGGTATACAGCCAAATGTACTCACAAATGGTTTAAAAACAACAATGTCAATGTTCTGGAGAGGCAGAGACAGAGCACCATTCAATTTGTGGCTTGACTTGAAAAGGACTGTTCACCTATTAACCCTATGTAACCTGACAGAGCTTGAGCCGTTTTGCTAAGAATAATGGGGAAATATTGCAGTGTCCTGATGTGCAAAGCTGATAGAGACCTACAGTTGTATGCAAAAGTTTGGGCACCCCTGTACAAATGACACATTCCTTCAAACAAACCTTCCTGCAGGAGTCATATGAGGGATTTTAGTGACCTTTCCAAGTTGGAATTGTATCCACTTTATTTATATAATGTTATTGCTCTTTAAAGAAACACTAACAATTCCTTTGAAATAACTATTATCTCAGTTAACTCTAGGCACAGTCATAGTAAACTGCTAAACTCAGGTTCTGAACTAAGCATAGCAATGGAATGTTTTGATTAGCTAGACAGATTGCAACAAAGCATAGTCTGCTTGAGTAAACTGACGTTGTAATGAAACAATTGTATGTGATATAACATTGCTGATTACATTATATCACATTTTATCAAGTTAAAATGATTAAAATAAGTGTCAGTGACTGAAATCAGTGAGCCACCCTCACCACCCACACACATACAGATACCTGTGCAAACATTTTGTGACATTCGCACGGCATTGTAATTTATCAATGTGACTGTAAATAATCCAGTGTGGGTGGTTTCTTGATTTTCTTAAAAGCACAGCAGATGCATATCCATGAAGTCGGTTAAGGTGTTTGGTGCAGTGTAAGCTGTTAACATTAGTGTGGCTGCGTAATGCTGGCATGGGGAATCTACAGCAGGCACACTTGATGTTGCTGGATGTCAGAAAACCTGAAGGATCACCAACTGTTTCCCCATTATTTTAAATGGGAAAAAAAAGAATGAAAAAATGAGGAGAAAAAAAGACTTTTCTACTCAAGCACTGCACAGGATCAGGATGGACATGTCAGAGTTGGAGCGGTGTAACAAACAATGCAACAAACTCTAAGATTTCTCGCTTGCCAGGAATGCACCGCTAGCCGAGAGTAAGCAAGTTTAGTGTGAACTGCTACAACAGAAAGCCTGCTAGCTAAAGCAATTCATCGCGAAGACGACCCCGAACTCTACAAACTGAACAAAAGGAGCGACGGTTTCCTCCGATCTACACTGCACAGCAACAACGACATCAGAGCTACAAACTACTTTATCTACAAACTCTCTTCAGCCTGGTTCATCAAAACATCGAACACCCCTTTCCCTAAAGGACTGGAAGCTTCGATATACCAACTGGGCATTTACAACTTCCCTGGCATACTCACTATCTGGCTAAGCATAACTGTTGGGATATATATTCATGGTTAGTTGGTAGTTGGCTGGTAGGGACCAGATGTGACAACTGGGACATGACTCTGTTATGGACCAATCGAAGCACTATATATTCACGGCGGAAGGTGAATTGCGACGAATCACCGTCCTGAGCCCGCCCCCTCAGGTACCCTTAATAGGGGGTGATGCCGTCGCTCTGTCTCTGAAGACTCTGAGCATGGAGCCTACCAGAAAACAAACACACTGTACACGCAACGCTTGTCACATCTGGTCCCTACTCAGGGAACCGAGGTTATATACGTAACCGAGATGTTCCCTATCGCAGTGGACTGGGACCGAGTCCATTCACGCGTGTAACAGTGCTGGCCAATACACATACACACACGCCAATCCTTATTCACCTTGCCCTCTGAGAGGTTCACATGGCGGGCGGTAGTGTGCACTACATGGGGTATGATTCCAACTTAAGGTGAACGGGATCACCGATCCCTTGCTTATGAAACTTACACCCCAACTGTGCCAGCCACCTTTAATACATAAAGGGAGATGAACACATAATGTAGCATATTCACAGGCCACAGAGGATCACAGATCACTCGCCTGCAATACACTCTGCAGGAACCCAGGCCTGAAGCTAAGAGCCTGTTCCTTTCAGGTGCCAGGCCCTGAGCTGCCACAGCTCTGGCTTGAGGTGCCAGACCATCCCGTGAGCCTGCGAGAGGAGATCTCTGCCCAGAGGGAGCTCCCACGGAGGTTGCACTGACATTCTGATTAAATCCGCTAACCATGGCTGATTGTTGTGTTGTGTGGTGGATGTGTTGAAGGGGAATTTAAACATGCATGACTTTATTGCTTTTCCTACAGAGGCAATGTGTGACATGCAGTGCTGTGCTTATGAAACATAACTTACACGCTGCGCTCAACATGAAAGCTACATGTGAGAGTGCATCAGCTGTCTCGTCTCCTCGCTGCTGCTGACGGCGAGCACTGCTCAGAGTGCATCATCTGTCTAGCATCCCTGCTGTCCAAGCGTGCGGGGCATTCAGCACTGGAATGAGAGAAAACATTAGTACAGAACTAGTTCGGAGCTCACCAATGGTGACAGCCGTTGACGGTAAGCTAGCTAGCTAGCAGTGTAGTCAAGGGCAAGAGCTAACAAGCTAGGCAGCTAGCACGAACATTCTGAAGAACAAAGTATTAACTCGTCACTCACGCTGGCGGCAGGAGTACAGTACGAGTTTGTTACAGGCATGAGAATCACTCACCTTTCAGCGAAATTCGCCGTTTTGAAAACAAAATAGGTGACCAACGTGAATCGTGTAGATTCGATGAGTTTTTGTTTTTGTGGGGGGGGGTCATATTCAGTGGCGGCAGGCGGCAGTGTTGCCAGATTGTAAATGGCGTATCATATATGAGGCTCAAAATTATCGTATTTGGAGGATAATGAATTCTATCTGTCAACACTGGGAAAGTTTGACCAATGACAATTCTGTCTACAGTCAGAGCTCGCGCAAGAAGGTGGAACGTAAGTCTTAAAGACGTAATAACTAATTTGTGAAAGACCCAGAGAAACACTTATATCTGACGAGGCAAAATCCTGGACAATTTTGGAATCCCTGCTGGACGCATTTTTTTTTTGTGACCTTAATGTAAGCATATAAAACGTTAAAACATGTGTTCGTAACTTAACCAGATGATTAATTTCAAGTGGTATAACCTCCAGATACATTTGTATAAAAAAGTTAGCAAGCATATGATGTGATTAGCCTGGTAACGAGACGGCTACGGTGTGAATAACTGATGTACTGAATAACTGAGTAAGCTCATTTAGCTACATTAACTCAAACGCCACGGAGACTCCCTGTTCTAACTTTGAATCGCTCTTTTGGGGCAAGGCGACCATTGCAAAGGTGTTTGACTACAGACTGTTAACGTAGCAAATAATTCCTACTATTGCAGCCAGTCAACCTACAAGCCTTGCAGGTATAAAACAAATCATGACGTCAGATGACGATGTTCAGTCTCGTTACCATAAACAAGACCCAATACAGAGCAACCCTGAGCACTGACATGACAAGCACTTTGGTGACAAGAAAGGTGAGCTCTGCTCAAAAAGGCCAAGTCGCCAAGCTATGAGGCAAAGCAGTCAAGAGCAAGTGCCACTGGAAGTAGATTGATGGATACTTTAATAGGAGCTTGACATATTTTAAATATATATATATATATATATATATATATATCCAGTTATTCAACATAATAAATCAGCGGCGAAACAAACAATAGAATCATATTTTCTTGACAAGAATTCTATACATGAAAAGAGATCCTTGCATTTTGCATCATTTAGTACTTCTAAAGAATATATGATTGTATTGTTTTTTTTCGCCGCTGATTAACGCGAAGGGCCTTGCCAATACAATGTATTGAAATCTGAATTACATAACATTGTATTGGCTGTCAATCATGGATGGAAGAGTAGACAAGTTAAGTTACGGCATCTCTTGTGGGGGCTATGCATTAAGCCATTTGTGGTGCCCTTACCACATTGTGCCTCATATACTGTAAATGATAGACCCAGTGACAGGCTGGCATGAAATGGCTTGCATAATACTAAGTAAGGAGGCCAAAATCATTTTTGACTCATGAATGAAGCTAAGTTTCTCTAGCTCTCCCCAGGTTGAAAAAAAAGCATCTCAAACTGCATTAGATTGACGCTTTAAAATATGGAATATTAAAATTTTACTTACGGGGGAGCACGCCCCCGGACCCCCCTAGAGGGGTAATATCCTCCTCACCTTTTTCACCCCTGACCCGTTTTCATGCCTGCTTCCCCAACGGGAACAAGCTAGTTGCAGGGAAGCCAGTAGACTAGCCTGCTAGCAAGCTAACACCTAACAAGCTAGGTAGCTAACTCGAACTTTAAGTCTAGAAGCCTTAACTTGCGGCACTAACCGGAGAAGGTTGTAAGACATCGCTCGTTTACCTTACAAAAGTTGACGGCCGTCAGGCATCAACTCAGTTAGCAGGGAAGTAGCAGCCTAGCTAGCTAATGAGCTAACTCGGTAACTCTCACCAGCCATGCTGAAGTCAGGGCACGCCAGTCTCGACGTGTCTGTAACGAGAGGAGGTTAGCACAGACATCGCAGGCCAGGACGTAGCCACTGCCTGGACATCCTCTGAAATGAAACAACAGTCAGTAAAGAAAACTATCACAACGTAGCACGTTGAATAGTAATGGCTAACTGGCTTGTCAAAGACAAACGTGGTAACCAGTCAAGACAGTTACTTTACTTAGGCGTTGAAATTATCCTTGCAGCACTCAGAGCTAGTAAGGGAATTAAATCCGACAACTCACCAACTCAACCGAGTGAATAGCACACAAGGGAAAACAACGCTGAGCGTATAGAAGTGACGTATCGAGGTCTCTACTTCAAGAGCGAAAAGTCTTCAGAGACAGAGCGACGGCATCACCCCCTATTAAGGGTACCTGAGGGGGCGGGCTCAGGACGGTGATTCGTCACAATTCGGCCTTCCGGTGTGAATATATAGTGATTCGATAGGTCCATAACAGAGTCATGTCCCAGTTGTCACATCGCAGTCCACTGCGATAGGGAACCATGTTCTTCTTCTAACTTAGCGTAGTAATCACACAGATTACACATACATTGGCCTTGACACAGCCACACACACAAAGGGAACACTTCAACTTGGCGCTTCACATAGGCTTGCTCTTTGTTCATCTCACATGTATGTTCATAAACATGTACACACATACTGGCGGAACAAAGGAACACACACACACATTCTTTCTGGCTCGCACCGACACAGCGCACTTGAGCACACAAGCTCCCGCCCTCATGCACACACACACACACACACACACAAAAACAGACACGCACACACACACACTCTCAGTCCCTCTCTTTCATACACATTACATTTACATTTACATTACATTTAGTCATTTAGCAGACGTTTTTGTCCAAAGCGACGTACAAGGGAGAGAACAATCAAGCTAAGAGCAATACAACCTGGTGTAACAATAAATACTAAAAAAAAATTTCAAGACATAAAAAACGACATAGAAAGACAAAGAAGTGCGGGACTGTCACTGCTTAAAGCCCCAATATGCAGGTTTCCCTTAGAGCTCCCCCTAAAGGTTTTCACTAGTATTTAACATTTACTCCAGTGTCGTAAAAACACATTTACGATAGGTGCATGTTCGAATTCGCGTTGCATTTACTTGTATGCCGTACAAGTCAGTGAAGACGTGATCAGAAAACAGCGAATTATGTCAACCAAGGTAAGAATATTCAAAGATTTTACAGAAATATGACTGCATAGTTTTATTCATTGTGATATCGGAGATGAATGCTAATTCAACCAAAAGAATGACACTAGAGGCAGAAGAAGAGGCAGAGCCGGGGCCAGAGACATCGACCCAGATGACCAGATAAGGATACAGGAGCTACAGGACAGGAGAATAGCTGAAGCACAGGTTTGATTATTTGTCAACAATTCTCCATGGAAATATTTATCAGTTGCCAAAAGTAAAACAATAACAAAACAAGACTTGTGTTTTAGACAAGGGTTTGTTCCCTAACGGACCAACAGAGGATTGAGCTAGTGGACACCATGCTGTCCAGGCAACCAGGCATGATGTTCGACATTTTGGCCTTTTTGTCTTCCCAAACACATGTGCCAAATCCGAGACTTCATTGGTGCACCTGCAGTAATTGTAGCGACCTGAACACAGACCAAGAAAGGATCTGCTGCGGCCAGACCCCTGAGAACTGTGTAAGCACCATGGCAATGATGCAGTATTATGTTCTTGACATGGGCGTTTTACGGCTAGCACGGGCTGCTTGGAACGATGTGTTTGCTATCGATGATGCACAGGAACCAGGGGCTGGGAACAGACAGTTCAGACATGCGGCATACCGCCAATTTGTACTGTGGCAGCATGGTCGCTTGGGGGAAGGAAATAGGGTAGTCATACCAAGCTGCTGTGTTTGGAAGATTAGGACCTTATTTCCTGACCCCTTGGGTACCTATGTTGGCTTCAGGGTCCGCCGGTTGATGTAAATATGTCCCAAAATATGAATAGTTTTGTTATTTATGTTCAAAACATGTACAGTTTGATGTTTGATGTTCATTGTTTTTTATTTACATATACATTAAAATATTTCTTTTTACGACTCTTGAATTATTTGCAAATTATTTACATACATGCAAAGAATGGAATGCTTTAGAATTCGCTTTGGGCACCACCCTCTCCCCGTGGTACATGGGCCGCGTCAAGTTCAGATGTGGATGGAGGCTGTGTTGCGGCCACCAAACCCAAGCGCCTGGGATCATCAGGCCTTACATGCAAAGAATGGAATGCTTTAGAATTCGCTTTGAGCACCACCCTCTCCCCGTGGTACATGGGCCGCGTCAAGTTCAGATGTGGATGGAGGCTGTGTTGCGGCCACCAAACTCAAGCGCCTGGGATCATCAGGCCTTAGACCCTATATTCTGGGAAGACCCTTTCCACTTCCCAGCCTCTCTGCAAGGATGGCCTTCTGCAGGTCTGGAATGTAGTGGTAGCCTTTGCATTCCTTTAACACATAAACATTCCAGTGCTTGGACTTCTTGTTGAAGTACCGCCTGTACCTAGTAAAGTAATAGCACAATTCAACAACTGTTTAGGTAAGAACTAATGAATTATTATTGGTGGTGGTACACTACTGTTATAACAAAGCTTACATTCGCTGTCCATCCCTGCCACGTGCCGGAATGCGGAGGTTGTGGTAATTATAGTCGATCGCTGCTAGCAATGTCCGGGTTTTGTAAACAGGAGGGCGGTAGGAAAACCGCTTTCCTGTATACATCAGTATGTGATTTTGGAAATTCTCCAAATCTGAAGTTGACCTGAAAAACACATATGTAACCCGAAAGGTCCATTCAGTGACACACTTCTCACCACTAGATGCTACTCCATGAAAAGTATCCGATGAGCCTTCATTTCGATTTCAATTCTAATGTGCCTCGCAGTCAGTCCTACGCAGCTAATTTGCACACAGAGTTATACAATACTTTACGCTGTACATCATCCAATTATTGTAAATGTAATGGTTCTACAAGACAGACATAAAAGTTTATAAATATGATGCTTGTGTGTATGTGCAAATGAATGACAAATACTAGCATTTGCATTAAAAGGGGCATACCTGAAATTGAAGAACTTTCTCGCGTTCCCCAACAAGCGCTTTTCCATAATGATTGCAGTAAGTGCCTGGTGAGCTGCTGTATCTGTAATCACATCATTGTGAGAGTTCACATCAAATTATCAAATCATTAGAGTTAATTCACAGTAACAGAAACCACCCGAGCATAATGTTTTTGTTTACCTTGTTTCATCCATGGCTTTACTTGGCTACTTTCATCCAAGGGATCATGATCACAGCAACCATTTGCCCACATGTGTTGATTGCGGACATGATGCAAAACAGAACATTATATATTCAATATATACACATAGTATATCGTACTGGAAAACAGTCAGAAACCTTAATTTTCAGCATGTCAAACAAAATAAAACAGCATTATTGTTTTGGCCTACGGCTACATTCCATCCCAACCTTGAACTCTTCCTCGGTTTTTGCTTTGTTGCAGCAAAACCAAAAGTGGTTCACGATGTCTTTTACCCAAGGCATGATAGCAGTCTGGTCCTTCACTATGCCAGCCTGATTTCAAGATACAAGAGTGTTAAACAGGCACTGCCTCTGTGCAGCTGTGAAAGGTTATTATTCTTGCTCAGAATGACGGTGTACTCATGTGAAAATCCAAACCTTTGAAGAACATTGAGATTACAATTCATCTTATTTGAGAGTGTGAAATGGATTGGGTAAATGGCATACCCGTCGTAGCTTTTTCCCCAAATTCTTTGCAGCATGCCAGATGTCCAGAGAATGTTGTAGTCCCCAAGCCTTATATTTGCCACGCTCTGGATCTGTAACAAACAGTAAAGCTTTACAATCACACTACAACCAAAAACAAAATCAGAAATCTAAATAATTCGATTTTTCCTTACTAAGCAATGCAGTCATTTGAGGGTGGGCATCAGTGACCACTTCTTTTACAGGAATCTCCTGGAGTAGTACATCCATGGTCCTTATGAAGCACTCCTTCTCCATGATGACCGAATTTCTGTTTGTTTCCCGCTTGTCCACAGTCACTATATGCACAATGTCCCTTGATTCCTACTCAATAGTTGTGTATGTGCAGTACTGTGCACAGTGGCCTGTAGAATGAAGAGTACAGATGTACATTTTGAACTGTCTGCATCCTGAAATTCTAACCCACATTCTCTACCAACATACCTGGGGAATCCATTCTGCCATCTCCTAATGAAAAGGGAAAAAAATAGACATTGAAATATTAGAGTTGAATGTAGCGTAATATTCTTGACTTTCATAGCAGACCAAATACATGTCAATTTCATCATGGATAACTAGGTTATAAAACATTTCCTCACCTAGGACAACAACACGGTCCTGTTAACGCAGACGGGTTAAAACGTCACCTCGGTTCCTTTCCCAGAACTGTTGGACAGGGCCAACACAGTATGTGTCTTGTATTTTGAAAAAAGTGGATTGAGCCACCATTCCCATTTTCATGAACTGGAAAAGGAGTGCTATTTTTCGATAATTGTTCCCTGACAGCAGTATGTTAGTGGCAAGGGCGTAAAATTGCGTATGGACACTATGGACGTGTCCATACCAATATTTGGATACGTTTAAAATGTCCATACCAATTTTGAATGGGTAATTGCACGGCATTCGGGAAATAAATGGTTCATTTTACCCTCATGCGTACCTTCTATCAAAGACGGCGTGTCATTGTTGTGGACAGCCTTGCTATCTGTGATTGGCTCATCTTCCTGCACTAGTTATCCAAATCAACAGTAAGTTTATCACAGAAAAGTCTTGTAAAAACCTGTTCGGTCACGTCCCCCTTCAGTGAAATGTCGCTTCACACACTGTGGAGGCGGACGTCCGAGCTGCTAAAATGACATCTAAGTTTTGTTTAATTTATGCTGTCTAAGTGGCTGTAAATGTCGTGGCTTCCACGGATTGATGTAGAAATGCACAACGAACTGATTGCACTCGTTTAGACCTCATTACTCTGATCTGATCAGTCTTGTTTTAAGCTAGTCGGTAAAAGCTACGGTTAGCATCTTAGAACTCTGTGAAATGATGATAACAAACTAACCGTATTCATTGATCAAATAATACAGCAAACCAATCTGCACCAGCCAGAAAGGTATACTCAAGTCAAGACCAGCACGGTGGTGTTGGTAGTCCATGAGAGGTTATTCGTGATGTGCACTCCCAGGAACTTTGTGCTTTTCACAGACTCTACTGCACTGCCGTTGATGATGAGTGGGATGTGTGTTGGTTGTTTTTTCCTGAAGTCCACAGTAATTTCTTTTGTGTTGTTGACGTTGAGAAGCAGATTGTTCCTCTCACACCAGTTGATGAATAGCTGTACCTCCTCTCTGTATGCTGAGTCATCGTTGTCTTTGATGAGGCCCACCACTGTTGTGTCATCTGCAAATTTGATGAAGTGATTCGTTTCAGATTTGGCACAGCAGTCGTGGGTCATCAGCGTGAACAGCAGGGGGGATAGCACACATCCTTGCGGCACCCCCGTGTTTATGATGGTGGTCGCTAAGGAGTTGTTTCCGACTCTGACTGTCTGCGGTGTGTTTGTTAGAAAGTCCAGCAGCCAGTTGCACAGTGAAGTGCTGATGCCTATTGTACTCAGCTTGTCCACCAGATGTTGGGGGATGACGGTGTTGAACGCAGAGCTGAAGTCAATGAACAGCATCCGTGCGTGACTGTTTTTGTTCTCCAGATGAGCCAGGCAGAGGTGGAGTGCTGTTGCTATGGCGTCATCAGTGGAGCGCTTGGGGCGGTAGGCAAATTGGTATGGATCCAGATTAGTGGGGAGGGTGGATGTTAGGTGGGCCTTTACCAGTCTCTCAAAGCATTTCATCATGATGGGAGTGGGTCTGTAGTCGTTCAGTGATGATGCCGGTGACTTCTTGGGTAGTGGTACGATGGTGGTAGCTTTGAAACTTGCTGGTATGATGGCTTGGTTCAGAGAGGTGTTGTAGATGTCTGTGAGGACATCGGTGAGTGAGTCTGCACAGTCTCTGAGCACACGCCCGGGTATGTTGTCTGGACCTGCAGCTTTCCTGGGGCTCACCTTGAGTAGGGTCGTCCTCGCATCCGTGTTGTCCTCACACGGTGGGGGGGATTAATAAGCCAAATTAATTATAATTATATAATTATTAATTATAAGCCAAAAATACTTACATGTAGTGTATGTAGCATCTAGCTGGCAAGCTACCATATAAGCCAATGGAGTGGTGGTATACGCGCTAATTGTAACCTAAAACTACCGTTTGAAAGCTTCAGTTAAGACCTACAATACTATGCATCGTTCGTGTAGCATATTTCAGATCAAACCGAGTCATTATAAACATATAAAAAGTTGTGTAGATAGCGTTATTCATGTAAAATATTCCTTGCTTCAAGCAGCCATGTTTTTTTGAAAATTTCCGTACTGGTTTCGCTGTGTGCTCTGGGATAGCCCTTGGAGGAGCAAGTGAGCTCTCAGATCATCTTAAAAATAAGGGGTACATAGCCCTCAATCTTATCCCTTAATCTTGATCAAATTGGGTATTGAGACACCACTAGCTCTCACATGAACGCGCAATTTCAAGGGTAAGGGGGAAGATAAGGGGTAAGGGGAAGTATTGAGATTGGGCCTAAGTCTTGTCCAGCTTGCCCTCAATCTCGTAAAATCCAAAATGCTGCCATACAGCAGCTTTTAAAGAAGCCGGTGCAGGACGTATTCGTCTAGGGCTTTCCATGGCAGACATTTTGGTGCCCGCTTAAACTTTGTTTATAAACATTCAACATGTGCGTTTAGTGTGCTTAGTGCCCCCCCAAAAAAAAAACCTAAAACAAATACACACTCAACCCCCAAGCTCGCCGTGGTTGTGCCCTTTCCTATCTCAGTGGCTAGGTCAACTTTTCGAAAATGGCCTCAAAAAGACAACAGGAGTCAGGGGCAGAAAATATGCGAGATGATACCCGTGCATGACTTTCAGGTACGTCCATGTTTAATCATTGTTAAATATGGGAAATGTGCTGCTAATTAACTGGTTAGCCTATGCATACACCTCGAACTAGCTGACGTTATTGATAATGTTAGCACACTCAAATATGTTATAACTTAGGTGCAAGTAGGGCTGCCAAACGTCCCGAATTGTCCGTGTCATCCGGAATTATTAGTGATTTTTGTTTTGTCCCGTCAGGGACAGCTCCAGTACCGTATTCCAATCACAGCCTTTTTTTTGTGTCCGTGAAAAAAGAAAATATGACAGTTTAGTGTAATCTGTGACCTGGAGACAAGCACCTCTCAACTTCAGTTGACTCCACTAGCATTTGTTATGCCAACAAAAATAATAATAATAGTAATGGGTCACGCCAACACGAACAGGTGAGACTTGTAGCGAGAGATCATCATGCCTCGACTAAAGGACAGACTGCCCCACATCAAATTGAGAATCTTAAATCACGATTTAATTGAAAGCTTGCACATTGACTACTGGTTGTTTTCATACTTTATATCAGCATTCTTTACACATGATGAACTGGTGTTAAAATGTGTGAATATGAACTAGTGCATACGAAGTGTCACAGGCACCCATTATAATTGTAGAAGTTAAATTGAAGAGACTATAACATTAGCTACTATCTTAGGTTCTGTATTGACAAGAGGTAAATAGCCCCCCCCCCCCGACCCATCTAAAACAATGTTAAAACTGTGGCCAGGCAGTGAACTGCAACCAGAGCTACATAGGACGTTGAGACAGAACAATGAACAATACATCCTAGCCAGTAGTGGTTTGCCAAAATGACACTGAAATGAATAGGTTTATGGTATGGCTAATGAAACCTTTCGATTTCCATTATTGTTGGTCAGCTGTTGGCACGCACCGGCACCTGGAAGAAAGTGTCCCTCATTTGGGGTTGATGAAACAAACTTTTTTATTCTCGTGGGGCGGGAGGGGGGGGGGGGGGGGGGGCCATCATAAAGGAGTTGTGCTTAGGGCACCAAAATGGCTAGCAGCGGCACTGTTCATGCGGCTGGCCACGTTCTGGAAGAACAGCCAGCTGAGCCCGGTTTCTTCTCAGCGTTCCCAGCTCCGTCTCCACGTTGTATGATCTTGTAGACGATGCCGGTTCTTGGACTGTTCCAGTGGTCTTTGCCGTCCTGATCCATACCCTCTGGCCTGTTTGAAGTATCGGCAAATCTTTTGCTCTGTGTCTTGCTCCATACGCTTTCTTTTGATTATCTTTCAAATTTTCTCTTTTCTTCTGAAAGCTTGGAGATTTGGCAAATTCGGCTTGAGAGTTTGTGGTGGGACTGGCACTGTAGATTTCTATTTTCGTCCCATCAGAAGTTCTGCAGGGGAGACTCCATGAGCTAATGGGGTGGTTCTGTAGGCTAAGAGAGCTTTCTGATGATCTTGATTCTTACTCAGAATCTGTTTCACGGTTCTGACCGCTCTCTCCGCCTCCCCGTTGCTCTGCGGGTATCTGGGGCTACTAGTGACATGTTCAAAATCATATTCTTGGGCAAATGCTAAGAACTCAGATGAGGCGAACTGCGGCCCATTGTCCGACATTAATACCTCAGGGATGCCAAATCTGGCGAAGATGACTTTCAGTCTCTCCACTGTGGTTGCAGTTGTGAGAGTTGGCAGATTGGCTACTTCAATGTACCTGGAGAAATAATCAATCACTACCAGGTAGTGTCCTTTCCACCACTGAAAGATGTCTGCAGCAATCCTCTGCCATGGTCTAGCTGGTAACGGTGTTGTGATCAGTGGCTCTGTGTGGTAAGCAGAGTATTGGCAGCATATCTTGCATCTTTCCACCAGCTCTCTGATGTCTCTTGATAACCCTGGCCACCACATGGATTGTTGTGCTCTGGCAAAGCATTTTGTCATGCCCTGATGGCCATGGTGTATTCTCTCTGCGCATCGGTGCTGGGATGAGGATTCGTTCTCCCTTCAGGAGGATGCCATCAGCCACATGTATGTCTGCTCTGTATGGCCAATACGGAAGCAGAAGCTCAGGAACTGCCTTCCTATGCACAGGCCACCCTCTGTCTTTTTGATCTGTTCCAATGTTGTTTTTGTTGCAGGTATATGTTCCATGACGTGGTCAATGTAGACTTGGCTCTCTCTTTCCAGTTTGTCACATTCTGTGCTGTTTTGAGGTCCAAGGGGTGCTTGTGACAGCGCGTCAGCTAGCACCAGCTGTTTTCCTGGCACATGAATGATTTTGTACATGAATCTCATCATTCTCAATCTGAATCTGAGAATACATGGAGGTAAATCATCCAGCAGACGGGTTCCTAGCAATGAGATGAGAGGCTTGTGGTCTGTATGTACAGTAAAGTCTAATCCCAGGAGGTAGGCACTCCTTCTCAATTTGTGCATATCGAGCTTCTGTGAGAGTTTGACTTCTGGATATGTACACCACTGGTCTGAATTCTCCATCTGACTGTCTCTGCATTAACACTCCTCCCAGGCCATAAGACGATGCATCTGCTGAGACAAGTGTTTCTCTCTTTGAACTGTATTGAGCTAAGACAGTTGGTGAACTCAGCTCTTCCTTAATTGCCTCAAAAGCAGTCTTTTGTTGAATGTCCCACGTCCATGTGCAGTCATTCTTAAGCAAGTGTCTTAGGGGTTTTGTGAGAGTGGGCAGATGAGGTGAAAACTTGCCGACATAATTCTGCCGAGCTGATTCCGAATGGGAGTCTCCTGAAACAATACCTCCCAAAGGGAGTGATGAATGTTGTTAAGCGCTCAGAGTCTTTGTGCAAGGGTATTTGCCAAAATCCTGAAGTGGCATCCAGTTTTGAGAAAACTACAGCTCCAGCTACCTTTGCTAGAGTTTCATCCACAGCTGGCAGTATGTGTCTCTCGCGACGCACACTCTCATTGAGTCTTGTTATATCTACACAGATCCTGATGTTTCCGTTTCGCTTCGGAACAACCACTATTCCTGCACACCACTCGGTCGGCTCTTTGATTTTTCGGATGACGCCCATAGTTTCCATTCTCTGGAGCTCTGACTTCACTTTATCCATGAGAGGCAGTGGCGGCTCCTGAAAAAAATCTCAGGGGGGGCAATTTTTTTGATAATGATTAAGGCGACCCATTCAGTAGGTACATTAAGTTATCCGATTTACTCATACAGCAAAACCTTTTTGTCCACTATTGGCAGCAACCAACAGTAATATCTCCCCTCTTTCTACATAGCTAGAGTAGCAAGATACAAGTGGAACGCTATGGAAGAAAGTTACATTCAGGAGCCTTCATAAGCAAACATGATGTGGCTCCACATTAAATGATCCCACTTTTTCATTATCCACACGTCTCAAATGTATAGAAATACAGACCGCGTTAGCCACTTCACCACCGCGATTCTCTTTTGTTCCAATTTCCCTCCCTTTGTAGAAAACTGTTGAATGGATACTTTTGGTCTAGGAAGTCCTAATTGTTTTTTTGGTCAATTTATCTTCTTTTTTATTATTACGCTGACTAAAAAGAAGTTTCTGTCAAAGAGCGGATGGAGTTGTTGTGCTGAACAGGTGCCATCTTGACATGCCTTTGTCGAAGCTGTGTGACGTTCTCATTGGCTTTTACCGTAGGCTTTTGCGTCGCTTACTTATGACTAGACTTGGAGGGGCTAGCCCTCCCGGAAGCCATAGAGAATACATTGAGAGCTCTGTTTTGTGAAAAAAATGCATTTAACATGGGAGTCAATGGGAGAGGTCTGGGGTGATTTTCATTTTGCCCAAGATCGCCCTGAAGGGGCGGGGCCATTTGAATCACGACTCTAGGCTGACTGAATTACTGTTACCTGATTCGACAATGACATAGGCATATCAGACGGTCTAGTGGTAGAATCCGACAGAAAAAAAATATGAAATTTACATTTACATGTAGTCGTGCAATTGAATTTATACATCAGGAATTATCATTATTATTTGTTCTTTTTCTTCCTTTTCCCATAGGCAGTGCGTCGCCCCAATCGCCCTTATGGACGAGCCGCCCCTGATGAGAGGAAATGCTACACGTCTAGGAGCTGATAGGGCATATGGCATTGCACCGTCCGCTTACTCAGTATTATAGCTACCTTGTAGCTTCCCTTAACTTAAGAAAACCTTTGGAACATGGTCTTGAATTTGTTTCCCATGGCTTGGACTGCTGCCACCTGCTGGAGCAGCGGCAAACTCTGAATAGCAGGGAGACCTAGCAGTGGCATCACTAGATCCTGGACTACAAATATTTCCTGCTCTGTTTCCTTTTTGCCCTTTCTAAGACACGCATTAAATGTGCCCAGTACTGTCAATGGTTGGTTATTGGGGCCACATATCAATCGCTGTGCTTTTTGCAGTTCACCATCTCTGGCTCTTGAGTACACGGATTCTGGTATGGCGGTGACTACTGCTCCTGTATCTAACTTGAAATGAAAAAGTACTCCATTAATTTGAATGTTCTGTTTCCATATGTCTGGTTTCTGACACTGAATTGTTCCCATGAACGCACCTTTTGCTGTTTCCTGACTTTCTTCAATCGCCTCCACTCACTGTCTGGATCGACACACCACCGCAAAATGGCCTTTCCTATTGCATCTTCTACAGTCTGCCTCTCTGGCTGGACATTGTTTCCATGAGTGCTGAGGGCTTTTCCCGCATATTTTACAATTTTCTGTGTGATTTTTCTGTGTTGGCGTCGTTGGCTGAAATTTCCCTGGTTTTCGTGTAGACATTGTATCCACATTTGCTTTCTTAATTTCAGTCTTTTGTCTAATCAAAGGCTGTTGTTTCTTTATTTCTTCATTTTGTCTGACTTGTTTTAGCCAATGTGAGATTACGATCTAATTGCAATTTCTCTGACAGTTTGGCATCTCTGATTCCAACTACGATCCTATCTCTTATAATTTCTTCACGCACAACGCCATATTGACAATGCTCCACAAGCTTGTGAACATCAGTGATAAAACTTTCCACTGTTTCCCCTGGCGGTTGATATCTGGTATTCAATTTGGCTCTCTCATAAATGGCATTGTGTTTGCCATTGAAATACTCACTCAGGGCTTTGCACACATCTTCATATTTCTTTCTCTGAGCGTCACTCAATGTCATCGTGTACAAAACGTCGTCACTCTTCTCCCCCATAATGTATAGTAGCGAGTTGACCTGATACTCCTCAGTCTTTTCTGCTAGTCCAGAAGCTATCCTTAATCGCACGAAGCGCCGTAGCCATTGCGTCAAACTGTTTGGCTCATCGAAATTGAAGCTTGCCGGGGCGGTATCGAAAATATCTGGTCCATTCTGACCTATGATTCCAACGTTATCCCTCTCCTTTTCTTACGAGGACTAGTCAACGAGCTAGCAGCTAGTTCTCTTGCTCAGCAACTTGCTAAATCACCACTGCAGGCAAATTCTAACGTCTTCTTGATAGTTCCAATTGCACTTTGTTTTACTCACATTATCATCACCATCTTCTGACACCATGTACAATGGTATGATGTGAACTAGCTTTGTTAAACCAGACAGCAACGACGACGTCATTCTTCAGCAGCACACGTAACTTTATTAACTATATTCAGCCTCGTACATCAGTCAGTACTCAATGGTCAAGTGCACCCTAATGGCCTGACATTCCACTACAAAGTTGTTGTATGCAGAGTCTCTCCCATCTCAGCTCCTGAAGCTTGTAACTCCTTCAGAGTAGTCATAGATGTCTTGGTGGCCTCTCTCACTGGTCCACTTCATGCACGTTCACTCAGTTTGTGAGGATGGCCTGCTCTAGGCATATTTACACATGTGCCATATTCCTTCCATTTCTTGATGATGGATTTAACTGAATTTCAGGGGATGTTTAGTGCCTTGGACATTTTTTTTGTATCCTTCCCCTGGCTTATACTTTTTAATAACCTTTCATCTGAGTTGCTCAGAGTGATCTTTAGTCTTCATGGTGTAATGGTAGCCAGGAATACTGATTACTGAATACTGACCAGTGAATGGACCTTCCAGACACAGGTGTCGCTATACTACAATCACTTGAGACACATTCACTGCACACTGATCCCCATTTTACTAATTGTGAGACTTCTAGCACCAATTGGCTGGACCTCTGTTGAATTAGGTCAGTCACTTTAAAGGGGGTGAATACTTATGCAATCACTTATTTTCATTACATATTTTAATTTAATTGACATTACTGTGTAGAAATCTGTTTTCACTTTGACATTAAAGAGGGCTTTTTTGTGATTTTTGTGTCAAAAAAGCCAACTTATATTGACCAAGATTGATTTATAAAAGCAATAAAAGGGAAAAACAGCCAAGGGGGTGAATACTTATGCACTGTATTTATAGCTGATCATACCGAAGGGCAACTCTTGACCTGCTTTACAATCTCATTGCAAATGCTTAACAAGTTAATGTTTGGTTCTGAGACTTTGAAGTGGAAGGGTGCCCAAACTTTTCCTTTGCTGCAGGGGTTGTATTTACTTCTTTTAACTTCCAAAATCAGCAAAATATGAATATTGCTCAAGGGGTGCCCAAGGTTTTGCATACAACTGTATCCACACAGGCTCAAAGCTGTAATTGCTGCCAAAGTTGTATCCACAAAATACTGACTTGAATGGGGTGTATACTGATGTACTCTATGATTATGTGTTTTATATTTTGTATTAATTTAGATTCATTTGTAGAGTTCTGTTTTTACTTGGACATGAACAGGTTTTTTCCTACCGCTCAGCTCAAAGCCAAATTAAATTGACCATGATTCACTGTTATATAACTTCCAAGTGGGGTGAATACTTTCTATAGGCACTGTGTATGGTACCTCTACTATGATTGGTTTGGGGAGTATTTAACTCCTCATCTTCTTAGTCTGTCACTGGACAGCTTTATTTTACTGGTGACATTTTGTCCTGTTTTGTGTTTCACTCAGCTGCACTGTATTATTTTACCACTGTATGTTGATATAGTAGATAGCCCATTTTAAGCTGTCATGATCTATAATCTTGTCATCTTTATTGTTCAGAAACCAGCTGTTTCTGTATGGTGTCTATATGCAACAGATATTGCCTCTATTATGGGCACTGCCCCTTTTGGAGCCCTGCATGTACTAAGGTGTTACCATGATAGGATATTTTGAACCTGTTTCGGGGCAAATAGCAATGTACAATCATCTAACCAGTATATCATGATTTACAGCTTAAACCATGCTGCAGAGCTAGCTTACGGTCTGGGCCTTCAGCACTTCAACACACCCTTTGTGGCGGCTGCCTGTGTCTGCTTCTGTGAGCTACTGGGTATCTGCAGCCTGAAACTGAGGGTAGACATTAAGGCTCTCAGTCTCATACTCAAGTTCTTGAAGAAGAACTCTGAAGGAAACAATGTGAGGTCTTTGAAGGAGTGCTTGGGTAAGTAGGAGTGCTAGGGTAAGAGTATTGTTGGAAATGACTTTATATGATTCACAGATTTGTACTTTTCATTTCACAAATACATTTTCTAGCCTAGTATGGGTTTGTTTGTGTTTCAGTTGGAAAATGTAACCAGCTACTGGAGTCCGATTGGAATAAGCCAGGGGGTTGGGAGCTGCTGAATGACTTGGAAAAAGCTGTGAAGAACACCGTGGAGCACAGATGCATTAGCAGGTCTTTTTAACTACAGAGACTTGTCAAACAATCTAAAACCATTTTCATAATTGTGAACAGCATCCAAAATGAAACGTTTGCGTTTGTGTTCAGGTCATCTCATGAAGCTCTGCTGGAATGGGCATTACCTGTCCAATTCTCCCAGCTGCATGGTCTGACCCTGACCCAGATATACCCATGTGACTGTGCAGCTGATGGAGAGTGGCTTTACCTACTGCTCTTTGTTCAGCAACACAGCTACCCTCCACAGCAGGTGTGTTTCTGACTTATATACCCTAGTTAATATGCACGCAGGTACAATCCACCATTCTGCTTCTCCAAACTGGGCTCAAACATGGACATATCTTTTGAGGTAAGATACGTACATTGTGAAATGCTATGGCTGTTTCTTTGTCTCCAGGTTCGAGCACTCGTGACAAGTTTCTGCCCAGCCCTGCAGACTCATCTTTCACTGGCCTTCCAGGACCTGCAGGCCCCTCTCCAGTCCGCACATGAAGGCTTGCTGGACCACATAGGGTCTCTGGGGAGAAGGGAGCACCTGGAGCCCCCCAAAGAGCTGTTTCAGGTGGTCATACAGAGCCAAGGGCAACCCTGCCCATGGAGGTATCTGCTGGGGCAGGCAACGGCCCAGCACTGCCCCCCACTCACTATGTTTGCAGCTTGTGAAAAGGTATCATTTATTAAAAAGCACAGGCAACTCACATAGAATAAAGAATTATTAAAATGTGGGCTGTTATTTTGGATTGCCATTTTACTATGATATATACTAAGATAATGAACTAAAATGAGCAGGGATCTTACTAAAAAGCATTAAAACATGGTGCATTAGTCTTTTAACCATTTACAATTGATTTGTTTTTGTTTGATTGAAAGCAGTCAGAGCTTGTGCAGTTCCTCTCTGTGTGGATTCTGACATCTGTAGATGCGTCCATCACTCAAGAGGCCACTGCCCACATTGAGGAGAGTCTGAGCCAGCATGTGTGGAATCTCCATGACCTGGCCATCATTTGGAAGTTCTTCTTGAAGAATTGTAATATCAGGCCACTCATACATGGATTTCAACTCTTTCTGAGGGTAAAATGTTACTTTTAGTTTTAGGTCAAAACTTGGAACATGGAATCAAGAAACAAGCAGATCATTTGTACATGCATCATATTGGCATACATGGTGCAGATGTAAATCATGCGTACATGCAAACATACTGGGTGTACAGAGGGAGAGAATGTAGCCAGCATTCAGTGGCGTGCACAGACATTTTGGGGGGCAGGTGCTCAGGGGGGAAGGGAAGGGCACTTTTTAGCGCACGCGGAACACCTTATTATAAAAAAGTTACACGTATGTAGCATATAGCCTAACTAAGGCACACAACAGTTAGTGATTCTGACTTTGACTCCGACCTTCCATCGTGTGGCTTTCCTTTCATCCAGGAGAGCAGAGAGCTGCTACACTGTGCTGCCTGCTGTAGCTCTTTTATTCGTTCTTTTTTTTTTCAGCCTCTCTTTTCTTGGCATTGTGCTGTAATTAGTAAATCAAAATCAATATACAATTAACAAAGAGACCAAAAAGTATGAGAAGAAGGAGTTAGCTGCTAACTGTTGTCATTGAATAGGCCTACAGATGGGCATTTTTCACATGAGGAACTTCCCGTTTTTTTCTGCCACAAATAAATGTGTTAATTTATGTTGCCTGACAAAACCTATACAACAGAAAACGTTCGTCCTAACACATTAAGCATATTTGCAATTGCAAACTCTACCGAAATAATTTGTAGCCTAATAAGCCTATGGTCGTCCTTGCGTTATCTGTCATTGGGCTATACAGCGTAAAACTTTATCAGGTGACCAGTCGGCTAAAAATGCTTAGTTGTTTGTTGCTGTATGAGACATTTTACTGCACAACAAAATGATTAGGCTACACGTTGGGCTTAGAGGGCAAACTATACGATTTTACTTGATCTGTATGTTACCTGGCTGGTGGGAACACGGGAGAAGATGCCTGTCTGCGACCGAGGCTGCTATGCTGGAGACGCGTTTACTGAAGCGCATGTGGTGCCCTGCGCGTGCCAGCGCGAGTGCACGTGACAAAGGAAGAGAATATAGAGTCTGCTCTGTGCAAGGGGGACGTGGCTCATATTTGGGCATTGTTTCAGTCGTTTTTAATCGCTTAGGTTTTTAAAAGATCATTTCAAAACCGGCCTCAGTAAAATGAAGAAAAAAAAAAAAATGTTTCAAAATGGCATTTTCGTTGATAAAGGGCAAAAGTCCTGGTGCGTTGGCACCACTTAGTGTCTATGTGTGCACGCCACTGCCAGCATGCCCCATAGCACTTATTGTCAGTTTTACTTGCCTGAACCCGTCATGTTGTCTTTGCTACTAAACTGATTTGCCTGTAGAGATCCCAAATACACAGACACATTGGACCTCAGTGTAATGCTGTTTTCACTAAAATGACATTTAACTTTGTGCATTTAACTTTGCATGCTCTTCTGTCACAGAAATCTCCTTTGCTCCACATGCTCAACATGTATCAACTCTGCTGTGATGCCAAAAAATATGAAGATGCGAAGACAAAGCTTCAGGAATTCCAGAAGTGTCTGTTCAGCGTATGTTCTGTTCATTTACCTTTGCCCTCTACTTATATTTTATCATTTGTTACTAAATGTAAATGCATTTTTTAGATCTTTTTTTGGTCCAAACTTAATAAACGATCAAAAATGGTCCAGTATTAAATCATAATGCAACCACGAAACGGCTATACAATGAACTCCTATGAGGCCAGCCAGTATGTCAAAGTTACCCTAACCCTAACCCTAACCCTAACCCTATGAGGCCAGCCAGTATGTCAAAGTTACCCTAACCCTAACCCTAATCCTATGAGGCCAGCCAGTATGTCAAAGTTACCCTAACCCTAACCCTAATCCTATGAGGCCAGCCAGTATGTCAAAGTTCTCATAAGGGTCTGACAACATGGACAGGACCCCTACAGAGATGCCCTTAAAGTTTCCCTTTAAAGCTAGCCTGCCTTGCCATCTTACAAAATGAATTCTTCTTTGTGGTCTGGAATTACTTAGGGTCTGTTTGTTTTTCCTTCCTCTATACTAGACTGATGTGATATCTGCACAATGCTCCAGATGATTCTTCATGTTATATTTCAAATTGAAAGTGAAAAACTATTTGTTTGTCCATCTCTGCTTAAGCTCCGGGAAGGTGTTGTTCAATCTCCTGTGGGGATCCCTGTTCAGTGGGTTGAGAGCCAGGCCTCTGTGCTCCTGTTGACTATGATCCAGCAGTGTGGCACCCAGTATGAGCTCAGGAGACTGCTTCAGCTGATGTCTGACATGGGGCATCTGCTCAAGTCCAATGGTGAGGCACTGTTTCTGTAGCTCCTGTAGTGACACTATTCTAAGCAGAAGGCTCATGCAAACGGTTTAGTACAAAGCGAACATGAGGCAGTCTGCTTTGCACCTTGTCCAACAGGCGGAAGTATAAAACCATTCTTGTTCAGGCGGAAGCGTTTACACCCCTGCAGCTTCTGTAGAATAAGAAAAAGGCCTCATAGGCCTTTCATGCTGGGGAGCAACACTTGCGTCATGTCCACGCGATCACACTAATAAAACGGCATGTCAAAACCATTCCTCCGTATGTTGTCCATGTAGTTTGCATAAAGTAAGAAGAATCCCGGTCCTCCAACACCTCTGGTGAAAATGTAACCATAGTTTCTTTTGCTGCCTGTTTTAGATTTTCTTTTTGGCTTACCTTTTGTTTTACCTGTCTATCTGTGTGTGCAGGTCCAGACTTTAGGACTCTTAGCCAACTCAGCCAGATTCTCCAGGGCACTCCTGTGTCCCTCTCTCCGCACCTGCTGGAGCGCTGTTCCTCTGATGTTCTGCAGAGGGAGTGCCAGAACATGCTGCAGGAGCTACAAGCTTTGGGGTATTTCAGCCAAGCCAGACAGGTGGCAGACCTGGCAGATCTGTCCATTGATGCTTTAATAATCACTGAGGTCAGTTTGTGTGTACGATAAAAATACATATGTTTTAACTAGGGCTGTAACGATATTGGATCGAACCGAGAAATCGCGACACTCTGGGCCACGAACCTGCATCGCGATGCGAGGAGGCAGAACCGCGACATGCCCTCAGCGGTCACGTGATACAAAAAGTTTGGTTCGCTAGTAAGCCTACACGTGTGCTGTGCGCAATGTCTACCTCAGATGACATTTGAATCGGCCATTTGAATTGTTGGCGCGTGGTTGCCGGATTGTTTGTAGCAGGAGGACTGCTCTGCACGGAGAATAGAAGTGTGTGCGTTAATTGCCCCGTAGCCGTCTCTCCCTCTCCCTCTCCCTCTCCGGAGGTTTGGTTGCGGGTGGTCTAACGCTCCCTCAGAAGAAAGACGTACACTGCGTCGTGTTTTGACCACTGTTTTCCCGTACTTAAATTGTTTTGAGTTAATAGGCTGTGAGAGAGCCACCAGTACTTTATGTTACTTTCTTGGGATCTTTCTGTATTTTGTTTGTATGAATGTGTGTGTGTGCTTTCGTTACTTAACGGCCATCTTGTGATGTACGGGGTTACTGTGTAACCCTAACGTTCAGTTTGTAGTGGTTCCCAAGTGTGCGCATTGTGTGGAAGTGCATACCATAATACGTGGTGTAGTAGTGTGGCGGCTATTCACTAATGTGTGTAATGTTCTGAAACATTGTAACACGTTTGCTTGCTCTGGTTCGTGTGCGTGAGTTGGGTTAATCCAGAATTTATAGCTCTTTTTGGTGGGTGTGTTACTGTTGCCAGTAGCCTGTATATCGCGGGTAATCGTGGGTAACTATGATGGCAGTGTATGAGGGTGTGCTTGTGTGAGAACTGTTTTTGTCATGTCATTAAATACCAGTGACCAGATATTTATTAAACTACAGAAATAAAACGTTTTATTTTGCTAAACTCTTGCCTCCTCGATATTCATTCATTTGATTTGCCTGGGCCCTGTTCATAAAATACGTGGCAGTTAGGGTCTGTCACATTTGGCCATACACTGCCATCATAGTTTTAAGTTATTTAAGTTATTTGGTTATTTATGTGTTGTTTCCCTCATATTTTTAGGCTATGTTCAAGCATACTTTTTCAGAAGTTTGTTTGCTTTGAGTAATAAAACCCTCTATAGTTGGTTATAAATTGTTTCTTCATTTTTTTTATAGCTCATACTTATTCTAATGTGAAAAAAAATAAAATAATAATAATAACTAGAATGCGTTTCGTGAACGAACTGCGAGAGTGTGCTTGCTCTGTTTTTCTCTCATGTTTGCTTGTTTATTGTGAAAGGGTTTAGTGTGTTCGTTGGCATAAAAAGTTAGTCTTCTCTTATAAGCCTAGTTAGTACATCTGATTAGAGCAACCATGAGTTGCAGATTAAGGGGTCCCCTATCAGTGTTCATTTTGGCAGCTATTTTAGATTCAGTCTTAAGACAAAAATGCATATTAGTTTTAGTCACATTTAGTCATAGTTATCCTTCTTAGTTTCAGTCTAGTTTTCGAAAACTGAGCACACTACAATAGCTACGCTGTGTCCAGGTACATCCTCAAACGTTTTTCAGGTAACCTAATGGTTCAAGGTCTCTCATGAATCATTACTCCCAGGACACGGGTTAATGTTAACTCACGCTATCGGCCACAACAAGTTAACCATTCTTTCAGTATAAGCAACTTTTGCATAGCCCCGCACAGCTAGGATAGCTCACGTTACCGTAGTAGGAATACAAGCCTTAGCTCACTATATCCACACAACTAAATTCATGAATTACTTCACAGGTTTACTTAACAACTTGAATTAAGGAAAATGATCCCCCGTTACGGCTAGCTGAAACTGCCAGTGGATACTCCCGTTACGTAGTGTTAGTTAGCCTTTAGCCCCGTACTCAGATGTTACAGCTGCTTAACACAGCTAGGATAGCTCTGCTTAACACAGCTAGGATAGCTAACGTTACCGTAGTGGGAATACAAGCCTTAGCTCACTATATCCACACAACTAAATTCATGAATTACTTCAAAGGTTTACTTCACAACTTGAATTAAGGAAAATGGCGTCTCCAACGTTAACGTAACGTTAATTTATATGTTAGCTGCTACGGCTAACTATCAGTTTCCATTAAAATTTCAGTCAGTACACTGAAAATGCTGCCATTCAACTCACCTTAACGAAGTGGAAATACGGTAGCTAGGTTAGAAACTGTAGTTACTCTTATTCTTTCTCAAAGTTGAATTGAGAGGGACAGAGAAATACGGTTCCTCTTATTCTTTTTCAAAGTTGAATTGAGAGGGACAGAGAAAATGCGGTTCCTTGGATTTGGCGGAGGTGTCAGTGAGAAGCACAGGTGCAAGCCAGTTTAATGAGCCTATTATGATGTCATAATGCACAGAGTTCTGCCATGCAAGTCTATGGAGAAAAAAGGGGATGAAAAAGAGGAATAAAAAAGGAGTGGCAAGGAGTACCGCCACGAAAAGTCATAGCAACCTGCACCGGATCGGGCCGGTGTTTTGGTGTTTGAATGGCGTCTCTAGCTCGATCGGGCGAGGAGTAGTTAGCTGCAAGAAAAACGGGGAGAATAAAGAAAACTTGACGATAACAATACTGTGCTTCCCTTCGGGCAAGCACACTAATAATATCGTGGGGTGTATCGAACCGTGGGTCAAGAATTGTGATACGAATCGAATCGTGAGGTAGGTGTATCGTTACAGCCCTAGTTTTAACTCATGTGGACAAGAACATATTTGTTTTCATCTTTTTCAGCTTTTTTTAGACCATAATGTAGTACTTACTACTGCCTCTCATTACACTATTAACTGCTGTATTGTTATATATTCCCCTCGACATAAAGCTATTCCAACAATTTCACACTCTGAAGAACAAGCATCAGTGGGAAAGAAAGGATGTAAGACTGTCATTCCTAAGGAGGTGTCATGACGAGTTCAGGAGTAATAGTACGAACATAGAGGCTGCCTCGCGGTTCTTCCTCTCTCTGGCTGAGCAGTCCCAGTCAGAGACTCACTGGGCTGTGGAGATGGAGCTGGTCTGCATGCAGGAGTGCTGTGTTCTCTTCTGCCTCGCTGGCTTCTGGCTTTCCCAGCAAGAAAGTCCACCACTGGACCAGCTAGAGCAGATTGAGGAAACGCTGTGGAGGTGTCAAGTGCATCGGCAAGTTCTTGTCACTGACCTAGCAAAGGACAGCCTATTTACTATGCCACTGGCTAGGAATAAGGACTCTTTTGAGGAAATGATGAAGGAGTTTTCCTTCTCCAAAGTGCCGACCCTTGGTGACCCAAAGTACCTGAGCCTAGACGGCATGCCTTCATCCTCCACTGAGAAATCCTCAGGACCTCAAGATGTTGGAGAACTGAGTGCATTGTCCATGCTGGTAGGGAACCTTCTAGATGATGGCTGCATTCATGAGGCAAGTCGAGTCTGCCGCTACTTCCACTACTACCATCGTGACGTGTGGTTGGTTCTTCACTGCCGTGGTCTAGCTTCTGGAGAACACCAGAGAGGCATCCAGGATCTACTGAGTACTGAGACAGGGAAGAGCCTCCAGAGCTGTGAGTTTTCCTCAGATTACTGTTTATCGTTTGTATGTTCCAGACTTATCTACACAGGAGAAACACAGGGGTCAATTTATAAAACCGTACCACGGGTTGCTAAAACAGGGGGACATTGAATTTAGCTGATTTATAAAGGCAACATGCCAAAAAAAGATCCAGATCCTGTATATCCCTTATAAAAAGCCAGGTAGTTGGAAATGGTTGAAAGTTCATTTGGAAAAAAATTACTAATTGAACAAATCCTGAATGAGTTGAAAACAACAACAAATGTCGGACAATTTAGTCAAAGGTCTTAATCATCATATTACTAATTCATGGTTCACTAGCGGCACTTGTAAATGATGGGGAAAATTAAGGGGATCTTGTGAATTATGACAGAATGCCGGAGTATAAGGTATATTTATTTTTTGTTGCCTGTGACATTACTTGGCCTGAATGTGACGTTAAATATGACCCCACATGATTTTACCGCACGATTTGACGAGGCCTTTCCCTTCCAGGTTCTAGTTTGGGGAGTTTTGTGGTGGTGCCCTCACCAGAGGACCAGGTGGTGTCTCAGCTGCGGGGGCTTGTGGATGAGTGCCGGCATGGGAAGAACTATTGTAAACAGGTTCTTAGCCTTTATGAACTATCCAAGGTAAAGAGGTCTCCCATCCCTCTTTCTCAACCATACTTGTAATTGTACTGTCAAATCCCTGTACAATAAACCAAACTATATGCTTGGACCAAATCACACTCTTATTAAAATGACCCTCAAATAGTAGAAATGGTCTCAAATGGTGTTTAGTGTTTAGTGATGTGATCTTATATAGTTGAGGAAAAATTGATGCGCGATAATTAATTTAGCAATAAAAGAAATACTTGGTTAATTATAAAATAAAGCCACTATAAATGTGATTCGAGTGATACTCTTCCACTTCCACAGGAGCTGAAGTGTTCCTACAACGAGATCTCTGCTGCAGAGCCAGAGGCCGTGCTGCAGAAGATCTTGTTGTCTCAGCAACAGGACCGCTATAAGACGGCACAGGTCTTCATCAATGTGCAGGGCCTGCAGACAGACACTGTTGCACAACTTGTATCATCATTTGTAGTTCAAGGGATACAAGCATCTGGGCACGACGGAGAATTCGGTGAGCAGACTCTGGTTCTTAAGTGATTTTTTTTCAATAGTTAAAGCAGCAGTATAAAGGAATTTACCACTTTAGGGTATATGTTTTTATTAGTATCATCATCAAATTTGGTGGTCTGAGTCAGAAACGTGGCCTACCATATCGCCAGAGGACACCAGTTAGCATTCTAGCAAGCTTGTATCAGTGCCAACTGTGATTTTGCTGATGTTTGCAAGGTTTTGCATGCATTCTAGGTAGTTAGCTCTATAATTTTAGGCCAATGTGGAACCATGATGTGTAAAACCATTCACTTTCTGGGATAAACCACTAGTAACGATAGGAATGCTGTGTGAATTAAACATTTTTTAAAGTGAACTCAGGTCTTTTAGTAGTGTTATGGAACTACGCAAGATTGCAGTTACTCAAGAACTCTACTCTGACTTTTTTTGCAGTGGACAAGCAAATGTACTGCTTGACAGAGGGGAGAGAGGCTTTTCGGCAGCTGGCTAAGCTTTGTGGAGACCCCAACCTGGTGGGCATCAGACTGCTGGATCACATCTCCACCTTGCCACTGTCAGAGCTGAGCTGCAGTAAGATGTTCACTGAATTCCCATTTATTCTGCTCCAAAGTGCCAAAGTGTTTTGGTTCAAAGTGGCTCACAGTACAGTGAAGATAAACATGCGTATTAAACTTTTTTTTATTGCTAAGCAGCTTGAAACAATTGCACACTGAAATTGAATTACTCAGAGCACAACACAGATGTGAGGGGAACAGCCCAAACCATAGTCTGGCATCTGATGAACAGTGACAACTTGGGTAAAAGTTCTTTAATTTGAACACGATAAATTGATAGTGATAAATTGTAAGTGATACATTTAAATGGATTGAAGAAAAAGCTATGGGATCTTATTTAGCTCTAAAGATTCAACCAATACAAGGGATAAGTAGTGCAGATGAACTGATGCTTTCCTGTCCTTGTCTTTAGTGGTAGAGCTCCTCATCCTGGCACATGACTGCTTCAGCCTCAGCTGCAACATGGAAGGCATAGTTCAAGTCCTCCAGGCAGCACGGCATGTCAGCCATGTCCACCTGGCCCACAGTGACCGCCACAGTTTATTGGTGAGTAACTTCAGGACTGAAACATTGAATGAAGGACTCAGGGATTTCCACTTATGTGATGCTAAATTAATTATTTAAGTATGAGGTGGTTGGAAGATTGCTTTAAGGGGTAATTTATAATACTAGCTAGCTGTCGAGTAAAAGTATGACTAAATGATGTCATATTCCACACTCCAAATTGGGGGCAGTATATCCCTAGCTCCTCTCCCTTGTGGGAGCAACCAAAAGTGTGACCAAGATTGCGGCTAAAGGTTCCTTGTAGCAAAAACATTTATCGGTCATTAATTATATTATTTATCACTCAAGCGTTTGTGCTAGCTGATAGGCTAACTGTAACTGATCATGTTAACTGATTAAAAAGAACTTAAGTTAAAGTGTTGTTATTTAAACCAATGTAGTGTTTGTAGAACAAAATAGTTTGCTGCTAATTGTTACATGTAAATCCTCCAGGTACGGCTTCTCACTGGCATCGGGCGGTACAATGAGATGACATACATATTTGACCTGTTGAACCAAAATCACTGCTTTGAGATGCTGCTTAGGAAGAAGGTGGAATCGGTAAGAGAGGAGTCAAGAAGGCATCACATTTGACCTTTAGCAGACATTGTTACCTAAGGCAGTACTGTAATTTCACAAACCCATGAACGTGCTGTTGTTATCACCTTGCCCGACCAGCTACATGATTATCACATACACATGCAGAGGGAATATTTCCTACCCCAGCTCTTCAGGGTCATACCATGCCAAATATGGTAAATGCGTGGCCTGTGAAACATTTCAAAATCTTTCGTTGAAATCCAATATGGCAGCCACATCAACTAGGTTGACATGACCAGTAGGCCTTGGGACCTCACACAGTATTACCAGACACAAGAATGATTTAAGTTGTATTATTGCAGCAATACATCAAAACATTGCTGAGATACAACCTCACTTCCTGTTTAGATTGACTGTTATGGGCAAACACTTTGGAAATTCAAAAATCTGAATGCATTTGTGATTCTATGGCTTCTATCTTGTGAAATTGTGAAAGTTCAAATTTAATTAAACTTGATACAGTCAATGACTACAACATTCTTTGAATGCATCCACAAGGGTCCCTACAATGGACACATTTTAATATCTCAAGAACTGCTTAATGTTTGCATTGTTAACCTCATGCACTAGACTTGCAGTAGCTTCAGCGGCCGGCAGATGCCATATCTGACATCGTTTGTGTGTGGTTAAGCTGCTGTGTCATTTTGCTGATTTTATCAATTTATCTTGTAAACTTTCGCAATTTCACGTCCTTCAACTAGTCTTAGAAATTAATTTTGGAGGCAGTCTGACCACACGCTGCACAGAAAAAAACCAAAGAACATATCTCCTTATACCTCCATGTCTTCAACATGCCTCCATCTCCAACATGTCTCCTAAACCCAAGAACATATCCCACTTAAGTTAGGGTAGTGGGAATGTTTTTAGTGGACAGAGTTCAGTTACTTTCTTCAATTGAGCGAATTCACTTGCAGTGTCATCAAAGGTCATGTAAAGTTTAACTAATGACGTGGAAATGTTTTCAAGAGAAATGTTGTTTTATACTTAGTTCTGAACAGAAATGTGATTAAAAAAATCAGCTAAGATTAATAGGCTATAATGCATATCTAGCTCTGACATAGATAGGACTTCAGAGGGGAAAGGGTCAGTGTTCTCCGATAGCCTATTCCTGAGATATTGGATGACTTAATTTAACTGAATGTTTTGCAGAACACCAGGCTCAAAACTGCACTTCTGGACTACATTAAACGGTGTCTGCCATGTGACAGCGAGAAGCACAATATGGTGGCACTGTGCTTTAGTATGTGTCGTGAGATTGGAGAGAACCACGAGGGAGCTGCGCGTACTCAGCTCAAGATCATTGAGTCCCAGCCATGGAGTGAGTAGAAGCGCACTGGAACTTCACAATAATCATACATGAACATTTTAAAATGGGACAGATTCAGAAGAAATGCTTCACACCAACTAAGAACTTGTTTTGTGTCCAGTTGTGACAGCTGAACTCAAGAGTGCCCTGATAAAGGTCCAGACTCTCTTTAAAGACGCTGCTGAGAGTCTCTTCAAGGTAAGTCTTTTCATCCTGCATGTGTTAGCCACAACAGCATTTATATTTATATTTAATATTTATACACAGGCTTTTTTTCTTTGATGTAATTACACTGAAATTACAATGAAAGATCAAACAGAATTTACTAAAACAGAATTATGTGATAATTTGCTAACCTTATTTAGAGAGGCAGATTAGTTTGAGAAGCAATGAGTTGAGGTTAATTTTTTGGCCGTTAAAGAAGAATTCCGGATCAATTGCTAATCGCTCATGATATGCTAGCGGCTAGAACTAACGAAATCTCTGGAAATGTGCTGACTTTGACATTATGATAAACTAGTGAGTCAACAACTGTCCTAACACAGTCAAACATCAAGCAAGTGCAAAACAAGACAAAGCAAGACGGCAAATAAGCTACTTACTAGTTCGGCAGACAGTAAAAAGCCGGGTGGCCTCAGGCAATCCTACATTTAGCAGTAATATCCCTTTGGGCCCTGGTATGGCAATGGCACGGTAGTGATTCTCCATATTAAAAGTCATTGTAGCGCCCCATTTTTTTTCAAGCTGTTATTTTAAGGTACATCTGCTTATCCTAACCCTAATCCTGAAGTTCAATTGTTGCATGATGCTTCTTTAATGACTGGGATATAAGAATTGATTTTGTGTGAGAGGGGCAGAAAACTTGACACCATGTACGTACAAACCGTTCTGGCAAAGTTCGGGATTGGAGATTGCTGGCTGATGTTGGAAGTTGTGACTGCTTTGAGACCAGATACACTGGTGTATTCTGATTGTAAAGGCATTGCTTACTTTATAGAGTTAACAATTTAATTTGAAGATGCAACTGAGGAAGCCTTTGAAAAGAAGTTGAAAAATGCGTAACTGGTAGCAGAAGGGAGGGAATGAGGCTGGCAGTGGAGATAGCTGTTAGTGCTTAACCAACCAGGCTTCTGTTGGATTTCGTTTTTTTTGAGGATGGTAATTGAAAGGAGCTCTAAAGGAGTTTTTTGAGACTGCTGAAAAAGCAAGCCAGTGGTGATGGCTGAGGTTCTCACAGACTACTTGGAGACATGAATGAACCTGTATTATATGAAGAAGCCTGTTGTTGAAAGATGTTTCAGTGCCTAAGATGACCAAGGTTTGTGTTCATTACCCTAAACCTGGTTAATACTCCCGAGGGGGGTACCCCCCACCCTTACCCTGGATAGCCTGTGGCATCCCATAGTATAATGAGGTTAATGTTACGATAACTAGGCAGTCATTCGGACACAAATGCATGTGAAATCCTTTCGTGATGTATCTTTTGTTGTGTTTGTTATTGACATGTGTGCTTACCCAGAGTATGGAGGGGTTGGGTCTTGAATGCCAGTCACCACTGTTGAGCCCTTCTGGAAACACCAACAAAGGAAGGTGCCCACTTGACAACCCCAGTGAATTTCTCACTAAGGCTTCTTTGTTGTTGTTAAGTATTATTAGGTATTGATATGAAGGTTGTAGTGCACCCTGTTGAGTTACATTCCTTATACTAGGTTGTTGGGTACGAGAACTTGCATGCGACAGTGAGAGGTTTGGCCGCTGTGGGAAGTTCCCAACCAATAGCCCAAGGAATGTAACATCTTATGATGATATGATGGTTGAATGTCCCCTGATGACATTGGTAATAAGGTTGCTTCAATTACTGATTCTTTTGACCCGGTGGACCGTGATTTGAGTGAAATTATAGCCATTTTTACTATATTACACATTTTCAAGTTTTTTTTTTTGTTGTAATTTAACAGTAATTTACTGTTTTTCTAAAAGTTGCATTTTAAAGTGTTTTTATTTGGAAATCCATTTATTTGGAAAACATTGCAGAGAATATTTCATCAAAAAATCCACCAGACATGGCCACCAATGTCCCTGTTGGCCATTGATTCCACTCATACCCATGAAACACAGCACTATTGATACACAGCGTTCATTTTTTATTTAAAATAATGTCAAATTGAACAGTTTTTTAAATCATGAAGTGACCTTAACCATACAGGCTGGATGAGAAGAGAGACTGTTACAAGTTATATTCAACTCACAGTTCACATGCCCTACATGTCATTGAGTTTGGATGTTGTGGGTGGATACATGGTGGTTAATGCTGTCCCATTGTTTTTTTCCTGTACTTGTTCTGTGGCTGGGATTGATGCCCACGAAGCCTTTACCAATTACCAAAGACAAATTAACCAAAACAGTCACATTTGATTTGTTGTACTCACAAATCCAAATTGTCTTTGGGGGGAGACACCAGGAAGGTTTCCCTGGGCCAGAACTTAAGGTTCGAGTCAACTGTGGAACCATTTATATTTATAAAATGGCAAAGCGAGCTACACATTAAAAACATTTATGCATACTTTGCCTATTCTATGTCCACCAATGACACTCAAACATCCAGTCCACAGCGAAACGTAATGATAATAAACGTACCTTTATATCATCCTCTGAAAACTAGCCACATATCACACAGTTATCCACTGTCCACTGTTATTTCAGTTATGTAGTATAATGTGTGGTAGACTTGATAAACTAGTAGATAGTTAAAGATGAGATGAGAGATAGTTAGCCTGACCAGAGTTCTTGTGAAATTGGTGATTGCAATAAGGGTCATAGTGGGGTGGGGGTCTGGTTGGACTGATTAACACACAGGAGGCCTCCTGATTACTGATGTTGACCAGTCCCCAGTATGCAGTATACTCCCATATCTCTTAACTGCACACAAGGATCACCTTTATCCTGCCAACATACAATTATTTCGCGTTATTATGAGGTAAAACAAGCATGTTCTTCTTGTTCAGGTCCTCCTGCTGAAATGATCACTGATTAGTCATGCATTGATAATGGGACTAACCGATTAGTAACCAGTCCCTGGAGCTCCCCCTAGTGGAACTAGCCAGTAGTAGCACAAAGTGTCAGAGGCAAACTGTCCCGTTGGAGCTACAACTGCTTTTGAATTATCGGGTCGTCTATGACGAACACATATTCGACTTCCTAGACACAAATGTTTGTGTTTGTCGCCCCAACCGTGAAACTGAACTGAGTATTATGTGACCCCAGTTATAGCCCAGTGACGACTGTCTGGGTTGTGTGATTGTGAAGTCGGGTAGTTCAGGACCCTTGTCGTCTAGTATTGGGCAAAAGTGAATGTTTTTTAAAATCTGTCTGCAAGTGTGCCATGACCTGTCTTTTGAAAATCTGTTTAGACTCTTAAAGTTGTGTAGTCTAGCTTAAATTGGACATACTACTGTGTAATAGCAAATATTCCAAAATCATTTGTGCAAAACAAGCGCCTTGATTAATATTACTGCCTTTTTTGGCTTTTGGTTATTGTTTACACCCTTGTGCATTACCATGGTAACCAGGGTGCCATCTAGGGGTGGGATTCTCTTGGCACCTCACGATTCGATTCCGATTCAGAGGTCAATGATTTGATTCTAAATTGATTATCGATTCTAAACTGATTATCATTTCTAAACCTATTATCGATTCTAAAACGCTTATCGGTTATCAATTCTAAAGCGATAACGATTTGATTTTTAAAACATTAGAGTTTGCAACTCAGAGTCTTAAATCACTTCCTACTTTGTGTTTGATAATTAAAGAAAATCAACAGATGAATTACCTTTTCTATTTTTTTGTTGGAGAAAAAGCTTTTCCTTGTCACAATTTTGACTTTCTATGGACAATGCAATAATCGATGCAGCTTGCATTTCAACATAAAATGGATGTGTACATTTTTTTATTTTTTATTTTTACTTTTTTATATATATTACAGTTTTTCACAATTGTTAACACCCCTTTTTCAAAACAATAACGGCTTTCTCAAAACTGCACACAGAAAGCTGAAAACCTCACACACAAAATGCTAAACCTGACACTCCCTTTGCGAGATGACTCTTTGCCATCAAATCTCTTAACTGTTCACAAAATGGAACAACTAAGCATTTGCTGCACACTACCAAGCATTTACAGCACACTGCAGTACCAAATTGAAAACACAATCATCGAAATGGAACACCATATGAATGACAATGACAATTACTCGAGAATGAGCCATTTCTCCTTTTGTAAAATGTCTCACTGTAGGCCTACATTTTTCATAGTCAAACATAAAACAGCAAACAAATATGCAGCAAAAAAGGTTTTATTTCGGTACACACAGAGAACAGTACAGTACTGTAAACCGTGTGATACCGTTGTTCTCACAAACCATATTTACAATTCTCCTGTTCCACCAAACATTAGATTGTATTGACATTATATTGTATACAAAATGCTTACAGTTTTTCTCATTGTTTACACACATTTTTTGAAAGCATGCCTCATTTTCTCAAAACTCTAAACACAAATACCAAAACAACTAACAAAAAATGCAAAACCCTTTACATCTCCTGCAAAATGCTACTTTGCTTTAAAAAAGATTGAGAGTGTGTGTTCTTCCTCCACAGTGTGGTTCTCTTTCAGTCCTGCAAAATACTGTGAGCACACTATATTCTATTGATATGCAGTATTACAATACACAAGGCAAACAGATGTTGTACCTGTTCTCCATCCTGAAGGTTCTAACGAAAAACCATGAAAACATGGTCTACCACAGCGGCCCAAATCTCATTAGAGATGACCATTCTCCTTTTTCTTTCTCCTCCTCCTCCTCCTCCTCCTTTTTCTCCTTGTCCTCATTCTCTTCCTCCTCCTTGTCCTCCTATTCCTTCTCTCTGTCCTCCTACTCCTCGACCTCCTACTCCAACTCCTTCTTGTCCTCCTCTTCCTCCTCATCTCACTCTTACCCCTCTCCTTCTCTGGTTGTCGATCTTTTCAAAGTTCTCAATAGTTTACCAAACAAAACAGAGGCTCAAGACACTTTTATGGTGCAGTCCTCACTGCAAATTGGTCAAAAGACCTGAGTGTTTAGAGATTTGACTATTTGTGTCTTGTAGGTTGATGCTTTGAGATTTTACTTGAGAAGTGTGTTCAACAACTGAACATTGTGTACAGTGTTTTGACAACAAGGTGATGTGTAATTGACAACAGAGTGTAAACAAGGAAAATCAGAGTCTAGTGTAGATAAGGGAGTCTTAAGTATTGCCAAATTGGGTTGAGTGATTGGTACATGAAGTGAAGGTTGTGCAGATTGTGCCAAATTTTCGCTTTTTAGGTCTTAACAACTGAAAAACTGTAAAAAAAAAAAAAATCGATTATGAACTTTTCTGAATCGAGACAGAATCGTTTACGAGAGAATCGATTTTTTCCCCCACCCCTAGTGCCATCTTAACTTGGGTGTGCACATAGCTTGTTCCAAGGGTACTTTTTGACAGAGGTTGTTAACAGAACTGTGGGATACAATGCTGTCCTTATTGAAATGTTAGTGGTTTAGCCATTCTCTCTGTGCCCCGGCCTCTACAGGACTGGTGTGTGCGCCAGGCAGTGCGTTGTGTGAAAATGGCTAAGCTCGTCACTCTTCAGCTTCACCTCCTCAGTCATGGCCACAGCCAACGTGTCATCAACCTGCGCCAAGCAGAGGTGCTGTCCACCATCCTGGAACTGCCCCATTGCTACCAGGTATGAACCCATATTATTGGCATTTCGGTTGGTCTATGCCAAATCACCACAATTTTTAATTTTCAAATTGCCACAATTTTATTCACTTGTTGTTGTACTCTGACATATTGTGTCTGTGTCTGGACCAGAGGTTCGGCTAGAGAAAAATGTTGCCGGTCATTATGACCGGCAGAGTTTTCATTTTCCGGACATTTTAATGATAAGCCTGTCAAATATCTATATCTGCTTCTAAATAAGCCTATTGAAGAAAACTGACGGCATGCGTAGCTTTAAGAATTACATAATCAGGTCGTTTAGAATGCCACATGTTTATTTGCCTAAGTTTACAATGGGAAAAAAACATAAATGTCAGATGCGCGTCATAAGTGGCCTTTAATCGCAACCTGCTGTTGCGTTAAATTGAGTGCCACAAAATGGTCATTGCTCTGACTATGTTCAATGCTCCAAAAAATTAACTTGTTCAGTTCCTTTTTCCAATATGCTGCGAGCTATATTTTTTCAAAATCTCTATCTGTCTGCAATACCGCTCTTGGCCTCTACACAACTTCGGCGCTCTCACGCACGGGCATAGACAGTAGAATGAAATAAAACGCATTCAGACGCAACACTGCAGGTATAGGCTAGGTGCACGAAATACTCAGTGTGGGCAGTTTGTTTCCTGTTTAGCCAGGTGTATTTGAACCTGCCGCTATTCTGAATGTAATTAGCGTCTACACGGACCTGGTTAGGTGTTGCACCTAGTGAATCAGTGTTACGATAAAGAAGGACGTGTAGACACTAATTACATTCAAAATAGTGGCAGGTTCAAACACACCTGGCTAAACAGGAAACAAATAGCCCACACTGAGTATTTCGTGCACCTAGCCTATTACAAGTTTATCCTCGTCAGACGGTTCACCCTAATCAGTTCCTTTAAAACATAACAAGGGCAGTGCACATTTGCTTTATAGGCCTAAATATTAGGATGTTTGTCTAATTCAGATTGTGTTTGCGAGACGGGATTTTAAAGAAATTCCAATCGGACAATTTGACCAGTGAGATCTAATATTTTCGGACATTTCAATTTTTCAATTACCAGACAACGGAAACGCTGGTCTGGACTAAGGGTATACATGAAGAACTGAGGGGATCATGCAGGGCAATTTGTCATGGAATGACATGTTATTGCTTATTTAAAGCAGCTTACAGTGTAGTGCAGATACACATCTTTAATAAGTGTGTGAGGGTATTGATCTAGTTTCATGTTTTTTAGTTTTGATTCAGAAAATGCCATAAGATGAAGTCTATGTCTTCAGAATGAGACTTTTGAGTGAGTTTCTGTTTGGTTGCTTGCAATTAATTATCGAGTAATTTCAGTCATGTAGTTAACTGTAGGTTTTCTGAAAAAAGACTATCTATCATGGGGCAGAAAATATGTTTTACTGACTGTAAAACTGGAAAGTGTGTAGAGAAAATGATCTATTTTCTTGATCGGTTTTACCTTTTCTCTACAAGGTCTTTGTGGTCACAGAAGCTTATGATTTCAGTCCAGACTGGGCAGAGGTTTTGTACCAGAAGATCATCCTCAAAGGGGACTTCATCTTCCTTGAGGAGTTTAAACTATACAGACCACTTCCAGCCAGCCTGTTTGAGGAGATTTCCAAAAAGTAAGTGTGTGTGTCTGTGTGTGTGTGTGTGCACATGTGTGTGTGTGTTTGCATGTGTGTGTGCACAAGTCATTTTCATATTAAATATTTTGCCTCTAGGTTGACACAACACAGGCCCCCAAACGCCAGTCACAACCTGAAGAAGTTACTGCACCACTGCGAGGATATCTACATATGCTATAAGCTGGCGTATGATCACAAGTTTTTTGATGTGGCCAACATGCTTCTACAAGACTCTAAAACTAGTAGCTACCTTAATGACCGCTTAATCAGTTGATTTTGATACTTACTGTTTTTCACTGTAGTGTCGTCATTTGCCCCACATCTAATGCAAAGGGTGATGCCTATTTATGACACATTTAGGTGGATCATGATTCATTGTTTATAACATTTCCCTGAATGTTTACATGACTTCTCAAGAGTCAGTAAGCAGTGGCAAGCTTTCCTAATAAACGTCAATGTTAAAATGGAGATTCAGTTGTGTATTTATCAGTTTGTTTGTGTTTGTTTGTTATGAAAGCAGTTTCTAAAGGGTGGGCACAGGGCAACTATCTGGCCATGAGAGTGCGGGGTAGCTAGCGTTAGTAATAGAATGTTAGCCATGTGTAAGTAATGTGTCCATCATTGTTATCAGCTGCCTATGTTAAAAATGTAAATGAATGTGAGGAATGTTTCACAAGCTTGAGATTGTGAAACTAATGAGTTTGCATAACATATTATTTTCATTAATTTCATTCTTGTGATTGAAAAAGGTTATTGTCACTAATGTAGGGGTATTGAAGGGGGCCATGGCAGATGGTGTGCCATATACAATTCTTATTTCTAATTGAAGATTAGATAGCATCCTCTTAGTATTAGCATCCTCTTATTGGAATATCAGTAACAAGGAAGTGGGGCCTGCACTGCTAACATCCTTGATGCAGAAGACTAGAGAGAGAGAGAGAGAGAGAGAGAGAGAGAGAGAGAGACAAAGTAGAGAGGGAGGGGTCACACTTAACAGACTTTGTGTCAGGTTAAAACAGTTTAAAATGCTCTAAAAAGAAACACTACATCCCTGTGGCTGTGTGCCAATTCAACAATGTACACCATGCCTATAGAGTGCTGAAGTATAAACCCTACATTTGTGTGATGGAGCCAAATGAATCTTTCCAGGGGTCTCCTTGTAAACACAGTTCGCCAGGGCGTGGCTTGACTTGGGCGTGCAACTCCCCTCATTTGAACTTCAGTGTATAAAAGTGTTCAAGAAGGACAAAAGATTCCACACTGATGGGCTCCAAACAGTTGAGCTTTGATATCTCAAACTAAAATATGAATAGCTATGTTACATCAATATTAATACAATAATGTTTCATCTAAAATATTTTTAATAAATTGATTTGAAAATTCTCTTTAGTTCTAGGGGACCTTAAACAGTGCACATTCTCTCCAGGTGCTTCACAAAAGCCCAAACTCTCTTGAACAGTGACATGGGAACATGTCCCTGTACAGAGGAAGAAACCTTGAGGAGAGACCTAGTCAAAAAAGTGGGGGAGGGGGGCAGGCATTTGTCTGCGGCTGGCCTGGAAGAGATACGATGATGAGAGGGGAACAAGGCAAGCGATGGAAAGAAGGGAGGAGGGAAGCAGGATGAGTGCTAGTGAGGGGCTGTGCTCTAAATAAGAGGGAGAGTGAGTGAGTGCAAGAGAGCTAAAGTCAGACGGAAGCAGAGACAGACATTCAGACAGGAGCAAAGAGCTGAGTGGAAAATTCTTTTTGAAAATCAATACTGCTGTCAGCTCCCACAACATGACCAACTTTGCAGGCACTTGGAAGATGAAGAGCAGTGAGAATTTTGATGAACTTCTGAAAGCCCTGGGTAAGCTTTTCCTGTCATTTCCCATTTCCCAGCCTTTTTGCAGAAAGGCTGTACGAACATCACTGTTGGAGCCAGACCAGGCATGCATTAGAATTAGCTTATATTTCTGTCTCACAGCGTGGCTTAGAACCACCCACCAAATCCTGCAATAGCTCTGGCCAGTGTCAAATAAAAGCATTGTGTAGTTGTGGAGAATGTCAAGTCAAACAATATCAATATTAATTGTTTGTAATGTAGGGCAGGGATATAGACAGGCATTGCAACAGCCGTATGAATTTCTGTCTTCCGCATTGCCTTTGGTTTGTTTTGTTTAACAAAGGCTTTATTCAAGAGCAGCACACACTGATCTGAGTGTCTGCCATAGAAATAGTTTAAGTGGGTCAGGCATTTGTGTAACAATATATATGCAACTGATTTCAAATTATTGCAAAGATCATTTTAGTGATAATGAAGGAATTTCTTGCATGTCATATTTTGAATGTGCTTGCAGATTTACCATTCTGCTTTGATTATTACCACTGCAATGTTTAAGACTAAACTTCAACTGAAGTTAAATAATAATTAAGAGAAACGACTCACTCTGTGATTTTTGTATTAATATTTCCTATGTTTGCTGTATTTATGTATTTACCTTTGGACATATACTATATATTATTGTTGTTGGCAGTGTTTGTCATTGTCGTTAGGAATGAAGGATACATGCTATCTGGTGTATCTGCTATCTTTTAACAGCTGTGCCCATAAGACATTAATATGCAAGCTACATTGTAAGATGGAGCAGCTGAAGTTCTGTCAGTCACTGAACCATATCATTTTTGGAAGTGATTATAAGAAAAGGAAAGGGCCCCAATATTTACAGCTTGATGATGCAGCGGTTATTGAGACAAACCAGAGAATGAATACTGTTGTTTTTCATGACCTTGTTATGGCATCTGTACATTACAGGATATTACTATAGAGGCTGCAACATCATACGATATTACTATATAACATTTGAATAAATATTCAAATAACATCTCTGTAGTCTCTTCACTAAAGCCTTTTTGTCAAGTCAAGACTTATGCAATACAAATCACTTAATTACCCTGTCAGAAGCAGAGGCAAAACAAGAAACATACCTTTTCTTGAAATCAACTTGACTCCAAAACACTCAACATCTTTTCAAAGAGTTAGTAGTCAAATCATTCATTTTGGTGGTATAACAGTGCTTTTAGGGACACAGATGTTTTTAGAAAAAAACCTTCTTAGCTAGTTAGTAGTTTGTGGAATGATCTTGTGATCATCTTTTGCTTTTGACCAATTCGCTACACGTTCTTCCTTGTCTTGATACCAGCTATAATGTTTTGGATGAGATTAATACATTTCCCTATATGAGTTTATGCAGGATATGAAGCCAAATGTCTGTGGCAAGGTATTACTGATCAAATGAAACTAATAATCACAACAGTATTCAAGATATTAATGCTCAAATGAAACTAATAATCACAACAGTATTCAAGGTATTACTGCTCAAATGAAACTAATAATCACAACCGTATTCAAGGTATTACTGATCAAATGAAACTAATAATCACAACAGTATTCAAGGTATTACTGATCAAATGAAACTAATAATCACAACAGTATTCAAGGTATTACTGATCAAATGAAACTAATAATCATAACAGTATTCAAGGTATTACTGATCAAATGAAACTAATAATCACAACAGTATTCAACATATTAATGCTCAAATTAAACTAATAATCATTAATCATTATAAACAGTTTTCTGGGGAGCTGAGGCGCAGGCGGCAGCATCCCCACCATATTTGGGTCCAAGTGCCCAGAGGGACCTGGTTTTGTGTCCACTCCGTGCTCATTTCCCCAATATCACCTTAAAGAAATAGATAACGATCTAGGCAGACCCAAAACTGACATTTTCCTATATGGAGTGGACCGTGCCATAAATTAACAACATAATATGTGTGCATTCATTCTCATGTTGGATCCCTAACACTGTTTACTGCGAAAAAGGAAAAACATGACTCTTCATGCAGAATTTTTAGCATGTGATTGGAGCAATCCAAAGAGGCTTTAGTTGTAAAGGTTATTGTTTACTGCAATAAACCAATGATAGCCAACCTTTCACTACATTTGGCAATGTATCTATACATTAACATCTAACCATAAAGACTTGTGGGATACTTTTTTGAGAGGATGCCTATCATCTTTTAAAGGAGTTATATAAAGTAATATAAAGTACACAACCTATTTGACAAAATAGACAGTGTTCGATGATTTTTCGCTAAGGGCCTGCAAGTATGTTCCTACATACACATGTTCTTAGGCTGTTGATGCTTAGACTGAAACTAAGGATATAAATAAAGTAATGGTTTTAGTTTGTATGTGTCGTCTGCTCATGAAATCAAACGTTGTGCCCATACAGGTGTGAATGCTATGTTAAGGAAAGTGGCGGGAGCAGCTGCCTCTAAGCCCCACGTGGAGATCCGCCAAGATGGGGAACAGTTCTACATCAAGACCTCTACAACTGTCCGTACGACAGAAATCAACTTCCACATTGGCCAAGAGTTTGATGAGGAGACCTTAGATGGGAGAAAATGCAAGGTATGTACAGTAGGTGTACTTAAAGGCCAAGACGTGGCTGCAAAATTACACTGTAATGAATGACAACAACAACAACACACAACCGCCAAAACACCAGAAAAAAACAAGCAATACATGTGCATGTACATTTTACATTTTGTAATCACATATCAACTTTTTATGTGCTCATGTTTTTCAGAAATAGTGTAGTCACCATGTCATCACACATGCATGGGATGTTCTGTTTATTATATTGAAAAAAGTTCTGTGTTTTGAGTCACAGGGTGGCTAAGAACCACCCACCGAATCCTGCAAAAGCTTTGGCCAGTGTCAAATAACATCATTGTGTAGTTGTGGAGAATGTCAAGTAAAACAATATCAATATTAATTGTTTGTAATGTAGGGCAGGGATAAAGACAGGCATTCCAACAGCCATATTCATTTCTGTCTTCGCCTTTGTTTTAGTTTTTTTAACAAAGGCCTTACTCAAGCGCAGCACACACTAATCAAGTGTTTGCCATAGAAACAGCTTAAGTGGGTCAGGTATGTGTGTAACAATACTGTATATATGCAACTGATTTCAAATTAGTGCAAAGACAAAAGAGCTAAGCATGTAACAGATCATTTTAGTGATAATGAAGGAATTTCTTCCATGTCATACTTGAGTGTGCTTGCAGATTTACCATTCTGTTTTGATAAATACATCTGCAATGCTAAGGAATTTACACTTTCTGTGAAGTTCAATGTTAAATAGAGATACACAAGAGACAAGACTTACTATGATTTTTTTTTAGATTAAAGTTTTAATATTTTCTATAAAAATCTCATATCCGTTATATTTATGTCTATCCTTTTGGACATTAGGAACTTTTATTTGAGAAATGTAAAATATAACAGTGTCATATATTTGTTATGTTGTGTTGTACAGTAACAATATGTCATCACACAAATATGGTGAGTATTGTTCATCATTTAGAATAGAGTTCTGTGTTAACAAATAAGAGATTCTACAAACAGATAAATGACAGATAATACTGAGAAACTGATTAATTGACAGCACAGACTAAAGCTAGCGTGTATCAATCCCTAAACTATACCTAGATTCTTTTTAGTTCCCGTGAAATATTTGTGTTATATTGATTTTAAGAATGCATCACAAGAATGAATTTAACAACCCATTGAAGTAAATTAATTAACTTATGGTAGCGCGGGTCAGGAACTTAGATCTATTGAACAAATCTACTTCTCTCACTGCCCTCAGCAACACTGCACTAAATGGACTACACCATGGAAACAGGGAGGGTCACATTAATGATTTCATTAATGCTTTAAACAAAATATTGATACAGGTTTGGGTGATAAAGGATTTAGCGGACAAAAAAAAAGAGGTCAACATGACAGAGACTGGATATTGAGATAGTGTTGAACTGAAAAGGCTTCTGGAAATTGATCATACCACATAACAGCCATGTGACATCCCATCTTTACTCTTCTCTACCACAAAGCATGTAGTGCATCATATAGATGATTATGTTGTCATACGTTTGATGAGGTAAGGCTGAAAGCAGAGCATTACTTTCAACTTTAATAAAATAGTTAGTTGCAGTTGTATTCATGCAATCATGTCATAGACATTAGTGTACGTGAGTTTTATTATCTGTTTATCGGCGTACAGTTTCTACTGCATGGTGACAAGGTATAAAATGGAAGAGAAATGTGGATGAGCAAACAATTCCAGTTCACTCCTCAGATAAATGAGAGGCTAAGGGGTGACCTGATTCTATGTTTAAAAAAACACACTCATCTTCACTGTGGTTCGCTTCAGGGCAGAGGACAGATAAGCAGACAGGCCTAACAGCGTCGTGCCAAACAAGATCGGCGCTCTGTCGATGAACACCAGCTGCTGGCTATGTCTGCTAATGTAAATTAAGTCTGAAGAGGAGAGGACGTTTTTATCCCAGTTCTGTAGACTCAGACACCATAATTTGTGTTGGATGAATGGAAGCTCGGCCTAGTGCTGTACAGTGCCGCATGCCCCCTGCTGTCCCTCACTGTCTGTGTGTTGGGACTGGTCCAAAGCAAGCCCGTGGCAAAATGGATTACACACAAAAGGAGCACTGGCAAAGAGGAAAGGACTCGACTACACACACAAGAGGTTAGAAGTGTCCTCTAATCTCTGGGAGAGAGTGAACGCGGGTTAGCACACTGACAGAGCCTTTCTTCTGCTATAATTACAATCCAAATTACAAATCTCAACAGAAAACTCAGCAGAAAGAAACATTTTAAAAGACTTTGCTACAAAAACAGAAAAACACATGACCATTTTAGCTTTGAGGAGACCGAATTCAAGTCTAGGAGAGTGCCTTTGACTAATTGAGTCTTTTTAATAAGCTAGTTGCTATAGAAACAGTCTTTTCAACAGCTTATCTACCACAGGGTGCAAGACAGATCTATGTCAGAAAAGAACACGCTGTTAATGTTTTCAAACCAACAGTACAAACACATAGCTTAGCGAACATATTCTGAATGATCTGTCAGAATGAATGCTGTAAATATCTTCCATCAAGTCACATACACATGTTTGTAAAAATATTTAAATTATTCAACTAATTCAACTAGTATTGGTACTCTGCACAGGGCAAATGTAAAACTATTAAGGTATTTAAAGCTGCTATTATACAGTTATGGGAAATGTAAGCTTGCTATTAAATGACTGTGGAACTCTCAGTTAATCACAACACGCTCATATTAACTAATCACATCACAAAAGTTTGAAAACTTGGACATCCCTGCCATTAGGCAAGTGCAGACTCCCTAGAAATATAAATATCCCTGACACATTTTTTTTGCATTTTCACAAGAAGTGATAGTTGCCGTCTTTGTAATCAAGAGAGCTCAAAATGAGATGAATAATAGTAAATAGTAAACAAAGTCAGCAGATGTTCCCATCAGCTGGCTTGTTGAGCTTTATGAAGGTACGACTGGGTAATTTAAACACCTGTAGGGAAAAGAGAATATGATGACAGAGCCAAAAATGTATAAAGGAAAATGAGTCAAGAGAGAAAAGATGAAAAGGAGAGAAAATGGAGGGGTACATAAAGATGGAGTGTGGTAAGAAAAGGTGGAGATGGAGAGATACAGTAGATAGATAGATGGAAAGAAAAACAGGTAGACTTAAAGGGTGCCTCTTCTCAAAACTCCTAGTTGTACAGTTATATTGAATAGGACAGAGAGAGAAGGAACTGTATTGGACTATTGGTTCCTGCCTAGCAAAGAGTTACAGAATAATAACGTTCCGATCAGCTGATCTGTAAAAAGAACAGTCAAGCTACGAGCAATAAAGAACTAGTGTAACAATAAATATTATTAAAAAGTGCAGTTAAGTACTAGTAGACGTGCAAGTTAGGAAGGGAGGTGCTCTCTGAAGAGTTGGGTCTTCAAGAGCTTCTTAAAGGTAGAAAGGGACGCCCCTGCTCTGGTAGTGCCAGGCAGCTTGTTCCACCAACGTGGAACTACAAATGAGAAAAGACTTGATTGCCGTACTTGCATGGCAGTCCTAAACGACGCTCATTAGACGAGCACAGCATCCTAGGGGTAACATTTGCCCTTACAAGAGCATTTAAGTAGGTGGGGGCAGAATCAGCAATCACTCTGTAAGCAAGCAAAAGTGACTTGAACTTAATACAAGCAGCTACATGCAGCCGATTTTGATATCGACGTTGTGGTGGATCCTTTGCAACCCTCTTGCAACTACCCTATCAACACCTATAAACACTATTGGCCCTATCTTGCACCCAGCGCAATTGACATTGTCACCGACGCATGTATCATTCCTATTTTGCACCCGGCGCACAGCGGGATTTTCCCTCCAGAGGCGCGAGTCGAAATGAACTTGCGCTGAAATGGGCGGGGCGGAACAGAGAAGGCGTTTCTCAGGCGCAAGTGGTATTTTGCAGTTTCAAAATGACAGTGCGCCGTAGACCAGAAAAAACCTAGTCTAATGTCAAAGGCGCATTGTGTAGAGTCTGTGGCGCGTATTCAGACGCTATTTTAAGGGCGCGTGCTACCAAACGCTCTACCAAACGTGAAGAAAAATTGCGATTGTGAACTCACTTTGACCTTTCATTATTTGATTCGCTTTGGTAAAAAGGAACGAGAGGTTTTACTTAATGTAATGGAGTAAAAAGTACGAAGTTTCACTTTGAAATGTAGTGGAGTGAAAGTATTAAGTCTCACCAAATAGAAATACTTGAGTAAAGTACAGATACATAGATATGTTACTTAAGTACAGGAACGAATTACATTTACTTCGTTACTGTCCACCACTGAGTATAGGACTGTATAGAACAGGGTGGAACAGTAGTGTAGAACTGAATCAAATGGTTCCATGTCAATGTTCCGAAAGCCCATTATTCCGACAGCCCGCTGTTCCGAAATTGTGAGCACAGCAACGTGAACCACTAAGGCCCACATGCACATCCCAATGAATTGAACACTCATACACATATAAATGCATTTATTTCACAAGCATGAACTTTAATTCAGATTATTATTATACACACATGGCATTTGCATCGCAATGATAAAATACTTTTATGATAGCCAACGCATGCATGCTTTATCAGTGCTTGAAATGTCCTGCGACAATCTGCCGGTGATTTCCTTCGCACGAACGGTACCCTATATTCAAAACCAGAGTTGGCTAAATTAACGAATATTGCATAGAAAAGTGATATGTGAACCTTTCCGGTCTTCCTCCAGGTAATTCCGCCATTATAATAACAAGCCGCTATGGAATATGCGCTCCTCGCTCTTAAAGGGAATGTGAGATGACTCTCTGATTGGTTTATTGCATATTACGCCCAAACCACACCTATGGCTGAGTAACCTCCTTTGGACCAAGCCATTTGACATTTGCGCCGGACGCAAGTGTGTTTTTTCCGCTGTTATAATAGCAAATGCGCCATAGAGCCGCCCACGCAGCTACTTGCATTTGGCGCTGTCCTACTTGCGTTTATGATCGTTAAAATAGGGCCCTTTATCTTACAGTTTCTTTCTCTCTATCTTAATATTTAACTAAGGTGCATTGTGTAGGATTTAGTGGCATCTAGTGGTGAGGTTGCAGATTGCAACCAACTGTATTCCCCTCCATCACCCCTCCCTTTCCATGTGTGTAGGATAACCTATGGTGGCCATCATGTGCCTCAACACGATAGGCCCTCTCTAGTGCCAGTGTTAATGTTTGTCCATTCTGGGCTACTGCAGACTCACTGAAAACACAACGGTTCGTAATGAAAACATAATTATGAACACTATATTCCGTTTCTGCTAATAGATCCTCTTAAATCCTCCACACTGTACATTTAACCATTTCTTTGTCTCTAAGCTGTCCTGTCTAAGATGTCCTATTTCTCATTATAACACGGGTAGATGGAATTATAACACGGGTAGATGGAATTATAACACGGGAAGATGGAATTATAACACGGGTAGATGGAATTATAACACCGGTAGATGGAATCCACAATTCTGAGAGTGAGTTCCGGGGTGTGCTATATTCAACGGTATAGTAACTGTACTACCTGTTTTCATATACCTGAGCGTTCCAAATCAGTGCGCACTCAAAAGAAAATATATAACCAAGATGGCGGCGTGTTGTGGCTAATGTAGTGGGGAATGTTTCATGTGAATTAAGCTATCTACACGACTTTTTATACGTCTAAATTGACTCGGTTAGTTGTTTCTGTGCTACACGAATGTTGCAGAGTATTGTAAGTCTTTACTGAAAGTCTCGAATATTTGTAGGTGACTGCAAACGCTTAGACCAAAACCCCATTCAAACACACGTAGCTTTTGTGCTAGGCTTACAGACGTGAAGTTCCCAATGCTAATGCAGCCACACAAAGGGGGACTATATTCTCTTGGCTACTGAAATGCGATACACAATGTTTGGTGACTAGAACTTTTTTGTGCTGAAAGGCAGCTTACTGTTTATAATTTAATTTTACTTAATATTTATAAAGTCGCTGGCAACCGTGTTATAAAAGCAATAAGGTACTCGAGTCAGTACGGTATCGTCAATAATGTACTTGTTCGAGGGTTTGCCGGCCCTCCGCTGCGCGTCGGGCCTAACAACTCCCTCGAACAATGGGATACCGTACTGCCTCTCGAACCTTATTGCTTAATTATTTCACTCTCTCTCTCTGCCTGTTTCTCTATCTATCTATCCATCTATCTATCTTTATTTAACGTTATATCTTATCTAACTTTATTTATCTTTATGTCCTTACCACCTTCCCAGTCTCACACTCCATTCTTCTCTCGTCTTTCTCTTTTTCTCTCGATATTTCAATCTATCAGTCTTTACACACCTCGCTCTCCTCCACCTTTTTGCCTTTCTTCTCCTTTGACAAAAAATCACTTGGAAAAATACAAAAAGAAGAAGCCTAGGAATAACAGTACAGTGCTTTGCTTTGCAAGCACTATAATAAAGAGCAAGGTATCCATTAGCATATGCTCTGATACATTTTAGCTTTAGTCCAAAATAAGCCTGCATATGATTGATGGAAGTAATGCGGCATCTTTGACCAAGTCCCATTAACATGATAGGGCTACGTGTCGAAATTCGGTTGTTTGTGCCTCTTTCTGCTCTTGTTCACACTTACTATTAGTGGTGGTAGTGTTGGTGGTTCTACGATTTTGACCGAAACTGTTGTATAATGGCCTTTCAACATTGTATATCCATAAGGGCTGTTAACACCTTTGTACAGGTTGAATGTTTCCAATTACAAATCCTAAAATGAAGCCTTTTCTAAATAGAATGTCAAAATAAACTAAATGACTTACTTGTTTATTTTCACTACTTACTTGTTTATATTCACTGAAATCTCTACACCAAAAGATTACAAATAGACTACACCTTACTACACAGGCAAACCCCAGTCTAATTGCTTGTCAATATGCAGGACAATCCTCAGGCATTACATAAATAGGCATAAGAGCTCATACAGACAAGCAGCAAACTAATAAAGCATTCTTATAGTTGGCTTCACAGCACATTGCACATAGTTATCTTCCTCTGGAACGAAATACTGTTTTCTGATTGGCTAATGGGGTGTACATTAAGTTCGTATAAACGGACACCTTGGATGTAGTCCCAGTAGAAAAGTTAAATCGCCGTTCCATATCAATGCTCTTGAATGGTTACCATTGACAACCAACGTAACGTTTTTTTTTCTTCAAAAAACGCACTACTTTCTCTAACGGGAGCACTAGGCTTCAAATCAAGAATTCATCAGGTTATTATGCATATTAAGTTTCCTAAAGATCTTTAATAATAATAATAATAATAATAATAATAATAATAATAATAATAGAAACATTTTTGGATGTTGTAAACGGGAGATAAGCGGGATAACGGCCTCCGAGCTGTACAGTTCTACAAAGGTAATGGGCTTCGCGTCGTGGAGTTCTTTGCCCCGCAGCGTCCATTACCTTTGTAAAACTGTACAGCTCGTCGGCCGTTATCCCTTACATGACTCACACAGATTACTTAGATGTCTAACAGTTCAAACTTTTTGAATGTTGCCAAATTTCCCCTGGCTTTTTATGAATTTAAAACCATCTAGCCTAACTTTAGCCTATGAAAATATATGTCATATTGAGAAATATTTACACTTACTCATACTCATCAGTGTATCATATCCACAATACCCTTCATCAGCCTCATAGTCCTCTGCATCTAACAAACGTGGTAATATTATCCACCCCGACTCCTTCCTTCCTAAGCATTACACATGATGGTTTTATTGCCTGGGTAGAGGATGTCATTGATTAAGAACACATCGCCTATATTACCTAAAATAACAATTCTAATCTGTGCATTTTTCCTGTTTACACTACCTTGACACATAGCCCATCTGTTAGCAAAAACAATGGAAAGAAGTCATATTTACCATGGTGTGTAGATGTGATTTTTAGATACTGATACATGAGATTAACACAATGCATGGCTCTGTAATTACTGTAATTATTGCTTGGCTCCTTGATACAAACCCCCAAAGCTCGCTCCAAATATGGGTCATGGCACCTGTTTACCCTCACTGGACATGAACCTTTAACTTGGGCATAAGAGGTGGATGAGCTAGCATTGATCAGTTTTACAAAGCAGTTTACTCAGTGCTATTGGGACGTGTTTAAAATCAGGATGCATAATGCATGTTTAACGTGAACTGATCATTCTAGTTTAGTGCACTTGCTACTCCTGCCAGGTTTTTGGCTGTACCCAGTAACAACACTCCAATTGTGTTCACCTATAACAGCATGCCACTTGGCAACCTGATTCCACAATATTCTTAAAGCCCCTCTCCTGCTGTGGTTGGGAGGTTTGCATTGCATCAAAAGCTTCCATGTTAGAGCAGGTAGCAGTGAACCTCATGACAACCATAGTATAAGCAGCAGACAAAGTTGCATTAAAGGTAAAGTCAGATATTCAGCAGGGGATTTTATCCAAAGCGACATACAATTAACCAATTACCACAAACGAGCAGAAGGCCTCTGGTCCCGCAGGTATGGCATGAAACATGTCAGAGCTATGAGCACATGCGAGAATACAAGCATGAATGAGCAATGGGCACACCATCACAAAGTCACAATGGTGAATGTATGAAAACTGTTTTATATGTGCAATAATGTTAATAAAATGCCTTTATTGTAATGACATAGGCAGTCAGCAATATTTAAAAAAATGCCTCAACTTTATGTTGAGGCAGCTCTAAATATTTATTATTTATTTAATGTTCTTATTTATGATATGAAATCTCACCCAGTCTGTGGAATACATATAACCCAGGAAGTAGCATCTCATCATGAAGTATTTATGCCCCTCCTCTTGTCCTTAGTCTAACTGATCTTTTCTTGGACCCAACAGAGTTTGGCCACTTGGGAGACTGAAAGTAAGATGTACTGCAAGCAGACACTAGTGGATGGAGATGGCCCAAAAACATTTTGGTCAAGAGAACTTCAAGGAGAAGAACTGATACTGGTGAGATATTAGATTTTGCATAGAGAAAGTTTGTCTACACAAATAAATTGTTGTTACTATTTGCCCAAATGATTGATTCAAGATGTACATCTGGATATATCTGGTCTATTTTGAAAGCCATATTCTTTTTTCCAAGTCAGCTCATGGATGAAACAATGAACAGTGGTATTGTAACTCAAAGCCGTTAACTCAACACTGTTAACTTCAAGGTTCAAATTCCCAGCCACGCCAACACAATGAGAATCACGGAAGTCAATATAAATGAATGCTCTTTATTTCTGTTTACCTAAATAAAATACCGTAGTTCAGGGAAATCATAGGGGGAAGGTCTGCTTGTCCGCAGAGGCATGTTCCCAGACCTTTAAAAGGACATTCGCGACGTCCCCAATTGTCCCCGCCACAACGTTTCCTAGCGGACGTTACCAGGATGTTCGTAGAAGTCGTTTGGTCCTCCTGTGACGTTCGCGATGACCCTTCAATCGGACTTTTAGGGAACGTTCAAATTTGGTCCCTCGACACACGTCCACAGGACGTCCTTCAAAACGTCCCCGTAACCTTTACCTGTGGTCCTCTGCGGAACGTTCGCATTCGGTCCTTCAAAAACGTCCCTTAGACGTCGTCTGATGGTCCTCTCTGAACATTCCCTAAACGTAAATGTGTATGGTTCCCTTGACAGCCAGGGGACATTCTGCTGGACGTTCCAAGAACGTCTTGAGGATATTGTGGTGACGTCTGGGAAACGCACTCTTTACGTCCTGGGGACGTTATTCAAGGACGTGAAAAGGACGCACCACAAACGTAGCAGGGACGTTGGGGTAACAACCGTTTTAGCAAAGCTAGATGTACTTTTGACGAGCTATACAGCTGTAAGACAGTTAGAAACATATGCTTTTTCTCAAACCCTCGAAAAAAAATGACTAAGTTTGTTGGCTGTCTCACACTGTGATAGACATGTTTAAGTGATATAACGTTAGCCCGACAGTGGTACAGGAGGTAGAGAAGTGGTTTAGTAAGGAATGTTGCTAGTTCGATTCCAACTCCTCCTCATCAAGTTTGTAAGTGTCCTTGTGCAAGACACTGAACCCTTCTTCACTACCCAATTAAAGTTGCGCATGGTCAGACTCAGACTGATAGCACTGATGAGCCTGAAGGGCCCTGAAAGTGAGTGTGTTTGTGCAGAGAGAGAGAGAGAGAGACTGAGAGAAAGAGAGAAAAAGAAAGACATAGCCAGAGAAAGAAAGACAGAGAGAAAGACAGAGAGAGAGAGTGACAGAAAGAGAGAGAAAGACAGAGCCAGAGAGAGAAAGACAGAGAAAGACAGAGACAGAGCAAGAAAGACGAGCCCTGGAAGAAGAACAGAACATTCAGATCTGTAATCTATTCAATCATACTGCAAGGCACAGATCTGCATGCATTATAAAAGTTGAGGGAGATCCAGTAGTGGAGGGAGGGTGGGGGGGCCCGGCAATCTTGGTTTGCATGTAAATCGCCCAAATTGTTGCTGAAAGAAATTTTATATAGGCCTATGTTTGTTCATTAAAAGTTGTGACGTAATTTTGTTTGCTGGGAAAGCTGAAACTGGTCATAGCAGCCATAGCGGCCCTTATCCCATTTGTGTTCGCTCGTGTTGGCCACAACCTTATCATAGACTTTCTGCAGGATCTGATTATCCTGGTAAACCCAGCCATCCAGGCCATATTGCTGGGTTGTCTGTGGTTCCCCACCATGGTCTCCACAGGTAGGCCAAATACAACAACGTGTGGAGTTAGCCCTGTGGTCTCAGAATATTGTTCATAATATTGTTCTATCCTTCAAGTCCCAAAACATAAAATTGACAAATCATCTGGAAAACAGTAAAACACATCATTAAACATTATTTAAGAATGAACCTATAAGATGAACATTGCAGTAAACACAATCCCTACAATGGGACGGGGCAGGGAAAACGTGCTTACACAGTCGTGTATGGTAAATCTCTTCATAGTTAGCCTGTGTTGGCGTTCCTTTGGCCTCCAAAGGCAGCGATGTTTTCTCTATCTCCAAGTTATCACTCCTTGCTCCTGCCTCTCACTACACGTAGTGGATGTCTCCACATGGCGATTCCACAGCAAAATCCAAAACTAGCATACAGTCGTAGGAAGCTAGAATTACACAACCTCGTGGGGTGTGTCTGGGGGGCTGGTTCTCAGGAAGGGAGCAGGAAAGAAGAACAGCATGAGGTCTGCATAGATGTGACTAGAACTGCAGACAGGAACTATCAATCAAGTCTTCAGTGTATGCTGAACAGCCTGATTGCAGATTTATGGGTGTGGAAAGAGAGTGGGTATATGCATGCACACAACCACTCAGTAGCACATATCAATAGGTAGCATAACTCATCAGAACACGGGAATGAATTAAGCTCTGCTGGCATTACTCTCCTAACTTAGTACCTCCCTTTCTACACCCTGCCACGTGTATGTATTCTTGATGTCCACCTGCCCCATGTATGTCATTATGATGTATGTCTGAAATATTTGCTTTATTCTATGTAGGAATGATCTGCCTGCCTCTTCTTTTCCCCGTCTCGCTCTTACCTCCTCCTTCTTTTTCTCTACTGGGCTGGCCTCAAGCAGATGGGCGTTACATGGATACAGTTGAATTTAATTATAGATGGATTGATAGAGACAGGTTGGAAGAATCTAAAAGAATGTATAATTTCCTAGTGGTGGCCTTTGGTCTGTCCAGAGGTTCAAAACCTTGAGGTTCTTAATTTATGAAATATAAAATGGGAGGGGGTGAGCCAGCACAAATATGGTTATGGCGCCATGAAATATGAGCTGCTTTATTTATCAAGTGGTGATATGTAACTTAGTACAAGAAGCGACTGAGGAAGGGAGAAACAGCAGGAGGGTTAACTGCATCTATGACTACTGAATTGTCACTATAAATTAAGAGCCCTTTTAATAACCAATCTCTTCCAGAGAAATGCTACTATAATTACTGGGCAGAACTCAAATAATACTATAGAGGCTTCTCCTGCTTACAAATTAAGGAGCTGATGAGGTCAGAGAGAGAGCGAACTGGCAGCCTATGAAATAACTGCTGCCCTTACAGCTTGAAGTCCTGTGGGGATCAAAGCCGGTCAAGAGTTTTAAATCTGCTAGACACAGATTATCAAGTGCTAATGAAAGGGATGTTACTAAAGGGCAGGAGAGGAGGTGTGCAATGAAAGGGTGAAGATTCGGAAGAGCAGACATGAACTTACTAATATCCAGTGAGATACCAGGGAATTCCAGATGTGTAGATGTTGCCGGTTTTGAAGAGAGGCGCCTTTAAAAAGACTTCAGACTGAGGTGGGTGATAAGAGCCAAAGGTAACCAAGACAAAATTGATGAACAAACATAATTTATTTGATGTTGAAATTATTTTGGAGGAACCTTCATAGAATCTTCCAGAGGGAGCCTTGAGGTTCCGAGTGTGTATCATACTACCAGAGATCTGGACCTCTGGACCGGGCCTCCTGAAGCTGAGAGGGCTGCATCTGGGCTGTCCAACCGCAGGAGAATTAGACCTTTAAGAGACTTGGAAGAACAAAGGCAGTGACCCATATTCCCTCACAGTTAGTGCTCATCAGAACCTCCACAGCGCAGCCTGAGTCCTGCCAAATGGCTTTTGGTTGCCCTAGTTCATCAATTTATAATTGTCTCCACATCCTGGGTCCATGAACAGGGCTGTGGCCTGAACCCACAGGGCATAGCAGTTAGGCTTCCCTTTTGAACAATTATGGCTCTTAGATATACTGATATGCAATGTCATATTTTTTCACTGTATGACGCTTAACTACAGAAGATTACAACACTCAAGAAGATTTTGGCCAAGATTTGAATCATTCAGCCACAAAAGCCCATTCATTTTGGCCAATGAAAAAAGTTTGAAGTTCGAAGTTGAGGACATTTTAAGGCCTGTCCTGAGGTCTCAACTAAATCCAATCTTAAGGGGCTTTGCTACACACAGTTATGACTGATTGAGATACAATCAAACAATACTTCCTATTGTGTCACATACATATTAACATAATTATTAATTTTCCCCAAAGCAAAAATGCACACTTAAAATGTATAATAACAATTTAAAGCAACATTATGTAACAATTGTATCTTAGAATAACAGCTTCAAAGATGGTTGTCAATAGCTTGTCAATAAATACATGTGTACCACTGTATTAGGGTGTCACAAAGCGTAACTGGTATTTATGACAGTGGTGTAAAAGTGTGCCACCTACTCTGCTAGAGGTGCAGTGGAGGAAGACTGGACAGCAATTGTATTTAATTTAGGCACAATAGCTGCACAGCCTCAAGGGAAAGCAATGTGATGTGTAAATTTTTTTTTTAAAGAACAAACAGTGTGCTTTGATTGAATTCCAAAGTGAGTTTTGGCAGGATATCTGCCTTTGCAGATCTCATTCTCGAACGCAGTTAAGAAGAAATGTCTTCTTAAATCCACTTACAAAGTTCCTGGGACAATTCTGGCTTTCATGAAAGTTGTCTTATCTGGGATTCGTTCTTAGCTAAGAACAGGATTTAAGAACCCAGAAAAGCAGTCGTAGATTGGCCAGATTGGAGTGCGCCCATGATGGGAAGAATTTTTGAGAAATCGTTGGTGATTGCGTTTACATGAATTCTACAGAAATCTTTGGATTTATATTATGAATTATAAATACGAGAATATCATATCATTAACAATTACGTTTCACATTTATAGTCATGATTCTATGAGGACGAACACGAACATGAACACTGCAAATGGCTGTGAATAAATGAATAAGCACTAAACTCAATCACGTGGATATAGCCATAGTTGAATAGAATGGACACATCTACATTCTGCAACAGTACCTGTAGTTGCTTTCGTATTGTCTGTTGATTGTGTGTGCACATGGTCCTATTGTTCCAGCCCTTATAAGGAGCTGGTGGGCCACTTATGTATGCAAATTCAGGTGTACGAGAACGGGCGTTCAATTTAATAATCAGTGCACAGCTAAGAACACTTTGGCTCGTTTAAGAACACATTTCCATGCGTTCATGAATCCAGGGGGAATCTTTCTTAGGGTTGGCCTTGCGAAGGTCGTAAGAAGATATTTAGGAAGACACTTGAAAATGTTCGAGAATGAGGTCCAATGTTCTTCATCACCATATCCATTAAGTACACATATATGCAGGGGCGGTTTTAGCAAATTGGAAGCCCTGGGCAAAGAACAATGGTCCTCATTCTCGATCTTTTTCTGTAATTCTTCAGAAATGTTTCTTACACGACTTCGCAAAATCAACGTAAGAGAAACGCTTCCGCTGCATTCCCGCACGCTCGAAAATGTGTTCATAAGCAGCCGAAGTCTTCTCAGCTGTGTTCCTTCCGATTAGTTTCTTAGATTGATGCGCGTTCTCATGAAAGTGGATTTGCATACATACACGCCCCGTCAGGTCCTTATTAGGGCACGCAGCCATAGCCAAGTGTGCTGTCAAATTTCCCAAATCCACACAAAAGCAACTCGTAACAGGAGTTTATTAATAAGGTGGAGATATTTTCTTACGTTGAACTTCCGAAGTCCGTAAAACACATTTAAGAAGTCACTTTTTAAAAAAAGTGTGAAGACAGGTCACGAGTAGGAGTATAAAATGCAGTCAGTGCTGTCAGCCAAAATAGCCACCCTAAGTGTGAAGACTGGTCACGAGTAGGCGTATAAAATGCAGTAGGCTAAGTGCATGTGACAGTTCTTAGAGATTGGGTTTAGTGTTTATTTATTTATTCACAGTGTTCGTGTACATTTACATTCACATTCAGTAATTTAGCAGACGCGTTTGTACAAAGTGACGTACAAGGGAGAGAACAGTCAAGCTACGAGCAATAGAGACCTATGTAATAAATACTACCTCGTAGAATCATGACTATAAATGTGAAACGTAATTGTTTATGATACAAATATTCTCGTATTTATTATTATGTATTATTATTTTAATCCAAGGATGTCTATAGAGTTGATGTGAACGCAATCACCAACGATTTCTCACAAATTCAGCCGTTAAGCCTTAACACGGACAGATTTTTTAAAATGTGATTCCTCAAATAACCACAAGATGGCCCGTGGAATCGCATTTGAGAAGATTCCGGCAGAGTTACGACTGCTATTTCGCGTTCTGAAAGTCGTCTAAAGTTCAGAAGAAAGCTCAGAAGAAAATACTATGGAGAATAGTGGAGCATATTCCACTCAAAATGGCCGACTTCCTGTTGCCCTGCCACCATGGCGTCAATACACTTTTTGGTGCGTCTGGGCATGACAAAGGCGTGTACCGAATTTCGTTGAACTTTGACAAACTGCAATGTTCTAGGGAGTGCTACAGAGCCATTTTGCCCCACCCCAAAAAAACATCAACACAAAAGATCTTAGATTTCCCGGCATAACATCCCTGCCAAATTTGGTGAGTTTTAGAGCGTTTTTTGAACGGAATAAAAATAATAACTAGAAAATGCATTTCCTGAAGGAAATACCAGTGCATGAAATGCAAAGGTTAAGAAAGGAAGAAGAAAAGAAAGAAGAGTGAAAGAAGGAAAGAAGAAAGGAAAGAAGAGTGGAAGAAGGAAAGACAAAAGGAAAGAAGAGTGAAGAAAGGAGAGAAGAGTGGAAGAAGGAAAGAAGAAAGGAAAGAAGAGTGAAAGAAGGAAAGAAGAAAAGAAAGAAGAGTGAAGAAAGGAAAGAAGAGTGGAAGAAGGAAAGAAGAAAAGAAAGAAGAGTGAAATAATGAAAGAAGAAAGGAAAGAAGAGTGAAGGAAGGAAAGAAGAGTGGAAGAAGGAAATAAGAAAAGAAAGAAGAGTGAAAGAAGGAAAGAATAAAGGAAAGAAGAGTGTAAGAAGGAAAGAAGAGTGAAGAAAGGAAAGAAAAGTGGAAGAAGGAAAGAAGAGTGGATGAAGGAAAAAAGAAAGGCAAGAAGAGTGGAAGAAGGAAAGAAAAATGGAAGAAGAAAATAAGAAAGGAAAGAAGAGTGGAAGAAGGAAAGAAGAGTGAACACGAGTGGCTCTGGATGAAGAGATAAAGAGAGAGTGAAAATATTGAAAAAAAGAGATAAAATTGGAGTGAAGAAGAGAGATTGAGTGTGAAAGTTGACTGAGAGAGAAAGATGGAGAGATGGAGAGAAAAAAAATAGAGAATGGATGGTGTCTTAATGTTCCTAGTTACAGTTAAATTGAGAGGGACAGAGAGAGAAGAGGTTCCTTTGATTTGGCACAGGTGTCAGTAAAGCACAGGTGCAAGCCAGTTTAAAGACCCTATTATGATGTCATAATGGCCCAATGTAAGTCAATGGGAGAAATGTATATTCGTTTTTCTTTAATATCTTAAAAAGTATAAAGTTTAGAAAAGTGAAAAATACATAGCATAAGTGTCGTTTACAAGACCTACGCGACAAAGTTTGAATGAAGTTTCTACGTTAAGCGGTTCGGGCTGAATTAATCGCAGAAAAAGGTAACAAGAAGAAGAAGAAGAAGAAGAAGCCTAGGAATAACAATACAGGGCATTTCATGCACTGTAATAAGAAACCATACAATTACAATAGGGCTTCGCTGCATAGCAGCTCAGGCCCTAATAATCATCTGGGCCACGAAGCGGTTTGCTAAACCTATCATATCACTGTGTGGGAAATTGGAAAATTGACGCCCCCTGCAGCTGCAGGCGCCCCTGCTTGCTAAGAGGGTGCGGTGCACAGATCCTGTGTGAGACGGGGAAAGGGGTGGGGGCACGGGGGACAGTTCACCTCTGCGTCTCCCAAATGGAACTTGTAAGGTTGGAATTTTCCTCTGCTAATGTAATCAAGCCTACATGATCATCGGCATACTCATTAGTCACATTATTGCCATTGACAGTACCGGCTAACTTTCACCACTGATGTTATGCTAGGCTTAGGCAAGTTATCTCTGGTTAAAACTAGCTAACATTAGCTATTCACTAGCTGCACTAGCTAGCCAGACAGTTATCAAAACGGTGTTTATTTTCGGACTGCGTGTGTTATCGGCAAACGTTCAGGTTGTCACGTTAATCCATTATTAAACTGAGCATATCAATTGTTAATCCTTGGAGAGAACAGATCTGACAGTACAACTTTAAGACCAAATTAAATATTCGTTGCGCTGCTAAGTGTTCAACACACACTATAAGGTATAGGCAAAAGTACACTATTTCACAACGAAAGCTGTAATGCAATATTTTTGTGGGAGCTTATGTTTCTTTCCATAGTCACTCACGAGAGTGAATGCAAACATGTCAACGCTGAATGTGTCCGATAGTTGACGCGTGCCGGTATTTGATTTTAAGATATTAAACTTAGCATTTTGATTGTTTAACAGAATGGCCGATGTTTGACACTGTCCAATAACTGACATAGCTACGCTAGGACACTGCCCTGTCAGGGACAATGCTAGTAAATTAACTAATAAACGTAGGTCTACATCTCAGTGCCTGTCCAGATGAGTTCAATTAACTGAAGGTTAATTAATTTAATCTTTCCCTGCGGTGCATGAACAATGCTGGTATGGGATGTTGTTATCTGCAATCGTGACGACTGTGAGATGAGGCTTCTCCCTCTTGCATTGTGATCTGTAAATTCTCGCCTCCAATTTAAGCTTGTCATCAATCATATCTAGTTTTACATTTTGTAGATATCTCTCCATTGCGTAATGAAGTCCCTTTTGAAGGCTTTTAGATGAAATCAGGTCCTTCTTTCTCCAAAAGTTGCCTAGAGCGCCTTTTGGATATCATTTTGACACTGATGGCTCAGCTCCTATAGTTTGTCCAAGTAAATAAGGGGGCGGGGTTTAGCGATAGGTCAATTGAGAAATGTAAGTTTGTCTTTCACTTATATTGTTATGATAATAATAATAATAATAATTACAAAAATAAAGAATATTCGGCTCGGAGGGGGTTCGCCTGGGGTGTAATTCCATGTAGAAATGCACTGGTTGCCGCAGTAGTCTCTCCACCTAATTTACGTGCAGAAACCCTCTGCCTGCAACAACTCTATAAGGCTCTATAAAGCGCCTGGAGACAGTTGTATTATTTAAGCGCTATATAATAAAATTTAACTGAATTGAATATACTGGGGAGAAAAAAATGGATAAGATGTTAAAGATCATCACAGATGTAGTCCAAATGTTATGAAAACATTTCACAGTGTACTGGGGTGTACACAGGGTACTGAGCCACTTCTCCCATAGGTGACCTTCAAGCAGGGCAGCAACGCCACCCCCTTTCCGCCTTATTTTCCATATTGAATCCAGATTGAGCTAGATTACATTTTTACAATGTTTGTATAATGCTCCTGGATACAATTCAAAATTAATCTTAGATCTGTGACCATGATGTCTTGGGTTAATTTAAGAAGGGGAAATGGAAAACACCCCTTGAGGTTTTTAAGGAACGCAGCTTAAGGTTTTGGTGTGCACTGCAAACAACATAGATGTTAGCCTAATTATACACACATGAGATGTGTGGCACTTACTGTTAGAAACCAGGGCAGTATAGGTGTCTCCAGGAAGGTTCCAGTTGTTGAAGTTCAAATTGTGTGGTTAACTTTCCCTTCTAGAGACAAAGCCTTGCCACATTTTGTCCTTAAATGACCTGATCCTAGCCTTGCCCTCCCTGAACATACCCAATAACGTCTGTAGTCAAGGAAGAAAAAACATTTGTTTGGATGTATACAGGTGTAGCATTAAGGTGAATAGTGACGATTCAGGAGGACCTGAACATGCTATGATCATATATTTTTAAGGAATAATATACAATGTTATAGCCCTGTCCTTTTGTGTAAATTGTAATTTCTTGTTTTGTTTACGGAACATAATTAAGGTGTGAAGCTGCATTGCAATTGTATTTGTTTTTGTATTTACACTGTTTACTTTGTTATTATAAAACTAAAATAAAATGTATTCACAAATGTTAGTCACAGTAACTGATGCCATAGTGACTGTGTGAAACATGAATTCAGCTTCCAATGACTTCATTAAATTTGGCACATTTCCATAAAATGCATGCTTCATTACATTTTGTCAAAGGAAGACAACTAAGTTTACAAACTACTTACAGTGGCACAATATTATAGTTAATTTATTTCATATAATGAAAAGAATGACAAAGTTCTAACTTTACACTCAAATCATTCTTATGTATATGCCTGTTCTTCTTTGACAGATATTTGGCGCAGACAACGTGCTGTGCACACGGATTTACATGCGAGAATAGAAGCAATCTGGATTCGACATGGACAGTTTCCCAGTTTCCTCCAACCTGAGCATCCACTCCTCCAGACTCCACATCAATGTGCTTATGTAATGTAGGATGTCATCACTACTCCTGCACCCCATTACTGCATCTCTCCCAGTAGCTGATTTGTGGTGATTGCTATAACTTTGACGTGTTTTACAAGTGCTGTGATTTTGTATCTGTAACTTACCCTCTCAACATCCAGTCATCCTTTTACTGTTGGAAATTAGTAGATTAATAGTATTGCAAACATAAACAAAAAAATAAAAAATCATCAAAATGAACTAAATGTGTTACAAGTTTTTTGAATCTCTAAACACAAGGGCTTTTTGAGTTTTCAAGCCTGAATGCAAGCTGTCTGCATACAGCCAAGCACTAAGGCTTGAAACCTAAGGCTTGAATGTTCGCCACCAATTCTCTTACAGAGAGCATGCCACATTAGTTTATCACTTGAAGTTGTCTGGATCCACTGCCTAAGCTGCTTAGTACATGAACACTTTAAAGAGGCTCTCGGAAAAACATGTGTCTACAATGCATCATCATGTTGATACAGAGCTAGCCTGGCTGACACAGCAGCACTGTAACAACACTGGACCACTCTCATCACTCTAACTACAATGGACCACTCTCATCACTCTCATCAATCTAACTACACTGGATCACTCTCATCACTCTAACTACACTGGACCCCTCTTATCCCTCTAACTACACTGGACCACTCTCATCACTCTAACTATAATTCCGGAATTCCAAGAACAGAGAAGTCGTGCTCAACATGAGCTTCTAGATTATTTTATTTGTTTGTTGTTTAAAACAGAGTGAAATGCCTACATTTTACACTTAATTGATTCAAAAAAGAGTCTAGACAATTACAGTCTCAAAAATACCACAAATAAAAAACGAATGGATTACAGTGGACAATAACCATCACAGGATCAAACATAAGGACAAAACCAGAGGAATCAACATCTAAGGTAGAGAAGGACATTCAGCTACTAAGAAACTAAGAAACGGAGAGTTGCATAGCTGTAACAAAATTGTGACAAGGAACTGGAATTGAAAAAGCTTAATTCATCTCCTACACCTATTGTCATAAGAATCAGTCTGTAGGATACATTTGAACAATTGGCTAGTTAATGTAACAAGAGTCTTTGCTAAAGGTAAACAGTTAGCCAAGCATTGACAGTTGACATTGACAGTTGGGATTCCATTCCATTATCAGTTGCCGCGATCATTCCAAATTAAAAATAACCTGAACAGCATGAGCCAAACAAAAACAATCTCCCACTGCTCAAGTCTGGGGCTACCTACCAACCAATCCACTACCCTTCTGATGTAAAAAATGAACTCCAAAGAAGAGAATTCAAACATCAGCTGCTGATAGGAAATCCTGAAACCCTATTTGCTGATTTATATAAAAATGGAGAAGTCAGCAACCTAATATTTTATTCTGAACACCCCAGTATTTGGCACAGTACAATTATTCACCACCACCCCTCCGCAGAGAAAAAAGGAATATGTAATGGGTGGAAATTACAACTTTCAGAGAAAGAGGACCCAGACACGGTGATAACCTCACCACCTCACCACCACACAGCAGCATAACTGTGGTCCAAAAGGTCCTGAAAAATCACGAGAGAAAAGACAAAATAGGTGAAAAGCAAGATGCCATCAAGATGAGAATGGCTGAATCCTGCCTCACCACACACCTATCCCAACCAAAGGCTCCCACTTCTCTCAGAATAAGAGCCCTTCAAGACAACTTCTCTCTGCTGGAACAGGACTACTTCTTATTTAAAGAAGAAACTACTAACATCATCTGCCAGCTCCAAGAGCAGATCATCCAGATCAGCAACCCCAATGTGCAACTTCAACAGCTCTGCTCTACAGTGAGGCAGCTGGAGGAGGCCAACAAGGAGATGAGCCAAGAGTTGACAGATGTGAGACGGGAACTGTCCAGGAGAGAACAGCATGCACAGGCTCTCGAGAGTCAGCTGGAGGAGATGAGGACTGAACTAAGGTCATACACCTCTCTCACTGGTAAGAGTCTAGCACAGAGACAACACGCAGGCTCGCAGATGTGCACCACCTCTTTGTCTGCGACGCCACAGCCAGCCCAAAGTCTGACAGACAGAAAGGATTGCGGCAGAGAGGAGAACCAGCGAAGATCAAGCTCACGCATTGCAGAAAACATCAGATCCAACTGTAACAGCATCAACAGTCACGCTTTGAGCAGCAACAGCAACAGGCATTCTTCCAACAGCTACAACAACAGCAGCGGCGACAGCAACAGTAACACTTTCAGCAGCAACAGCAACAACAACAGCAACAACAGACGTGCGTCCTGCTGCCACAGCAACATTGACACCAGATGTGGAGCCAGTAGCGAGGTGGACAACATCGTTATCCTCTGCGACTCCAATGGCAACCACGGCTTAGGTCCGCTCGCTGATCTGCTGGATGACGAGACCCAGGACCCCGGCGCGGAAATCTGCAAGGAGCCAAGGAGATCAAGTGCGCGGCCCTCCCGCTGCTGCTTAAGTCCGGAACGTCTCACCTCTCTCCCTGACCTCTCCGTCTCCAGCGGCAGCGCCCCCCGAAGAAAACGCTCCCGGATCCTGCACCCGACCTTCTCCGCCGATGAGGAGCTCACCGAGCAATCAGCTAGCTTTCCAGCTAGCGCCCAGCCGACACCTCTTACCAACATTGGTGCTAGCCAGCCAGCAGCTAGCTCTCAGTTGCACATACCTGGGCACGCCTCGAGGCCAAATGGCCTGGAAAGCTGGGCTCCGGGGTTTCTGTGCATCGGGGACTCATTTTTTAGGTTTGTTGCACTTCCTGATGCAATTACATACAGTTCATCTGGTAGGAATATCCAAGACTGTATCAGACAAATCCCGCTTCTGATAGCGCGGCACCCCTCTGTCCACACAGTAATCATTCACGCAGGTGCGTGTGACGTCATGGCCAGAAAATCTATTCAATTACAAGAAGACTTTGAGCGCCTGACCTCAGTTGTTGAAAACATGGAAGCAGGGAAATCCTGCATTTTGTCCGGGCCAATACCTGCACTGAGACACGAGTGCGAGCACTTTACGGTCTGCATAAATGGTTGCAAAACTTCTGTAAAGCAACCTCCCGAGAATATGTCAACCACTTTGACAGTTTCTGGAAAAACCCCCACCTCTTCAAAACTGACGGTGTACACCCCAATAAAGCGGGTGATATGAAACTGAACACAAACCTCACGAAGCACCTTTCCCAACTCCCCACCGCTTCTGCATGACTAGTCACCTGCCCCCCAAACCCAGCTGACCAGTCCACTCCCGCCATCCCACTGCCTCCATCCCCCCCGCCACGACCCTCACCCCTCTACCACCCTATCCCAACTATAGTTGGCAACAGACCCACTACGTCCAGATCCAGTACAAAAACACAGAGTCCGCGCAACCTCCGCGCGCCCTTGCGCGAAACCCCCCTTCCCAATCCCTCAACCCCCCTGACAGTGAATGCTGCGCTTCTCAACGTGCGGTCTTTAACAAGCAAAAGGCTTCTCAAGGTGCGGTCTTTAACAAGCAAAAGGCTTCTCAAGGTGCGGTCTTTAACAAGCAAAAGGCTTCTCAAGGTGCGGTCTTTAACAAGCAAAAGGCTTCTCAAGGTGCGGTCTTTAACAAGCAAAAGGCTTCTCAAGGTGCGGTCTTTAAGAAGCAAAAGGCTTCTCAAGGTGCGGTCTTTAACAAGCAAAAGGCTTCTCAACGTGCGGTCTTTAACAAGCAGTTAACCAGCTAATCGCTGACGAAAACATTGATTTTATGTTTCTCACTGAAACCTGGCTAAATGACAATGGAACAGCAACCCTCATTGAGACGTGCCCTCCCAATTACACCTTTCATCATGTCACGAGACAAAATCAAAAAGGGGGTGGCGTAGCCATTGTCTTCGATACTAAATTTTCCTGCAACCAGATAAATCTAGGCTCTTTTCCCAGAATATTTGGCTTTGAAAGCAGGGGCAGACTGGCCATCGGGAATACCGGGGAAATCCCTGGTGGGCCGATGGCCCAAAACACCAGCCCATGATAATCGTCAATCGGCCCACCGCCATCAGGCCCTCTCGCAGCGCATATCAGTACAATATATTTTTTAGCTTCTGAAGGCAACATTAATCTAGTGTTCTCTAAGAAAAACAAATGAAGAAAAGCACTGACGGCGGTTTATACTCCAACTTGCAATCTGTCTTCACACCTATGGTGACCTTTTTTTTTTTTTTTTTTACGTTACTTCTTAAATGTGTTTTACGGACTTCGGAAGTTCAACGTAAGAACATATCTCTACGTTATTAATGAACACCTGGAAATTGGTTCTTACACAGCCGAAGTGTTCTCAGCTGTGCCAATTGAGGTAGAGGATTCTGGGATTCTTACATTTGGATTTGCATACATACACACAACACGCCCAGCCAGGGCACGCAACCGTATTGACGTGTGCAGTCAGCCCTAGCCCTTAACACGGATGAGGCACAGCTTGCTGCTGCCTCTGTCAATCTCTTCCGTCAGTCTGATTTTAGTTTTAGGTGTAAATGTCAATTACTCTAGCCTACATTTTATTTGTAAAACCACTGACTGGTGACAGTGATAAGGTAAGATGTGGCGTTGACCTTGCCAAATGTTAGCTTGCTATTCACAGATGAGGTAACGTTCCCTACAGCAAGCCTAGCTAACGGTATGTCTTAAATTGAGACCGTTATGATCTGGTAAAATAAGCAAGCTGTTGTCAACATCGAGATTATCTATTTTAACATGTTAGCTGTAGTCACTTGCTTACAATCGATGAGCCAGCTATCCATGGTGGAAGTTGTAAATAGGGCAATCTTATCATTTCTAATACTGTAACTTGTGTCAAATAAGTTAACCAGCTAGTTTATTATGCTAAAATCACTGTGTTACACCAACACTTACATTATAAACAATGTTAATATGTTATCTAGATTGTTAATATGTTATCTAAAGGTGTTGAATTGGCCAAGTAAAGCTTGCGTTTCACAACACTTACATTATAAACAATGTTAGTATGTTATCTAGATAGATGATTCTGGAATAAAACATGGATAAATGGATACAAAATAAATGAAGGGACATTTATAATAGACAAAAAATTGCGATTAAATATTGCCATAGTTTGACAGCACTAATTTCAAGTATATTTATCTAATACGCTTTGAGTGTACTAACCAATAGGCTTTGTAGTTATACGTATAACCATCTGATCTGATAACCATCTGATCTGATCTGATACTATTCATCTTGCAAACTATACCTACCTTGGAGTGTTACAATAGCCAGTATCATTTTATTCCATGTGTCCATCCAGGCAAATTGGTGGATCCAAATGTTATTAAAAAACAAGCATATATGATGTAATTTCTTTGTAATCAACCCAAAATAATGTTAAGTGTATGGGTATTTTTCCCAGTAGGCCACTGACCGATACGTGCGATCCATTGAGTGGGCAATGCGCTGTGTACATAGTGGGCCGCGCGCCGTGTATTGAGTGGGCCGGTCTGACAGTAACTCCCGGGCCACTTTTTCCCCCCAGTCTGCCCCTGTTTGAAAGTCAATGCCGACCACAGACTCATCCTGGCTGCGCTATACCGCCCGCCCAAATTTTCTCAGTCGTTTCTCTCTGACTTTTCCACTCTCCTCTCCGAGATAGTCTCGAATTTTGACAGGGCAATTATCGCAGGTGATTTTAATTTTCATGTAAACAAGCCAGAGAACACGTCGGTTAAAGAGTTTTTATGCATTTTAGATGATTTTAGTTTAGTCCAGAACATCTCTGCCCCAACCCATGAAAAAGGAAACACACTGGATCTGCTCATTTCTCACGCATCTGATGTCACCAACATCTCAGTCAAAGACATCGGAATGTCAGACCATGTGTCCACCACTGTGTGCAGTTCAATTTCACACTGTCAACAGTTACCCCTCAAAAAAGCATCATTCACAAACGGCGCCTAAACGCGTCTGCGGAGCAGAAAATCAGCGAGCTGATTAAGTCAGCTGATATTTTAAACGGCCACCATACACCAAACGAAATGGTCGACAGTCTAAATAGTAATTTAAGGAACTTTATTGACAAAGTTGCACCAACAAAAACTAGGACGAGGACCAGAGCCAAGCGCTCACCCTGGATGAATGACTCAATTAGAGCCCTAAAGAGAAAATGCAGGGCCACCGAGCGACTCTGGAAGAAAACCATGCTGTACGCCTGGAAAGAAAAAAATACTTCTCACAAATCATAACAGACAACAAAAATAATGCCAGAGTTCTTTTTTCCACCATTGATCATCTACTAAAACCTGCACCAGCAAATGATCTCCCAGCATCAACAGAAAAATGTGAAGAGTTTGCAATGTTTTTCATAAAGAAGATAACCGACATCCGGGAAGGAATAAGGGACTCTGACTCTGTCTCCATCAACATCCCACATGGACCAGAGCCTTCCCGAAGGCCGCCCAGCTTCCAATCTTTTACCCCAATCACAGAGGATGATCTATTTACATTAGTAAAGAGAAGCAAACAGTCCACCTACAGCCTTGACCCTATCCCCACGTTTTTACTGAAAAACATTCTTAGCTGTTTGTCACTAGCCTGGATACCAGCCTGAACTCCGCCCACAAAATTTTTGGTCTGGGAGATTCAGTCTGGAATCGAGTTAGTTGG